>NW_006399853.1:7618605-7635189 GCF_000299155.1 Elephantulus edwardii
GTGCATAGATATTTATTATTGTTATGTCCTCTTGTTCTATTGACCCTTTCAGCATTATGTAGTGACCTTCCTTATCTTCCTTGATGGTTTTTACACTGATAGTTATTTTATTGGAGATTAATATGGCTACTCCTGCTTTTTTCTGGTTGCCATTTGCTTGGTATATTTTTCCCCGACCCTTTCTAATTTTTAAAACTCCCTTTATAGTCTGTTATCATCTCATTATATGTTTAGTTTTATGGTTATTATTGTATACTAAAGTAACTTGTTTTCTTCTATGTATGACTGATAACTAATCTGTGGAAACACAGCAGATCGAAATGGTGTCTGCTTTCCTTTGATAGGATTTGCATTTGTTTCTTTGAGATGTAACCAACTCCTTGGCATCTCTTTAGCCCCTTCAGACCTCCTGATTGAATGCAATTGTAGTAGTTTTGACTCCCATATTTTATGTCTCTCCTAAGGCCTTATTTCCAAAGGTCATTTATAGTTTCCTAAGGAGCTCTGTTAGTCTGGAGACTACGGTGTGCCTCACCCAGGCCATGATCTTTGCAGTCACTTGCTATGCATCAGAAAGCTAGACAATGACTGTTGTTGTTGTTGTTGTTGTTATGTGCCGTTGAGTCGTTTCCGACTCATAGCGACCTTTTGTACAACAGCCCTAAACCATGCTCTATCCTGTGCCAATCTCATTGCCTCCGACACACCCATCCCTATTACCCCAGTCACTGAATCAATCCACCTCATAGAGGGTCTTCCCCTCCTGTGCTGTCCCTCTACTCTACCCAGCATGATGTCCCTCTCCAAAGACCTGTCCCTCCTTACAACATGTCCAAAGTATGTCAGACGAAGCTCCAGAATCCTTGCCTCCAAGGAGCAGCCTGGTTTAACCCTCTCTAGGATGAATCTGTTTGTTTTCTTGGCAGTCCATGGTACGTTCAATACTCTTCTCCAGCACCACAGCTCAAAGGCGTCAATTCTCCTTCTATCCTCCCTAGTCATTGTCCAACTCTCTGATGCATAACAAGTGATTGCAAAAACCATGGCCTGTATCAGGCGCACCTTAGTCTCCAGAGAGACACTGCTGTTCTTGAGTACTTTAGAGAGGTCCCTAACCTCAGACTTTCCCATCGCAGTACGTTTTTTGATGGTAAAAGGAGAATTGATACCTTTGAGCTGTGGTGCTGGAGAAGAGTATTGAATATACCATGAACTGCCAGGGGAACAGTTAGGTTCATCTTGGAGAGGGTGAAACCAGGCTTCTCCTTGGAGGCAAGGATTCTGAAGCTCCATCTGACATACTTTGGGCATTTTCCAAGGAGGCACCAGTCCTTGGAGAGGGATATCGTGTTTGGAAGGGTGGAGGGACAGCGCAAGAGTGGAAGACCCTCAATGAGATACATGTACTTAGTGACTAGAGTAATGGGAGGAGGTGCATCAGAGACAATAAGGTTGGCAGGATAGATCAGGATTCAGAGCTAATGTACATAGGGTCACTATAAGTTACAGGTAACTTGATGGCACATAACAACAACAGGCGCTCTGTTGTAAAATGGGTAAGCAGTGGACTGATAACTGAAAGGCTGTTAGTTCAAATCCACGAGATACTATGAAGGATGAGGAAGTCTCCTTCAATAAGGATTTGTTTGGAAGCCCTTTGGGGCAGTTCTCTGTCCGTGGACTTGCACTGAGTTGCAGTCAATAGTTGTGTGTGTGGTTTGCTATTTATCTTCAGGACAAACATACCCACTTGTCATGCTGGCTTCAGGGTTGAGACTTCCTAGTCTTCCTGCTTTTGTTCCAGTATTTTTTTTACTGAAGATTGTCTTGTTCCCCGCCACAGGATCTAGATTTTTGTGCAGGAGAGCTCTGAAGAACATCCCGTCATAGTGCTGAAGTCCAAGACTCTTGCATTGTTTCTGTCCTTTTCCTTTGGGCTGTCTGTTTTACTTCTTTTTCTGTGTTTTCCTGCTTATATTCCTGTCTTCTTTTTGAACTGGTTGGATAGTTATTATAAATTTTCTCTCGACTAACTTTAAAATTAAACATTTTACTATAAGTGATTTGTGATTACCTTTCAAATTTCAGCAGCTACTTGGCATTCAGATAACTACATAATTGAATAAATATTTCAGCATCATTTGTGGCATACCTGAACTTGGGCAGGAAATCATGTAGGCTATCAACATATTAATGTTGATTAATCATGTTAATAATTCCAGTCATAAAAAAAGATTTTTTGTTAACTGCCAAATATTTACTTTCTAATATAGAGCGCAGATGTAACAATGAAAATCTTGAGATAGCAACAGAAAGACATGGCCAAAGAATGAATAGATTTTTTTGTTCGAGGACATTCAAATAACCACCAGTTGTCAAGTTTTCGAAGGAGTTGTACTTGCAAGGATTCTTAACTATCCAGACTGAAAGACGGTTTGAACTGTAAACATTGGGCTCCTAACTTCTTATGAGTAAGAAACATGTGCTTTGCTGCTGATAATGACTATATTGTTAGAATAAAAGAAGGTGATAGAAAAAGAATGGTGTTCCAATATAATCAAAGGCCATGAAGAATAAATCAGGGAGCGACTTTCAGAGATCAGAACTGGGATCTAGTTAGTGACCATTTTCCCATTTCTGAAGTTGCTGACTCAATGGGATCTCACCGAAACCAGTGACTGCGGGCTTCTCAATAGTCTTGTAAATGGAAGTGTTTGGCTTGCATGCTCCGCTTTCATTGAATATTGGATGCATGTATGTAAAGAAAGTGTTTATTAACCAACGAGCAGAGGCAGTGTGGGGAAGGCCGGGTCTGATTTCTACTCCTTGATAGAAAGAACCATTCTCCACCAATAATATCCATAGTACTGAACAAATAACTACATGGGAAGACATGCCACTCCACATGCTCCTGCACCTATTTCTCTGAGTCATTGGGTAAAATGTTTATTGCAATGTTGACTTACAGTTGTGGATTTTATTAGGGAAATAGGGGAGTGGAGAAGGCAAAGATTATCACATGATGCAAGTATTACCCAGCAAATTTTATCTCTGCTTTTCCTTCAGTCATCCAGCAAGCAAAACCTTTAACTGTGGCTCCATCTCTAGGGTTTCTCTGGTTACACCTTGCCACAGCTTCTTCACCCTCTCTTCACTACCATTTTTCACAGTGTGTAAAGCACTGTCTTATGTGGGTCCCACAGCTGTTGATGATTTGCAAGACCATGCCTGCAAAAAGTGCCAAGGCAATGGATTAGGGGCAAAAAGCCAATTTTCAAAGTTTCTGATACCGCAGTAACTTACCCTTTTAACTCTTAGGTGTCTGGATCAAGAGGGGATCCATCTATAGGCATGATACGTATCATGAAACATTGTGATCACATGAAATAGTTTTATTTTTGGTTCTTGGGACTGAAGAAATTTTTGTGTATTTTACATGTGGAAGGAATTTTATTATGACTAGAGAGTGAACAATTGCATTTATGGTCTCAGTTTTTCCAAAGAATATCCACTATAGGTTTTTCCTCTGATACAAAGACAAATGTTTTCTTAACTGATATATATATATATATATTTGTCTATGTTTGTCAATCTTGGACTCTGGTATTTTTATAAGCACTGTGCTAATTTCAAAATTATGGGTTGTTCTAAAAAATTCACGCACTACATTAATAACTTTGGGGAGGAAGTTCAGGGAGCAGTTGAAAAGCAAACATGGAAGGCCTGTGTTACCTGAGTAAAAGTACAGTGGTCATGTTGCACTCTTGTACAGATAAAATCCAAGAGATAGATAATGGAGCAAAAGAAGAAAAGACTTATGTCAATTAAGTGTGTACATTTTTGTTTTGATAAATCCAGTAATTTCTGAAATCTCCAGATTAGACGAGGTGGTGTGTGTGGTTGCAGTTTACCTACGTAGTGGGTTTTCAGAAGCACTAAAATGCCTGGGAAAAGATTGCACATCCTTTTGCTGTGGAGCAGCTGTTAATTTCAAACCACGCCCCTTTGGGATTGCAGTACAATTTCTTGTCACTAGGCCACCAAAGCTTCTTAGAGAATTACTAGATTAGAATATTAGAAGGATTTCTAGAAAAGAGAAAAGATACTTCTGTCTCCCCACAGCAAATCCAGAGAACACTAAATAGATGGTAGAACCAAGAGGCTCAGAGTACTAGAAATTAGAGTTAAGGGAAACTGAATGGAGAAAAGGTAATTTTAAAACAGTAGGGGAAATGTCTGTTCACTGTAGAAGCTTTCCCCTCTTCCTGTCTTTGTCAGCAGAGCATCTGGGGAGAACCAGGAACTGCTCTCACAAAGCAGCCTCGGTAACTGTTTGCAACTGTCTTGGGGATGCCTGAAGAATGAAAAAGTGTAGTCCTCCAGGTTTAGCCACCTCTGATCCCATGGAACTGGAGGGCAGGTGGGCCACGGAAGGAGGAACTGTGAGAACATCTAAAGGTGTGGTCACCTGGACCACCTGCATTAATTGGTGGTGGTGGTGGTGGTGGTGGTGGTGGTGTGTGCTGTCGAGTTGGAATTGACTCCTAGCTGACCCTCTTGTGGGTTTTCAAAGGCTGTAAATCACAACAGAAGGAAATTTGCCTATCTTCCTCCTGCAGGACTGTTGCTGGTGGATTTGAACTGCTTGACTTTAGGTTAGCAGTTCAGCTCCTTACCCACAAGGCCACCAGAGCTCCCCTTGGGATTAACTAATGTGATTAAAATATCAGTAGTCTGCTAAGGGCTCAGCAAGAAAGGTTAGTATGAGAGTTTCTTGGAGTCACAGAAAATGGTGGTTCAGAAGTATCCTAGATGCCCATTGTTCTTTTTCCCCCCTACTAGTTTATTTACAAAATTCAAATACAAATTTGAATATAAATTAATTTCTCTCACCGCCCGCCATCAGATTGTACAACCCAGTGATTAATCCCCTCTTCCCCCTGCACATCCATGTCCCTCTGCTTCCAGACTCTCCCACCCCTCCTGGATCTTTATACTCATTCTACAGTCATGGTTTTAGACAATATTTATGTCCGTTTCTAACACAAGCAATGGCACTGGAAAGAGGGATTCGAACCAGTTCCCTTGTAACTGTAACTGGTAGAGGAGTTGATGATGAAGAGGAAAGCTGCTGATCTCAGGTGACGTGCGTGTGCCTGTTTGCAGCCCTGCAGCCTTGGGGGAATGACAGCCTGCTCTCCTGGGATTGGTTGGCTGGTGCCAGGATTGCAAGCCCCCAGGGACTTGGGGTTGCACCGTCTGCATGGCTGGCATTGTCTAGCAGTGCCATGGGACTGGTGCAAATCCTTGCAATGGTCTGTTGTCCTCTCAGGGAGTGGCTTTTCCCTGCTGGCAGGCGCAACGGTCCAGGATGTCGTTGGTGAACTCTGTCTGGCCACACTGACTTACTGCAGAGACAACAGAATTGGGATACTTACTGAAGATCTGAAAAGTCATTAAACCTTTGACTGCAGCCTTCATTAAATAGCAACAGACATACTTGAAGAGAGGGAGATGAGATCTTTTCTCTCTCTACTGCTATCTCACCCTCTCTCACCTCAGGATACAGTGACATTTCCTCTGTTACACTGGCTGGGCACTGAAGTAGAGTCCTTGATCCAAATATATTTTGGAAGGTACACTTTGGAAACATAAGGAAAGTTGCTGTGAAGATGGCTTATTGCAGTCATAAAGAACTGAAAGGGGGGTAAACCCAATGAAAATGACAACCTTTGGTTAAGGGGAAGAATGTGAGTTCCAGAAACAGCATGGGGAGCTCCAGTGGCTCAGTGGTACGAAGCTGTGCTGCCAACCCAGAGATCTGTAGTTCGAATCCTTCAGCTGCTTTGTATGAGAAAGATGAGCAATCTCCTTCCTTGGGATTGAACCTCTAAAAACTCTCTAGAGGGTCAGTTATGAGTTGATGCCAACTTAATGGCACATGGCAACTACATATATATAAATGTAATTAAGTAGATATACAAATTACTGGGGAACAATGATGCCAGTTTGAAAACTACGGTGTGCCTGATTCAGACCATGGTCTTTTCAATAACTTGATTTGCCTCTGCGAGCTGGACAATGAATAAAGACGGCAGAAGAATAATTTGATGCTTTTGAGCTGTGGTGTTGGAGAATAGTATTGACTATCCCATGGACTGCAAAAAGAACAAACATGTCTTGGAGAAAGTGCAGCAGATTGCCGCTTGGAGGCAAGGATGGCTAAACTTCATCATTTCACATACTTTGGGTATGTTGCTAGGAGAGGCTATTTCGTGGAGAGGGACATCCTGCTTTCAAAGGTGGAGGGTCGGGGCAAGAGAGGAAGACCTTTGACCAGGTGGATGGACACAGTGACTGCTTTAGTGGACTCAAGGTTTTCAGAGATTGTGAGGATGGCACAGGATTAAGACGGGGTTCAGATCTGTTTATAAAAATAACAAACACCCAAGAAAATGAGAAGTGAGGCACAAATTGACATAACAGCATTATTCGCCATCGCAAGAACACAGAAACAGCCCAAATATCCAACCACAATCCAATGGTTTACGAAATTATGGTACATTCAAACAATGGCATACTGCTATGCAGCACGAAGGAGCAATGATTTGGTAAGTTACTGCCTAACATGGGAGGCACTGGAAAGCATTATACCAAGTGAACTAACTCAGTTGTAAAGACAATACTGTATGGGACCATTATTGTAGAGTGTGTATGAGGATCCAAGGCCGGGGCTTAACCATAGGGTCATACAATTTTATGGTGGAGGGAGGGATTGGTAAAGGGGAAAGGTCCAGTGTGAAAAGCAATGTATTTATACACACACACACACACACACACACACACACACACACACACGTATGTATATTTTGTTATGTGCTATCTAGTCACCTATGACCCATAGCGACCCTATGTACAGCAGCTCTGATCTCTTTCCTGATCCAGTCTCACTAATTCTGACACACCAACTCCCATTGCCCCGGTTACTGTATCAATTCATCTCATTCTGAGTCTTCCTCTCCTGCACTGTCCCTCTACCCTTCTGAGTGTGATGTCCTCCAAGGATTGGTCCCTCCTGGGTACATGCCCAAAATATGTGAGATGGAGCTTCAAAATCCTAGCCTCCAAGGAGAAAGCTGATTTCACCCTCTCCAAGACAGACCTATTTGTTTTCATGGCGGTCCATGGTATGTTCCAGACTCTTCAGCATCACAACTTGAAGGCATTGATTCTTCTTGTCATCCTTAGTTACTTTCCAGCTCTCTGTAGCATAACAAGTAATTGTGAAGACCATGGCCTGGATTAGGTGCACCTTAGTCTCTGGAGAGGTCTCTGACAACATGTGTGTGTGTATATATACACACAGAAAGATAACAAATTTTGTGTGTGTGTGTGTGTGTGTGTAAAGCGAGCTCTGGTGGCATGGTGCTTCAGGAGTCATACTGCTGACTCAATGGCCAGGCCTCTCTGGTGGTTTACTTACACCAATCGTTCCCCAGGAGAAAGATGAGCAATCCTCTGTGGGATTTACAGCCTCAGAAACCTGCTGCAGGGTCAGTTATGAGTCCATTCTGACATGTCAGCAGTGGGGGGGGGGGATTATATACTAGTTTGGAAGCAGGAGTGGCATCCACTTCCATAAATAGCCTACCTCTGGAAACCCTGTGAACCTGAGAAAGGATGAAACTCACACAAGCGTTGAAGACTTTCGTTCATAGGGTCGCTATAAGTCGCCTACAACTTGACAGCACTTAACAACAACAACAACATATTTATATGTAACAGACTTTTAAATAAAAATTTGATATTGGAGTTTAACACTAATGTCCGGATGCCAGGTCAGGTGGCACCTTGGCTCCGGCTGGGACTGAGTGGCATCACACTAAGCGAAGGTTAAGGTGACTTGTAACTAGCAGTGCTTTGAGGTTGCTCTTAGGTGCCACCGAGTCGAGTGTAACTCACAGCGGCCCTCTCAACAGCTGATCCGAACCCTGCCCTGTCCTGTGCCATCCTCTTCATCTCTGACACACTCAGCGCATTGCTGAAGTCATCATGTCAGTCCATCCCATTGGGAGTCTTCCTCTCCTGCACTGACCATCTTTCCAAGCATGATTTCCCTTTCTTTTTCTTTTTAGTGTGTGTACCACCAAATGGGATCTGACTGGTACAGGAGGAGATTGTCCTTCCTTCTCCAGCAGAGTATATGGTGGATTTGAACCGCACCATCTCTGGGATTGCAGTGCAGTTTCTTGCCACTAGGCCACCAGAGCTCCCAGCGATGTCCCTTTCTAAGGAATAGCTTTGCCTAGATATATGTCCAAATGGAGCTCCACGACTGTAACAATTTTGCTGTAACAAATGCTACAAGAGGGTATGTTCCTCTTGCCCCTGGGCCTCACTGACTCTCCCCCAGCAGGGAAGTGAGAGCATCACCATTTGCCTTGCCAGGTGGGGAATGAGAGGTCAACTCCCCACTTGGGCAGCCTGCACCACCTGGCAAGGAAACCAGATGCTTTTGCTGGTAGAAGGTGGAAGTAACTCCCTCCTCAGCTCACCACCATGACCGGCTGCGAGTTCCAGAGTGCTTCCAAAGGCTTCTATCAACATGGGGTGTAGAGTAGATCATCTCCCTGTTCTCCCCTCCAGAAAGCACAGGGAGTGGGGAACACTGAGATTTATGTTTGATTGGCACAGGAGATATTGCCCAAACATATTTCTATTAAATAGCTAATTTTGTCATCCTATGCTTAGAAGAGAATGGGAGTTTTGTTTAGATGAAAATGGAGGGAATTGGCTTTTTCCCCCCACTCGTTTTGGGAGGCGTGGTAGTCTGTGCCTGTGGATAATTCCAGGTGGAAGTGTTTTGTACTGCTCTGTGCAGGAGCTAGGGGAGACGGGGGACACACCTCACTGCTCTAATGAGTCCCAAGTCTCTCGGCAGTTTGCCACCTTTGTCCCCGACGCCCTGGAGACTTCCTGTGTGCGCATGTTTGTTGTGTTATGTTGCAGGGTGTCTGGTTGTAAGAGGAAGCACTTGGGAGGGTTGAGAGCTTTCACATCCTAGCCAGACCCAGAAGTCAGTGCATGACTTCCTTTGTTTTAAATTTTACATGTCATTAGTCAAGTATTCTGGCTGAATTCTTTCTGTATTTTGCATTTGCGTTGCTTATAGTTCTCAGCTTAAGCAGTAAGTGAAGTGGAAAAACAATCTAAATCTATTTTTTAATCTTTAATTAATACTTCAGACTATATCAGCTTTCTTATTTTATTCAGAACATGTTAAATGGGAAAAAAAGCGAAAGATACCAAGTGTATCAATGACAATTGCTAGTTAGCAACATTCTCATCTGGGATTGAAAACTATATTTATTGTTGTCATTTTGCACAGCTCATATTTTTACAAAGTACCTTCAGTAATGTGTACAACAATATTGCTTAGAATGGTTTAGCAGCATTTATGCACATTGGAAACTGTGGTCAGTGCTGAACATGATTTTATAGAATGGCTTCATTTCTTATTTACGAATGATGTAAGACTCTTGTGATTGTTTGAATATCTAAATGCCTTTATCCCATCTTTTGCGTTGATTATGAAGCTTATTAAATTGGAGGGCATAGTCGCTTCAATTATTGATGGAGACAGTTTTCCTTTCATGTCTGTCTGGACAAACATCATTAGTTTAGAATATGCTGGGCTCCTGGAGGCAAAGAAAAGAGTTAAAAATTGATAAAGAATTCTCACATTTACCTATTGAATTTACAGATTTATGGGGAGCAAGATTCTCATCTAACTAAAAATCTGTGCTCTTCATTGTACATGTCGTGGGGTAATAGCTGGACAAAGGATGGAGGGAGGTAAAAAAGAGTGATTTGTAAACACATCCTTAGAAAAATTTTACATAAAAACATTAAGAATGTTAAGTAGTCAGACTGTGTTTTTTGGGTTTTTTCTTATTTTTTATTATTTTTTTATTTTTGTGTGCGTGTACCGTCAAATCAGATCTGACTGGTACAGGAGGAGATTGTCCCTCCTTCCCCGGCAGAGCATCTGGTGGATTCGAACCGTGCACCTCTGGGATTGTAGTTGCAGCTTCTTGCCACTAGGCCACCAGAGCTCCCCTATCAGACTGTGTTTTAAAGTGATTTTCAGTTTGGGGAAGAATTTTCCTTCTTGGGGATTTTTTTTTTTTAAATATGCCTAGCATAGAAAAACCTTTGAAGTATCAATGAGTAAATCTGATCTTTTGGGATGAAAAAGTAAATTACTAATGACAGAGGGAGGGGGAAAACTCTCTTTGTTCTAGCCATGTCTTTCATACTTCGAACAAAATGGAAAGATCTACGTGAGTCGTTGTGCATTATTAAAAACTTTTGACAACAGAATTGTTATGTCCTGTCGAGCCAGTTGTGCCTCGTAGTGAACTTATGAACGACAGATCGGAACCTGGTGCTGTCCTGTGCCGTCCACCCCATCTCCCATCTACTTGAGCCCATTGTGACAGTTTCTGTGTCAATCTCTCTTGTTGAGGGTCGTCTTCTATGCTGCCTCTCCACCTTTCCAAACATGATATTCTTCTCTAAGGACTGGTCACCCCTAACAAATATGCTCAAAGTATGTGGGATGAAGCTTCACCCTCCTTGCTTCCAAAGAGCACCCTGGTCACACGTTCTCTAGGAACGTGTGTGTTTCTTTGGCAGTCCGTGGCATAGTCAGTGCTGTTCTTAAACACCACAACTCAAAGGCATCAGTGCTTCTAATGTCATCCACAGTCACTGTCCAACAGATGCAGAGCAAGGAATCCAAAAGACATGGCTTGAACCAAGGATGTCTCAGTCTCTAAACTGATGTCCTTTAACACTTTGGAGAGGCCCCAACAGCAGATTTCCACAATGTGATATGTCTTTTGATTTCTTGATTGCTGGTACCAAGAATATTAATTGTGGATTCAAGTATGATGGAATTATTGACAGCTTCAAGCTTTTCTCCAATTATCATGATGTTGTCTATTGGCCCCCAATGAAGATTGTCATTTTCTTCATATAATTCTTATAATTCCTATTACACCAAGATGTAATTCTTGGTACGTAACTCAGAAAGCCTCCAAGAGGTTGAAACTCTACTCTTTACAAGTTTCCTTCATTTCTAGCTATAAAAATGAAAAGAGTAGACTTCCCTAAAGTCTTTATTCTTTTCCTCTTACATTTCATCCTAGTAAAATAGATTTATGTTTTCAAATCTTTTATTACCTATCAGTCATTGTATAATGCATATTACCTATGCATTATACAAACATGTAAATAACTATTAAAACAGTTTTAAAAATTGCATTTAAGGGCAGGCTTCCCTCTTGCCAGAAAATGCTGGAGTGTGCTTCAGTGAGCCAGGAATAGTTTAGTGGGAACATGTAAAACTTGAACTAGAAAAATTTTAAAATAAGTAAATGCAAATAATACTTACTCTCGCAGAGGTGTACAGACATAACCACAAGGATAGTTGTAACCACGGATATAAGCTGAAGATGGAGGACAGCCTGGAAATTCCACACTGTTGGCTAAGTGATTAAAAGAAGTTCCGATGAACTTTTCTACGATGAACTTTTCCTAACCTACTACAGTGAAAACCTGTTTCTCCTCTAGCATACTGCTAACCAGTCGACATTTAACTTACTTCTTGTCAGCATAAGCACTGCTTTTATACATGTCCATGCATGGCTGTGCATAGGAACATGCATTCAAGGAAAAAAAAATTAGAAAATGCCAGTAGGTTCTAGTGCTCTCTCAAGGTTTTTTTTTTTCTATTCTGGTATTTCTAAAGATACAGCTACCTTTTCTTGTAAAGGAAAAACTTAAAGGGCCATTTAACTATCTGCTGTGATTTTAAGCAAGCAAAAGAAGGAATTAGAAAGACAATGACATCTTTTTGGATAGTGGGGTTATAGAATTTTGTTACCTTTCTCAAAAGTATTTAAAGTAGTTATATGTTTTGTCAAATAGAAATAAGAAAATTTAAAATGAACTTCCCCCTTTCTGCCAACTCTTTAACTTCAAAATATAATGGGGGGAAAATGGTAACACTTGCTTACGGAACTACGTGATATAATACCTGTATTGCACGTGAATGTAGAAGAGAAGGATTTTGATTCTTAAGTTTATATATTACCTACCATTCTAATATATATATAAAGTTGATTAAATAAAAACATAAAAATAATTGAAATATCATATCTTCCAAACTGTGAATTAAAGGAACATCATTAGTTATTTTAAAGTAATTTCAAAATGTGAACAAAATGGTTCAATATACATATATACGTATGTATGTATCTTTTCATTTTGTTCAACTGAGTTCTGCTCTTGTCAGAGAAGATGGAGTTTGTTCCCTGTGTAATTGCAAAATAAGCTATCGATTCTTTGGGGGAATACAATGTTAAATGGTTGCTTAGAGACAAATGTGATTGAATTAGTTTCTCATTTTCCACTAGTTGATCTGCATCTTCTTCACAGAAGCTGTTATTCTGCGTGACAACATGGTCCTGAGAGTGTGATGTTAACTTTTTTTTTTTGGTCTGTGTTTGAAAGTGGAAATTATATTTATCTTATTTTAAAAACAGCTGTGTTTTCCACCATCAGATTGGGTATTTTGTGAGACATTTTGGGTGGTAAGTATCAGAGATTTTGGAAAATTAGAAAATACCTAAGATTTCATTCTGCTTCAGGTATCCATTACTCATTAATTTAACTGCTTAACATCTACGAGTGTCAACATTCTCATTAGCGAATAATAATGCATTCACTATAAGGTAGGTGGGGTAGTAGGATACAAAGTAAAGTTGGAAAAAAAAATGAAGAGGACTCCATCTTCATCAAAGATACATTTAAAGGAAATTATTTGCAGCAAATTCAGTCATGATTTGTGTACTGAGTGGCTAATTACTGGAACAGTGATTTTAACCTTTTACTTTGTTGTATTTTTACCTTCTCTGATTACTAATAATATACAAACAGTTTACTTTCAAAAGATGGAAGATAACAGGCCTATGATACTATCTATATTTTGTGTTGTAGGTAGCGAATAACTTTTTCTATTCCCTCCCTTTAAAAACATCTTCATAGACTGTTGGGAATAGGGACTCCAAGTGGCCTGCTGTGAAACAGACCGAACTGGAGCTGGAATGTATTAGGAAAACTCTGACTTCATCTGGACTCTGTAGGAGTATTACCAACATGTCAGAGGACCTGAAACTTTGCTAGAAAATAATAATTAATACAATTAATTGCCTCCACCTCTAGATATTTGTTCAGGAGTCCTCCACCTCTAGGTATTTGTACAGGGAGTTTTTATGCCAAAGTCCTACCAAAGTCCCTTCACTATGAACTTTCTTCAGGTGTCTGAGTCCAGAGATTGTTATGGTCAGAGCTGTTATGTTTCAAATAATGCAAATTAGGAAAGGGTCACACATTTGCTTATTTTACAGAGTGACACATTGTGACAAGGACTTGAAATATATTAGGAACTCCAGTTTTTAAAGGAAATTCTATGATCATATTTATATGAAAATCCATCTAGTAGAAATATCAGTAGTTATAGTTATAGTTACTGGCTATGCTCATTCAAAGAAATGAAAACATTATATTATGAAAAAATTGGTTTTGTTCCTTTGAAATTTTAGAATGTGAATAGAGACATGTTGGCCCAGCGCTGGTGGCAAGAAGCTGCAATAATGAAGGTGTGCAGTTCGAATCCAGCAGCTGCTCTACAGGAGAAGGACGGGCAGTCTCCTCCTGTACGATTAACTCCTTCTGAAAACCAACCAGAGGGTCAGCTATGGGTCGGTTCCAGTTCAACAGTACATAATAACAACAACAATGCAGTGACGTGTTAGCCTACAAGTGTTGTCTTTCTATACTCAGTGATCGAGGGTGTATGTTTTCCAAATCCAGGAAATTCCAGAATCTGATAGTTGTGGACTGTGGAGTCAGAAGCAACTCACAGCTGACCCTCCAGCAGGTTTTCAGCAGCTGTAAACCACATGGGCGTTGACTGCCCGTCTTTCTCCCACGGAATAGTTGGTGGAGTTGGGTTGGCAGCACAACTCTGTACTACTAAGCCACCACCAGACCCCCATTATTGTTAATATTTTCTTATGATTCTTATTAAGATTGGTGCGATCTAAATGTTGGAAGCAGGAGTGGCATCCACTTCCGTAATAACTTGCCTCTGGAAACCCTATGAACCTGGAGAAAAGATGCAAGTCACACAAGTGTTGAGGACTTTCATTCATAGGGTCGCAGTGAGTCGCCTATGACCAGACGGCACTTAACAACAATAACACCAACATAGAGATCAGTTGACCTAGCGGAGAGAAAGTGATGCTACCAAGCCAAAGGTGGGTGACTTCTAATCCACGACCCTCAGGCCTGTTTTTCATTGTTTTTGTTCAAACATTCTTCTAGGTCATATAGCCCTGGTGTGTCCACTTGCTGTACAGTGGTAACTTGTGGTTGTGAAGCTGAACACTGTGGCACTGATGTGTCAAATGCGATAATGGTTACCCATGGTGGACAGTGTTGGGTGGCACATCCCGATTAAAACAAGCTTGGAAGCAGGAGTGGCATCCACTTCCATAAATAGCTTGCCTCCAGAAACCCTATGAACCTGGAGAAAAGATGAAAATCACACAAGTGTTGAGGACTTTTGATCATAGGGTCACTATGAGTCGCCTACGACTCGACGGCACTCAACAATAACAGCATGATGTAAATGACACCTCTGGAGTTGCAAGAAACATCAGACTTGTTGCTTTGTTGGGCCCCCTGATTAAATAAAAACATAAAAACAATTGAAATATAGTTTCTTCCAAACTGTCAATTAAAGGAACCTTATTAGTCACAAAGTAATTTCAAAATGTGAACAAAATGGTTCCACTTACAACTGATGATCACTCTGTTGCCTTCATAGCGCTTGATGTGGACCACGTCAACGAAGTCTCTGGGGGAAATGGAGCCCATGGCAAAGCTTTGTGTAATGGTGTGACATACGTACGTGTCCTGCACCAATCAAAACAAAGGTTACAAAAGTTCATTTCTCCCTGTTGATTCTGCCCCACTCCCAACCAAATTTTATTGTACAAGGTTATCCTCTACTTGCAAAAAAAAAGCATAATGTTTAAGTGTTAAGAATCTAATTGATAGCTACAATGTTGAAGAGTTAAGAATCTAATTGATAACTATGCATATAGGAAATTTAAAAAGGAGTCTTGAGATGATCTGTGCTAATTTTTAGGCACAAAAAGCAAGACCTAACAGATGAATCCACATTCACGACGAGAGAGAATTGCAGAACTGGAATCGGAGAATCCTTATTCCCAGCCCATGGCTGTATCAGTCCACACTGACTAGGTATTACATCCTAGGAAATGAATTGATTTGCCACAATCACATAACAACAACAAGAAGAGATAAATGCAAGAAAGCCCGCAGGCAGCTGCACTGCTAACTCAAACGCAGTCCTCCCTTTAACCAATCCATCATCTGCTTCACAGGAAAAAGATGGGCGATCTCCTCTTGTGAGATTTACCGTGGATGTACTTCTAACAAGACAATGAGTTTTGGTTTTGTTGCTGTTTTTTTTAAAAAAATTATCTTTTGAGAGATAAATACTGCAACCATAGAGAGGGAAAAGAATTCTTTTTCTATTTGACTACTGTTTTGGAATAGAGACCATGTTCAAGTTCTAGTTTTTTTAAACGTATTGGCTTTGGTTCATGAATAAATCACAATATCTCTCTGAATATGTCTTCAAGTTATTTTACTCCAAGTCCAGTGTTCTTTCCATAAGCAATAGTAGAAATCCTTGAAATACCAGTGGGGTTTGCTAGTGTCACATAAGCAAATAAAACAGTTAAATGTTTGAGTTTTATTTGCAATGACTAATGTTTGTCAAATGGCAATGTTCTAACACCAAGAGGATTTTGCGTGTTTGTGTATGTGCATATACATGCATGTGTACACACACACACACACACACACACACCCCTTCCTATATACATGCATGTGTACACACACACACACACACACACACACACACCCCTTCCTGGATTTTTTGACAGTATTTCTCCCCTCTCATCCTATAATCAGTTTAACAAAAGAAGATACAACTGGCTGCTGCATAAACCCCCAGCAGCGCACAAGCCCCGTCCCCACCTCTTGGTGATAGTGTCCAACCCCTGCGCTCCTTGTCCCCTATTCCCTTGCTTTCCTCCCCTTCCCCCACCCCCCTTGCAGCTCCACAACCACGCATCTCAACCCCCACCACAGCCCTGTGACCTCGGGGCACCACCTTGGATCCAGACATCACCCGGAGCTAGGAGCTATCAGGGGAGCTGTTGAGGAACTAACCTGGCAGGAGAAAGGCCGGTAGGATCTTATCTGTGTTTACTGGGGCTGATTATCTAGGAGAGCACCTAAGGGCGTGCCCACAGGTGGACAGGTGGGGAAATTGGCCGAGCTCTCTTGGGTTCCCACCCAAAACGAGCCAGCCAGCTGGCTTCTGTGAACTCTGCAGACCAGCCAGAGGCTAGTGGG
>NW_006399853.1:7640961-7676454 GCF_000299155.1 Elephantulus edwardii
CTGGCTTTGACAAGCACTGTGGCATTTGGACAAGAACAAACTGGGAGGAGGGTAGAGAGAATAGTGCAACAAGGAATGAATGGAAACCCAAAATCTCTGTAAATGTTTATGAAAATTAATAAAATATAGGAAAAAAAAAGAAGATACAACTAAGCCACAGGAGTTCTAAATAAATAGCAAAGTTATGCAGGCATGCAGGGCATTTATTTAATATTTACTTTTACTTTTGTTTTCTAATGAGAAGATCGCTGACCTAGGAGTCAAAAGAGATCAATTCTAGTACTCATTGGCTTAGCGGTTGTGTTCTACTTGAAACAGAAAAACCTTTGTAATGACAGAATCAAATCCTGACTGCTCTCTGTTAACCAAACACACAGTGCTGTAGAGTACATTGCAACTCATGGTGACCCGCCATCATTTGTTCTTTGTTCTTTAAAAAAAACTGTATGTGCTGGGGGTGGGGGTGGGAAAAAGAAACCCAAACAGAAAACCTGTATGTGCTGCAGAAGGTCAGTCTGTTCAAGATGAAGAAGTTTTATTTGGAAAAAACGGAATAGAGGAAGAGAAGACGAGAGCAATGACCAAGAGAGACTGCTGAAAAAAGGGAGACTCCAGCAACTTCAGTGACTAAGGATGGCAGAAGAAGAATTGGTGCCTTTGAGTCATCGTGTTGGAGAAAAGTGTTGAACATGCACCGTGGACTGCAAAGATAACAAACAGGTCTGTCCTGGAGAGGGGGGAACCAGGTTGATCCTTGGAGGCAAGGATTTTGAAGCGCCATCCCATGTATTTTGGACATGCAGCCTGGGGGCAGCAGTCCTTGGAGAATGACATCATGCTTGGAAGAGTAGAGGGTCAGCTGGATGGGATGGGTTTACATGACTGTGGCATGGGGGCAGGTTTGTCTGAGACAGTGAGACTGGCTCAGGATAGGGCAGCATTCAGAGCTATTGTGTCTATAGGGTCACTATGAGTTGCAGTTGACTCGATGGTACATAATAACAGCAATTGCTTTTTTTAATGAACATGATAATTTTTTTTTACTTCTCCCTTGCTTTGCAACTTTGTAAACCCTTCAAGATTGGTTATATTTATGCATAAATCTTTCTTTAGTTTTTTTATATTATTGACCTTACAGAATATTCCTCTGTGAGCTTTGTATTTTCTACATTGTGATTTTTTTTAATAGTTGTCTTAAGTGTTGCTTGGCTCCACAGTCAACACTCTTGCCACCAGCAGCCAGGAAATTAAAAGGCGTATTGCGATAGGACGATCTGTGGTTAGAGACCTCTCTAAAGTGCTGAACTGCAAAGATGTCAGTCTGGAAACTAAGGTGCATCTGATACAGGCCATGGTCTTTGCAATCACTTGGTATGCATCAGAGAGCTGGACAATGACTAGAGATAATAGAAGGAGAATTGATGCCTTTGGGCTGTGGTGTCTAAGAGAGTATTGAATGTATCATGGACTGCTAGGAAAACAGATTTGTCCTGAAGAGGGTGAAGCTGGGCTGCTCCTTGGAGGCAAAGATTCTGAGGCTTCGTCTGACATACTATAGACATGTTGCAAGGAGGGATCAGTCTTTGAAGAAAGATGTCATGCTTGGGAGAGTGGAGGGACAGCGCAGGAGAGGAGACCCTCAATGAGATGGATCGATTCAGTGACTGGGGTAATGGGGGTAGGTGGGTCGGAGATAGTGAGATTGGCACAGGATAGGGCAGAATTTAGGGCTGTTGTACAGAGGGTTGCTATGAGTCACAGGTGACTCGATGGCATATAACAACAAGAAGTGGATGAATGAGATACCCAAGCTCAGCATCAGATTCTACTCCTCCTCTCTCCCTTTTCCCCAGTAACTATTCATTCTTTTCCTCCGGCGTGTCCACTCTCCCTTTGCTCGACAGAGATCTTTTTCTCTGCCCTAAACTTCCCTAAACTTCTGTAACTTCTTATTCTCCTTCCCTTTATCTCACCCTCCATGCCTTCCATTTTCTATATAATTACTTATTATTTTTTAATTTTCTCTTTGTTCCCTTTGCTTCATCTGTATTTAATTGAGATGATATATTTGAAAATGTTTCAAATATAAGATGGAAAATCTATTTAACATTTTAATACTTTATCCTTAAAAAATAACTAAACCTTTTTTGGTCCTTTAAGTTTCCAAAAATATGTATCTCTATTGTTCCTGTTGTCTAATTTTATATTACTAAAATAATCTCCCCCCTTCCTACCGAAAAATTGGAATTGAGGGTTTGAGTAATAAGGAAGGGAGTTTAAAGATTTGATAAATATTTAATTCAATTTGTGTCTGTAAAACACTGGCTATATGAAAGGTTCATTAGTGTATGTTGGAGTCAAAACCAACTCATAGCTGACCTCCAGTGGGTTTACAGAGGCAGGAAATTGCATGGGAGGAGAATGCCTATCTTCTGCAGAGGAGACTAGTGGATTCGAACCACTTGTCTTTGAGTTGGCAGTGCAGCTCCTTACCATTAGGAAAGCTCCCTATATAACAGGTTTAGCAAACTCAAAGCACTAAGATTTAGAAAATTGTATTAATAAAGTAAAAGCCTAATATTAAGCAAGAAATTACCGAATCAATCCTGTGTATCGTCTTGTACATTTTGAGTGACTTATCCCATGTAACTCTGTTTTCAGGTAGGTAGAGAAATTCAGATAGTTTACTTGTTGGTTGTGGAATTATCCCCTCAACACGGTAGCTATTGTTAGTAAAATAAAGAAGATTCAAGTTTTACCAAATAAGCTAAACTGAAAATATAATTCTATTAAAGTATAAAAGTATGTTAATTTAACAAATAACAAAGAAAACTTGAAGGTAATATATCAGCAGTTCAGTACACTACTAATATGAACTGGAATTGGCCAGGTTTATCTATTTATACATTGGAACAATTAATGTTTATGAACAACTTAAAAATTATTTTTCTACAAATTTTACTCGTGTTTCTATAGCTGCTTTTATTTTAGTTAAGAGCATTTTAAAATATATCTAATCAACTTTTGCATGCTATATTTATCATAAACCAGTAATAAATGGATAAGAAATTTATATAGTTAAACAGCATCTTAATTTAAGGATGTAATGTGGTTTAGAGTAAGCATTTGCAAACTTTGTGATAGAGGACCAGAGAGTAACTAATTTAGGCGCTGTGGCCATAAGATTTCTATTGCAGTTAATCAGATCTGCTGTATGTTAAAATAGCAATTCCAGGCAATATGTAAATAATTACCATCGCTGGATTCCAATGAGATTACTTCTGGATGCTGAACTTCATATCATTTTTACATGTCATGAAATATTTTTGCTTTGATTTTGTTTCAACCATTTGAAAATGCAGAAACTGTGCTTAGCTTGCATAAGTAGACAGTGGACTAGATGTGGCCCACAGGCTAAATAGTTTGTCAATTCAGAGCCCAGAGGAGCTAATATTATCCTGAGTTAGTCTAGATTCTAGCTTAAAGTTAAAAACGTGATCATGTGACTAACATTTATGTGGATTTGTTTAATATTTAATATTGATAGTAATTAATATTAAGACATTTGTTTAATATTATAGAAGTGTGAGGAAAAAAAAAAGAAGTGTGAGGAAACGGAATTAATACTATTTAGCAGAAAACTGTTTCATGCAAATGAAGTCTGAACAATAGATACTCTTTTTCTCTGGTAATCATTCTATTTTCTTTTAAACACTGTATAGTTGAAAACGCATACGGCCATTGAGGCAGAACTGACTCAGATGATCCTCCTTTAATAGATTTTCTGAGCCTGTAAATCACACATGGGACAAGATTTCCCCGAGGATTCCCTGGTGAATTTGAAGTTCTGAGAGGTGCTACCCTTTGGGAGTTGCAACTCCAAACCAAACTATGCACTAGAGCATCCCTTTACTAATTATACCATTTGGAAGCAGGCGTGGCATCCACTTCCTAAACAACATGCCTCTAGAAACTCTATGAACTTTGATTAATGTCAATACTTATAGAAAGGCTTCAGGCCTTTTGTTCATAGAGTTGCTATGAGTCGTGCTCGACTCGACAGCAATCAACAACAACAGTTATACCATTGGGTGCTCTGGTGGCCTAGTGGCAAGACACTTCGCTGCAATCCCGAAGGCGTGCAGTTCGAGGCCACCAGCTACTCTACGGGAGAAGGATGGGCAATCTACTCGCATGCAATTAACTGCCTCCAAAAACTCGCTGGAGGGCCAGCTATGGGTCGCTTCCAACTCTCTGATACACAACAACAACAATTATACCTTATTTTCTCAGACTAATTTTTCACATTTTTCTTATGGTACAGAAATGTTTAATTTTAATGTTGACCCTCTAGTGGGTTTTCAGAGACAAGTTAATCCCTAGGAAGGAGATTGCCCATCCTTCTCCTGTGGCAGCTGTTGGCTTCAGACCATGTGCCTTTGGGATTGCTATGCAGCTTCTTGCCCCTAGGCCACCAGAGCTCCCTAATTTTAATGTAGCCAAATGTTGTAATATAGTCCATGATGGTTTATGCTTTTTATGCCTTCTCTAATATCTAGTTTTCCACATCAGGACCATTAAGATATTTTTCTACATTTTATCGTAAAATTTTATAATTTCATGTTTTACATTAAGGATTATAATCTACCTGATAGATATTTTTGTAGGGTGTAGGATATGTTATTCTTTTTACATATGAAATATCCATTATCTCAGCATAGCTTATTGAATCCATGTCCCATTGTTTTCTTATATGTCACATATTCCATGTGTGAAATTAGAGTTCATATATTATCGTAAAATCTGACATATTAAATTCCCCAGAAACGATACAACCAACCCAAACCACTGGGACAGCGTCAGTTCTGAGTTTGGAGACCCTAAAGAACAGAGCAGAACAGTCTCATTGGGTTTACCAAGGCTTTTACAGAAGCAGACCACCCAGCTTTCTCCTGAGGGGCTGGTGAGTTTGGAATTGGAACCTTTTGGTTACTAGGCAAATGCCTTAATCACAGTGCCACCAGAATTGCTCAGAAAATATAGGCACATATTAAAAATTCTCTAGATTGACTCTGGTTTATAATAACTCATAATATTTTTTTAATATATATAATTGCATGGTTTCTTATTGTGGTTGTTAGGTGCTATCAAGTCAGGTTCAATTCACAGTGGCCCAGGGTGTGACAGAGAAGGTTTTTGTGGCTACAATGTCTATGCATGCATCTGGGTCTTTCTTCTTTGGGACCGCTGGGTGTGTTCAAACCTGCAAACTTTTAGATCAGCTGCTAGAAGAAATACTTTGAGCCACCCAGGAACCTAACTTAAGATAGCAAAAGTCCACGTTTCTAATCCACCAGATGCTCTGCTGGAGAAGGAGAGGAAATCTCCTCCTGTACCAGTCAGATCTGATTTGATAGTACACACATAAAAAATAATAAAATAAAAAATAAAAAAAGATAGCAGATCTGATTTGATAGTACACACATAAAAAAATAATAAAATGTAAGAAAAATATAGCAAAAGTAAAATATCTCTTCCTAAGAACTATTAACATGACAGTGAGAAAGCTCGCCAGCCTAATCTTGTGACTTACTGTTATACAAGGAAATGTAAGTCAGATTTAAAAAAAGCAATAAAGACAAAGCAAGTGATTTGAAAGAAATAATAGAATCCAAAAGAAAAACATTTAATAAAACCGGCTTAATAACAAACTACTCATAAACAGATGCTTTGATAGCATTAATAGCATGAACAATAAATGAACAAGTCTAAACAATAAGGTTAGCACAATTTCCATTAATATTCTTGCACTGAAACAAGAAGATCCTCAAAATGTCCTTAAAAGCAGCTTATAGGGGGAAAAATTGCATATACCAGCAAGAGAAATGAGAAAATAAAATATTTCTTAATGGTTCATTTAATGAAAAGATGAAGCAGTTAAATGACAATAAACTACAACTCTAAGAAAATACTAATATGCCTTTACAGCAATTCTTTATCTATGCTGTATTTTTTACATAGTAATTTTTGTTATCAAATCTTACTTATTAAACTATTCACTAGAAATATTTTTCCTGATTATCTTCAGATTTGAAAGTAAATTATTAGAACATAAAATTTATTATGATTACATTTCCAATCTGATGATTTTATAGTTAATTTCTATCTCTTCATCATTATCAAATAATTTGCTAGAGTTAATGAGGCAGTGTTGAATTTAAAACAATGCTTGTAAATAGAAAATTGTACTTACATATTTCCATTGAAATTTTTAGAAGCCTTGCTGTAAACAGTTATATTTTTCTCAAAGGGGGAATAAAAATCCACAAATAAATTAGCTGTCAGGTACAGAAAAAATGAAAAGGAAAAAAAAAAATAAACCCCCAAACAAAAGCAGAGTACATTTCTTTGGTTGTTTATAAAACAAATGTTTCTTTTTAAAAGTTTTTACAAGTAGCTGTTATCATTTTTAAAAACCAAACCAAAACAAAAATACAAAAACACAACTCTTGAAATCTTACTGAGGTTTTCACCAATTTCCAGCCAGTTGTGTCCTGAATGTAACCTAAAACTTCTTGAGTACTGTTCTGGGCAATTGCTTTGAAGTCCATATACCTATAAAGTTTGAAAAGTCAATGATTAGTGAGAGTGTCATCCTACAAAAGAAAATGACATTATGCCATGTTACATGCTAAAACTATTTCTAAAGGCCTGGCATAGTGCCATGGCAATAACCATTTGCTGAGTGTGGATTCATATGAACAATTTTTGTCTTCACAACTGTCTTTCAAATGAGAAATGGTGGGATAGTAGAGACAGCACAGGCTTTTGGAGTCAAAGACACCTGGATCAGGTGTGTGAAACACATTACTTAGAAACATATTCTTTTCTGACTCCCCATTTTCCTCCTGTTGTAAAATTGGGATACCTATCTTGTGAATTAGCATGGAGACTGAATGACATGAGGTACTACAATGTGTGAAATACAAAAATTGTTCTTTTTCTACCAGCCTGTTCATGCTTCTTTTTCCTTGTAAACCACTATAATGTGTTGATTGAGGATTCCTGGAGATGAATATTTTTTAGAGTGAGTGGCAGTACATGATCTGACCCTTGGCTTCCTCTCTAACCATATGTCAAGAGCATATTGTTAGAGGTTTAGAATGGAGCTTTGTAAAAGGAGCAGATACAGTGTGGGGAGAGCCAAGTTTGACTTCTCACTTCATAAAGGGGAACTGTCCCCATCGTAATATCCATAGTACCAACTAAATAGCTACATGATCAGACATGCCACCTGCAGTCAATTTTTGTTGCAAACTGACTCACAGACTTTATTCACAGTTGTGGGATTTATTGAGGAAATAGTTTAGGGCGTGACGGAGACAAAGGATCTCGCATAGTCAGTCCAGGTTTAGTGAACAGCAGCTCCAAGCAAGACTAACATCAAGACACAACTCCTCAATTAGTTCAGACAGCTTCTCAGCCAACAAGAGGAAGTCTAGGTTCAGTTCAGCAGCATAAATAAACATCGAATTTTCCCAATCATCCGGTAAGCTTTGTCTCATAGCAATCACAAGTCAGCTCTTCATTCAGCCATCCAGAAGTAAAATCTTTAACTTTGGCTCCATTTCCAGGGTTCTGTCAGGCTCTGACCTGACAGTCTCTTCACAGTCTCTCTACAGTGTGGAAAGTGCTCTCTCTTATATTGGTCCCACAGCTGTTGATGATTTGAAAGACCTATGTGTTCACAGTTGAGGTAGCTGGAGATCATGACCTCAGCAAGGGAAAGCACAATGAATGAAATGCCATTTTTCAAAGTTCTAACACCACAAGCTTCTAAAGTTAAGGTTTGGAATAGCAGAAGTTAGTAAGCAAGTGTGTATTAGATGATGCTAAAAGGAGAACTTGCAGAGCCCCAACTCTGGTGACACCCTTAGCCTCTACTAACCAGAAGATGCTGTATCAAACCCAGAGACTTAATGTGTTAAGTAGAAGATGCTGTGTTAGGCCCAGAGACTCAATGTGTTAATCTAAAAAGAAACACCTTGATTCTAATTGGCTGTACTTGTTTCTGAGAGACTTTTAACTGTGGAAACAACTCTGCATAGAATGACATTTAAACTAAACTCTCAAGGCTGCACACCAGAGGCATCAGAAGACAAAACCCTTGCAGGTCAAAATCTTCCACTCTCTGCAGGTCGCTGCTGGATTTTGCAACAAATTGTGTCCACTGTGGTGAGCATTTTTGCTTATACTGAATACTAGCTATGATGTGTCTAGTTACTAGGTATAATTGTTTGGATACGAATGCTAAGATTTGAATTGCCTTTTAATGGCTTACCTTAGTATTGATATTGTAGTTGTTATATGACATTGAGTCACCTGTGACTCATAGTGACCCTGTACAATAGCTCTGAAATCTGCCCTGAACTGAGCTAATCTCACGGACTCTGACACACCTACCCCCATTGCCCCAGTTACTGTTATCAATCCATCTCATCCAGGTTCTCTACCCTTCCAAGTGTGATGTCCTTCTACAAGGACTAGGCTCTCCTGGCCATGTGCCAAAGTATGTCAGATGGAGCTTCAAAATCCTAGACTCCAAGGAGAAACTTGCTTTCACCCTCTCCTAGACAGATTTGTTTTCTTGGTGGTCCATGCTGTTATGTTCAAGACTCTTTTCTAGCACCACACCTCAAAGGCATCAATTCTTTTTCTGTCATCTTTAGTAATTTTCCAGCTCTCTGAAGCATAGCAAGCAATGTGAAGACCATGGCATTGATATTATGTGAAATTACAAATAAGTTTCAAGACCCTGTGGCCCCCAGTAAAGTGTGTGGTTTATGTTTATAGCACCTCTCTCCAGAATTCTCTGTGTCATAAGCCCGTGCGATACACTATACTTCTTTCCTCAGTTCTTGCCCAGGTAGCTCCAATCACATTGCTCTTAGGACTATTCCTCAAAGACAGTGGGATAGTTTCCTACCTCACAGCATTTCCATTTGATGACCCTTCTCTTTGGATCATCCTTTCCAAATATATTCACATGACTGACTCCTCTTCTGGTATTTTTGCTTCAGTGTCATCACAGTTCAAATCAAATTAAAAGCAATTCCATTTTAACACAAGACTTAACGTGAAAACACTTGGCTGGTTTTTGTTTTTAAATACTCCCTCCCCCACTGAACCCTTGCTATGGTAGATATGACAAAAACAGTTGAGTAAGATACTGTCTTTGCTCAGAATGTGACAACACAAAGCTAGATACAAATCCTGCTTTGCTACTAACCACCAGCTGCATTATTTTGGTTAAAATGCTGAACTTCAATTTCCACAGCTATAGAATACAGCTGATACCACTAATATCATGAAGTTGTTCTCTGGATTAAGTGAGCTAATGTATGTAAAAGATCTCAAAGATGAAGGGCCAATTAGGAATGATAAAAAAATGTTAGGGTCTGAAAATGGTCACATTAAAATCCATCCTTTAAGGATTTTCCAAAGAGCTATCTTCTTAAAACACCTCAAGAAACCATTTTACTGTTTAGTTATTAAAAACAATCTTCTTTAGTTCTCACCTAAATAGATTCTCTTGTCTGATTCTCCAGCACGCCACAACAACTTGCTGGCATCTTTTTTATTTGAAAAGCTTAGTGGATCATTAACTTCTTCATCCCTAGGAGATGGTTTACCTTTCTTAATCTAGTCCAGAATTGTAACTACTGGGACTCTTCTCTGAATCCTCCTGTAACTCTCCATATCTCTTAACCTGTGATGGAACAAAATGGAAATAGAATCATTCTGGTCCATGAGCTAGATAAAGTGATGAATTCCTTTGTATTTATTTACATGTTATAGTTTTTGACCTTCAGGAGGAAACAGCTGTTACAAATGTTCCAGGACAGAACAAAAAGACAGTATGATGAATTTTATGTTTATGAAACTATTTACTGTTTATGAGAATCATACGTTGTGCATACTACTGGAGCCCACTTCTAAGCTGTAAGCTCCTGGGCTGGCAAAGGAGTGTGAGTGGTTATGGCACGCTGGTGCTGCTTTCTAAAGTCGATGGTTTGAACCTAGCCACTCGGGGACAAAGATGTAGCAGCTTCTTTAAAGGATTACAGCCTTGGAAGTCCCGAGTCAGTTCTACTGTCCCACAGAGTTCACTAGGAGTTGGAATTCACTCCCTGGAGGTGAGAGGTGGGAGACTGATAATCTCACCGCCACAATAAATGTGTTTCTTATTGAATCACTATTTTATACTTTCAGGACTTTTTTCCTTTGCTAAAAGAAAAGGTGAGGTTAAAGTTTAGCAGGCACGGGACGGTTGGGGGAAAAAACCAAAGGGCAAGGCAAACAGCTGAATTACCTGGTGGTGCCACTTGGGACGAACAGGCACATATTCAGATGGAGTCAAGGTCAAGGATATCTTCCCGGGTTCAGTGGAAAAGAAATACAAATCAACATTGAGATGGCATCTTTTTTGGATACACTGTTTTGTTGAAACGGGATTCCTGGCACTTCACATGCCGCCCCAGCCTTACAAATAGGGTCACGGATGTTACTGGGGTTTTACACCTGTGTGTACACTGTCTCTGCCGCTTCTGGGCCACCTGTATGGGTCCCCAGTGCGTGCTGGGTCACAGACATTTATTCCTCCCTGGGAATCAAGGTCCCCTAGGAGTTTATTCAACCACACCATTGGCCAGATTTGGCTTATCTAATCCCACATCTGCTTTGGTGTGAGGGATGGAAACGACAAGACGAAGGGACAGTGATCAGGAAGAGTAAGGAAAAGGTGGAAAAGACTCATTTCTACGTGTTATTTTCTAGGGCCCCAGCCCGAAACAACCCCTTGTCCTTTAAATTCCTTGTCCCTCCCGTCACACAATCCAGGAGCCGGCCATTGTTAGCTCAGCCGGTCACCTACGCCGAGAGGCCTGGGACAGCACTGATGGCGAGGACAGAGAAGAATAAAAGTTCTGGGGCGCCTCCCTCCCCAGCCCCGGAGGGATGGGGAGCAAAGAACTACAACCCCCAGAAGGCGTTGCGACCCGACCTCCGACGCAGGCTGCGCCCTCTGCCTGCGCCACGCAAGCGCGCGCATGCGCCTCGCCGGCTGGCGCCATACTCAGGCTGTTTGAAAGCGAGCGCGGGCGACGCGCGCCGCAGTGACGGCTGCGGGAGCGGCGTGGAGGCGGAGGCTGGGGCGGGGCCGAGGCGGGGTCGAGGCGGCCGCTCTAGGGCGCGTCCCGCCAGCTAGCTGACCTGGGCGAGGCTCGGTGAGTGAGGGTGGACAGCGGAGGACATCGCAGCCTTGGCTGAACCCCGGGGCAGAGCCAGGATGGCGAGGTGATCAGAGGAGGGACGGACCAGAGCTTCAGACGGAGGGCTGCGGGGCGGAAGAGGGCCCTGGACAGGACGGGGGAACATGGTTTGGGGGGGACTCGGATGCCCAGGGCGTCGCCTCGGGAACACTTTCCCCCTCTGTCCGCTGTCAGCGCGCGGGGGTGGCTGCTCAATAAAAGATCTCGAAGTGAAAAGTCACATAAGTTTGTGTCTGTCTCTGACCGGGGTGGTGGAGCCCCTAGGGCTGCGCGTTCGAATCCAGGTGGAGCCGTGTGAACCTGCGCGCCCGGGCTGGGAAGGATGCTTGCTAGTGTCATTTTTGCTGGCGTTGATCTTTTGCAAAATTTTTCCAACTTGTTTTCTAACTTAATTGCTTCTGAGATATTTCAGCTGGTTAGGAAACACTGAACATTTCTTTTTTTTTTCCCCAACAGTGTTGTTGTAGTTAGATGCAGGGCAGTCGAAATGACCCATAGCGACCAGTGAACGGCCATCTGAAGCCTGTCCATCTCTGTCCTGCTTCATCCTGAACTTCCTGACACACTAGAGCCCATTGCGGCAGTCACCTGACAGTCCACCTGGTCGAGGACCCATCTCATCCGGGGTCTTCCTCTTCTGCCCTATACCTCCACCCTTCTAAGCATGATGTCTTTCTCCAAGGGGTCTTGATGTCCTCAAACCTGCTCTTGAGATGATTTTTAAACTCAGCTCATATTCTGGGCGTTGTGGACTTGTATGAATTTTCTTCGACTTCGGTTTGAACTTGGCACGATGGTCTGTTCGACAGTCAGCACCGGGCCAGGTTTTAACTGTACATATTGAACTTATCCACTGTCTCTTTCCACAGATGTAGTCAATCTGATTCCTGGGCTGTCCATCAGGTAATGTGCATGCTTATAGTTGCTGTCTGTATTTCTAAAAAAACAGTATTTGCGATGAATAAATCATTGTGCAAAATCCAATCATTTGATCTCTGGCCTTATTTCTGTCACCAAGCACATAATTTCCGACTACCATTCCCCTCTCTTTTGTTTCCAATGTTTCTTTCCAGTCACCCATTTATTTATGAAGTTCTGAAGCTGGGAAACTGGGTTATAATTCTCAGTAAGAGGGCAGTTAGCATTTACTAGTTATTTTAATTAGTAGAACCTACTATGATGATGAAAAGACAGAATTTTGCCCGTTTTAATAAAGGAAAAGTAGTCAGATGAATGAATGCATTACATGAATTTCCAGATTATGTAAAATCCATTGTTACTGAGCCCAGTCTGACTTTAATAAAATGAGATAATGATTTCTGTTATATGGTGTTGCAGGGATGCACTCCACCATAAGGTTTTTCTTGGCTGGAATCTTTGCAGAAGCAAATCTCTAGACCCTGTGGCATGGCAGAGTGGGCGCCAACTAGTTAGATTTGAGTCAGAGTCCGTCTCCTCACCCCCACACCCTTACTCCCCTAAATTTCTGTTAAAAAACACCTCGGCTGAGTGTCTGGAGCATAAGAATTGAAATAGGGTGGTAACAAAAAAAATAAAGGTCAGAAAATGATTATTGACAATGTTTGAAGAAAGAGACTTATTACTAGTTTCTTCTGTAATAATTGCATTTTAGTTTTTCAGATTAAAAGACTGAAAATGACTTTGTTCTCTTGAGATTTTAATTTGGGGCGTGTGTAGGGAGATTTGGCTCTATAGACAGATCTCCAGTTCAGAACTTAATCTAGTTTTTCCACGCATTGTGCTTGCCCTTCCCCTCCATATTAGAGGTACTGGATTGCATCCAGTGTTGCCGTCACGATTTATTGATATTTGATGTCATCGTCCTATTGTCTTCACTTACAGTGTTTATTGATAATGTTTTCAAATCCCCGAAGACAAAGATTTAAGAAGATGCTGATAGTAATTATCAGGCAAATGATAATGAAAACTCAAGGGAGGGGAAAAAAATCAACCTAAAGAGAAGCCATTAGAATGGAACCTTGCTATAAGTCGGGGATTACCTGTAGTCATGGGTTAGTATTTACAGCATGGAAAGTGGAGAATCCTCTTTGTTGTTTCTTCTTGTTTTCCAGCACTTATTTGATACATTAAAGTATCTGTTGAACCAAGGATTGTGACTTGGGAAATAATTCTGTCCAGAGGCTTGTTATTGTGATGTCATAGAGTATATCACGATCAGAAAAAGGCTGCATCTGTAGTTTTTAGGACTTTTAAAATGTGAGTACTTTTTACTTGATACCTTCCATATACCTTCTAAACACATAGTACTTAATGCTAAATCACCAATGAAGAAATTTAAAATAGCATGTTGCTAGGAGAGCCTATTCCTTGGAGAGATATATCATGGTTGGGAAGCTGGAGGGTTGGCAGAAGACAGGAAGACCCTCAACCACATTGACACAGTGACTGCTGCGGTGAGCTCTAGTGTATCAGGAAGTGTGAGGCTGGCACAGAATAGGCCAGGGTTCAGATCTATTGTTCATAGGGTCTCTATGGATCATACTCAACTTGCCGGCACCTAATAACAACAACGTAATAAAAAAACCCCAAAAACCTCCAGAATCAGTACCAAAAAGGAGTACTTCTAATGACTGGACTTTATTTGTTAAATTGTAAAAATAAAGATTTTGTTATTTCTTTGCACAGGACCATTATTCATTTTAAATGGAGCATTTCTCTTCTGCTTTGTATTACAGTTTTAAGAGAAATGAATAGAAATAACCTATTTTGAGGAAGCCATGGCAAAATCACATACAAAACACAGAACTTGCTCTCGAGAATCTTCCGTGACTTCTCTTCTGGCAAGCTGCAGTCTGAGTAGGAAGAATTCGTCTAATTCTGATGGCTCTTTTCGGTATAAGGATAAACTATACGGCTCTGCCTCCCAGGCTCTGCAGGCTTACATTGATGATTTCTATCTAAGTCAAGTGTATCCTGGTACAAGCACCGGAAAGGCGAACACTGGCAAAAGTTCCGTTAATACGTCAAAATTCTCTCCATATATTTTTAAAAACAATGGTATGCTTCTAGTTTTTTGTTTGTTTGTATTCAGCACTTTGAGAAATATATTGTCTTGGAAAAACTAAACTTTTTTGTTGTTTTGTACCTTTGGGGTAAAAAAAGTCTCATAATATTGAGAATCTGGTTTTGTACTATGGACTGCATTACTAGATCTTCCATAATAACAGGAAACTGGATATTTTTATGAAATAATTCTGTAATGTCTGATTTCCAGGAGATTTTAGCTCAGACCCTCTTTTGACCTTGTAAGTGGAAGTTGGTGAATGTTACTGGTCACAGCAGGTTACCAGTACTTCATTGCAGTATATTGCAAAGAACATTGGCTTGGTAGTGCTACGATTCATTAGCTTAATGACTTTGAATAAGTCTCAATCTTAATACTTGGTGTATTAACAGGAGAAGACTGTATTTGCTGTTGCGTGTCATCAAGTAGGAACTGACTCATAGCTGACCCTTCAGTGGGTTTTCAGAGGCAGTAAATAACATGGGAGGAGATTGTCCCTCTTTTCTCCCACGGAGCAGCTAGAGGATTTGAACTGTAAGCCTTTGGGATGGGAGTGCAGCTAGGCCACCAGAGCTTCCTAAAGTCATTCTGTGGAACATTTGTCATTGTTATACCGGAACCAACTCACAGCTGACCCTGTAGCGGCTTTAGAGTCTGTAAACCATATGAGAGGCGATTTCTCCCTTGCCTATGGGTTGTCACAGCAACTCAGCTACCAGAGTTCCCCCAATGAAACAATAGTATTTGCCAATTATTGAATTCTTCCTTGATAAGTTTTTCATAGTGACAAGTTTGGAAAATAAAATTGTGGATGAGCATATTAGCTACTGATTACTTAGAAAGTAGGTCTAAAATGAAAACGCTTACTTACATTCAGGTCTTAGGGGGATAATGGGTACTATATTAGCAATGCACTTAATTGTTTACTTACTTATATGCTATAGCTAGCATTGAGAGACTGATATTAATGTGATTGTATTAGTCCATTGGGTTTGTCTAGAAGAAAGTTGAAGTAAGAGTGAATTAGAGAACACAGAAATATTCAGGAAGTTGGAGAGAAAAGATGATAACATCTATATTGTCAACTTAAACCTTTTTACTTTGAATCAAAGAAAGGGGAAAGTGGAAAAATTATACATAAACTTTTCATTTCTGTTGTATATTATTATCAAGAGTGTGTATGTGACACAGAAAGACAACTAGAGCTCTGCTTTGTTTTTTAGCTTGTGAAAACCTTGATGACAAGAAGAACTCAAAGTCGTTATCCTGTAGAAAAGAGCTGATTAATGACCTAGACTCCATTAGCCTAACTACCGATGATCTGTTAAAACTTCCAGCAGATGGATCATTACCTTATGTCAGACCAAGTCACCAAACTAACAGAAAAAACACGGAATGCTTCAGAAGACCCAGTTCATCAGACATTGAAAAGAATATACATTTTCAAGAACCCATCTTTCCTGTGGGCAAGGATAACTTGGTCACTTCTCATATATACACAAACCATAATGGAAAGCACCGTGTCAAGCTAAAAAAACCCAAAAGTTTGAATAAGACTAATAAATGTGTTTCTGAACCATCTTTATCCAGGAAGTCATCTTCCAGGGACATTTCAGAACATGATCTTGAAAAGAATTATCCGAGATGGCTAACTAGCCAGAAATCTGACCTTAATATTTCAGGAATAACTAGTATCCCTGATTTCAAGTACCCTGTCTGGCTTCACAAAGACGACTTGCTACCTGATACGAACAGTCAGAGGACTTACGAGACCTTTAAAGAAGATCATTGTTCCCCTAAACACAGTTACCAGGCACAAAGAAGTCCTCGGCTTACAAAGAAGTCGGATTGTTTAGAATATCCCTTTGAACACTCTAACTTGTATTCTGTGGATGGCAAGAAAGGAGTAGATAAGGAATATAAATGTGATTTTGAACGTGGCCAGTGTCAGTATGAGAACCCACTTCAAGGACAATCCAAAAAGCCTTTCAGTGGTAATTTTTTGGTTTTTTTCAACCAAATGAAGCACTATAATTTTATAAATTTATAGTAGCTAGAAACTTGTTTTACTCTTTAAGGATCTGTTGTTTTTTCTTAATGGTGTCTGTTTATGTAGCACTTTGTAACTAGAATGTATCCTTTTCCCTCTTTTATCTTTGCTTGAATGTCACTTTTAACATAACCTGCTATTATTATAGATATGTCTGTATTCCAAACTACCTGTATTGCTGCTTTTGTAAAACTTTATGGGACTTTGCATTTTTTCATAAAGAAGTAATACAATCTTTTTAAACTAGATGACAAAATTGAATTGCTCATCCTGAAAGCCAAGCGAAATCTAGAGCATTCTCCTGAAGACTTACCAGACGCTGTGAAGAATGATGGCAGTCCCTGCTCCCTAGATAAACTTGAAGCAGAAAGATCATGGGAAAATATCCCTGTTCCTTTGTAAGTAAGCAACGTGTAAAAGTGATTTAGCTTTCTAAATGCAAAATGTCACAAGATGCTCTGATTTAATTTTTACAGAACAGTGATTATTTTATATAGCTTGCCAGCTGAAAGGTTTTAATGTTGCTTATTTAAAAAGTACATTTTTCATTTGCTACCACTAGGTGGTGTAATGTTTTATACCACAATGTATAACTTTGTTCTTTATTCCTTTTGTTTTATTATAAAAACATTTACCTGTCAGAGTCGGTGAGACTGGCTCAGGATTGGGAAAGCTTCAGAGCTGCTGTACATAGGGTCACTGTGAGCCACAGGTGACTTTATGGCACATAACAACAACAACATATTTTAATTTGAGAAATTAAAGCTAAAACAATTTTGCAGACAGAGGAGTGTTATGAAATTCTTCTTTAAATTTAATCACCTGCTTCTTTATCTTTTTTCCATATGCTGGCGTCATGTGTTTCTTTTTTCTGTTTCTCTTAAAGGAGCTCTGGTGGCCTAGTGCGTGAGGAGTCGCGCTGCAAGCCTAACGGCAGCTCCTCTCTGGGATGGCAGCACAGCCCCTGAGCACTAGGCTCCCAGAGCTTGGCAGCCCCTCTCCAGCAGTTCGAATCCCCCACGAGTTCCTTAGGAGAAGGATCGGCAATCTCCTCCTGGGTGGGTTACAGCCTCTTAATGGAGGGTCAACTATGAGTTGATTCCAATTTGACAGTCATGTTTCACTTTGTGCTTCAGTCATTTTTTCCTTAAATGGTTGTGTATTTTCTTGTCTTCTGTATAAAACTATGGAATATATAAAATTATTTGTGTACCTGTGACTCATAGCAACCCTGTCTATAGTTCTGAAACCTGCCCTATCCTAAGCCAGTCTCACTAACTGACAAACCTATCCCTATTACCCCAGTTATTACATCAATAAGATTCTCAGGTGAATAGCTGAGTACTTAGTTACAAACACTTTTGTAGTATGTAAAAAAAAAAAAAAGGAATGAGTTTATTCTCTATGACTAAGAACTTCTTTTTAGGAGCATTCTCATGTTTTTGCTTAAACATAGCCTTTATTCTCTCACCTCTTGAATACCAGGAAAGAAGCTCTTGCATCTTTTAAATGTATTAAATGTCTTCAGTTTCCTTAAAGTTTTTCTGTATAACTTTAACCAAAACCACAGCATTGCCATTGAATTGATTCTCACCAAGGGCAGCCCCCTATGTTATAGAAAGAACTGCCCCCTAGGGCTTGCCTGGCTGTAATCTTTGCAGAAGCAGCTGGCCAGATTTATCAAGTGCAGCACTGCTGACAAGTTTGAATCATCAGCCTTTAGATTAGCAGTTACACACTTCGTACCACCCAGGTGTGTACCACCCAGGTTCCTACTAAAGCGTTAAAGTCCCTGATAAATCTGTTTCTTCTTGATGTCTTCGCCAATGTCTTTGCACTTAATGCTTGTACCTTTTAATTAGCACCTTTTTATAATTGCTGCATTTATAAAATCAATATCTCACTACCAAATTCTTGATCAATGCATTTGATTACATTAAGATAAATACATCTGTTAATTTAAATAAATTAGTTTCATGTTTATAATTTTTTTTCTTAAGTGTGAATCACTTTAAAATTACTTACACTGTATGTTTTATACTGCTTTGAACAGCCAGCAAAGATTTATTGAATGCCCACTTGAAGAAAATGAATTATTTTGAGGACTTAAAAATTTAAAATAGAGCAAGATTCAGATCTGCTGTTCATAGGGTTGCTATGAGCTGTCATCGTCTTGATGGCACCTAACAACAACAACAATATGAGACATAGAGCTAATTCTGGTGGCCGAGTGGTAAGGAGTTGAGCTGCCAACCCAAAACCGTTAGGTTTGAGTCCACTATCTGCCCCAAGAGAGAAAGATGGACCTAAGTGATTTATAGTCTCTGAAACCCACTGCAGGGTTAGCTGTTAGTTCTGAATCGACAACATGAGACACAGATCCAAGGCAAGGCAGATTTGTGTATTACAAAATGAGAACTAAAGGTGCAGGGCAGTATCCAGGGAGGCAGATGAGTGACAGACGTGTGGGATGTGCTTGGAGGACTTGTCAGGCAGATGGAGGCTCAAGCATAACTGATCGTTGTTTAGATAATATGTATCCAATACTTTGCTGATGGAATTCTGTAGGAGGGAAAGAGTGATTCTAAAGTTGAGTTAGTACTCCATTGGGTTTATTTGAAGTGAGTTGTTAAGAGTTTCTGACAACAGATTTTTAAAAAATGGCATTTAGTAAATACTGAAGACATTATTTCACTATTTTTGAGCTGCTGTTGGTAGATAGATGAACTCTTTTTTTCCTTTATTATCCCAAACTGGCCTTCACTTGGAGCAGGCAAGAAGCAGGATTTAGGGAGAGATTGGATTTTGGTATAAGTTTAAGGAGAAGAGAGTTAATCAAGCAATATCAATATACATCTTATCCATTATGATTCACATATTAGATTATATTTTGTCTTTGTTTTTCTTTTTATGTAGTTTGGGAACTTACTTGCTGTTTTGTATACTTTGAACTCTGTTTAGCAAATCACCTGTTCCTGTTTACCCTGATGATAATCCTCAACAAACTTCAAAGGCAAAATATTCTAAAGAGTTCCTTGAAAACTTTTTAAATAATGATAATGAGGTGGGTGAATTAAGTCTCGCTGAAAGAACATACATACTAATGTAAGGATATTAATATCTAATTTGTCTGGATAATTTAAAATAAATCAAATTATGCAAGTCCATTTCTTCCTAACACTAACCTGTCACACCTTCCAGAATTATTGACCATTCTGTTTTTGTATTCTCAAGTAAGACTAGGTTTGAATTATAGAAGAACATAAAATGTCATTATGTATTTTTTATTTCCGGGAAAACATACCATAAAGCAGACAATTACAAAATTCTGTTTTCCCATAGAGAAGTTAATTACTAAGATGTGTTTCTCCCAGAGATAGCACTATAGGTGTTGTAAAAAAATGAGGCCCCAGGAGTTGACAGAATACCAGGCGAGGAGCTTCCACAAACAGAGCAGCTGCGAATGTGCACATTAGCCTATTGCTGAGAAATTCGGAATGTAGCTACCAGGTCAACTGAATGGAAGAGATCCCCATATACCCATTCCAAAAAATAGGTGATCAGTGTTATTGTTAGGTACCTTCGAGTCAAAACTGACTCATAGCTGACCCTCCAGCTTCAGAGGCAGCAGATCACATGGGAGCTAATGGCCCATTTTTCTTTTTCTTTTTTTGCCCATTTTTCTTTTATGGAGAAAAATTCCTCCCTGCGTTTCCTCTTTCCATTCAGCCATCTCTTCTATGCCTGCTTTCTGAGCTTTTCTCTAGGCTGATGCTACCTTTTTGACGTTGTGTGGCTGATTATTCTAAACCTCCCTGAGGGCATGCATCACTTTTCAGGCCTGCCTATCATTGGACTAGACATTGAGTTACAGGAGTATTTTCACTTTGAGGCCGGAAGAGGAGTAGGGGCCATGCTTTCAGAGGTTCCTGTAATCTTTGACGAGTAAAACTGGGCTTTTCTTATTTACTCCTTTTGAGTTTTGTTGCATGTTTCCCTCCTCTGTCAAGGACCTTCTGTTGTGATCTCAGAGTCGTCAGCAGGGCTCACTGAGCACCATCTACATCCTTTGGTCTCAAGGCTGAAATGTACATGGTCTCTAGTCCTTTGCATTTTTTCCTGGAAGTGAAACTGTTGTGTCATACAGTAGTTCTTGGTTTGGCTGTCCCCTCAAGTTTATATATTTTGATGTGAAGCTTCAACTTCACCCTTTTGGTTTGACTTTTGAAGAACCTCCAGCTGCTTTCACAGTAGCTACACCATTTTACTCTTTCAAGAGTAATAAGTTAGAGAGGGCTCCAACTTTACCACCTCTTCATCCACATTTCCTGTATTTTTTTTATAATAGTCATCCTCGTAGACGTGAATTACATCTCAGTGTGGTTCACTTGCATTTCCCTAATACTGTTGTTGTCGTTGAGTGGTACGGAGTTCGCTCTCCCCTCAGCTCAGAGTGACAGCGGAAGGAAGGTCTGCCTGATCCTGTACCGTCCTCAGAATCTGCTGCCCTTGAGCTCATGGTTGACGTCTCCCTGTCTGTCAGTCTCACTGAGGAGCTTCCTCTCCTTGGCTGATCCTGCACTTTGTCATGATGTCTTTCCGAGGCCTGACCCCTCCCGTTAGGTCTCAGGTCTGTGAGGCAGACTCTCCATCTTTGCTTCTGAGGAGGCTTCTGGCTGTCCTTCTTGATTCGTTTACTGTTTTGACAGCCCGTGATATACTGAGTACTCTTTGGCAACACCACAATTCAAAAGCATTGATTCTTTTTTCCATCTTCTTAGAACACCGAACACTCAACTCAGTGTTTATATCCATGTGATGCAGTTGCAAATACCTTGGCTCGATTCAGTTGCCCTCTGGTCTTTAATAGAAGGATCAGCAGTCTCTTCTGTGTGATTTAGTGCTTCTGAAATCCCGCTGGAGGGTTCACAGTGAGTTGGTTCTGTTTGAACTAAACAACACACACAACAAACAGGTGTCTTTAAAATCTTGTAGCTACGAGAAAAGGAGTTTTCTGGAGACACGGTAAGCAACCTGTCCAGTTGTCCGCATTTCAGCATGGCCCCTCCGTGGAACCACTAGCAGAGAAGATCTTTAAAGGAATCTTAGTAACTGAACTTATTGGTGTTTTTGGAGTTAGCTTTTTGTTTAATAAAATGAATAAGCCAAGATTTCAGAGAAATAAAGATTAGAAATTTTCCTTCATCTTGGAAGTTTATTAAAATCCATTGGAAAAAAAAGAGCGTATATTAGCATAAAACTAAGGAAATTATAAGAGATGAAAAGAAGAGTTCTCACAACAGGAAAGATGGCAGAGAATAAAAATGGTGGGATTCAGTAGATGAAGAGAAATGCAAGTTGTTACACCTGTTTTGTCATTTCTTTCAACCAAAAACTACAAGTATTTATGTAAAATATATCATGAGTAAGGATAGTCCACAATATTTTATAATGAAAAACTGAAAAAATTCAGACTGATTGTGTAATGTACTCCACACTTAAAATCAGAATAAGGGTAATAATGCATGTACATAATAAAGTTATTATAAAAGATTCTTAACTGTAAAAAAAAAGGAATAAATGTTGTATAAAACCGTTAAAAAATCCATTGAACAATCTGGAATATGTAGAATTGGTCTAGAATATGTAGAATTGGAGAGCAAGATCAAGAAAAATGGCTAAGTAGCAGAAATTAGGCCCCATCAACACATCAGCTTCCCATTTGATCTATTTGAGAACTGTGGAAGGAAGAGAAGGAAGACTAGCCCACTCCACTGTGGACTGTCCATGGTTCCAAAGAGTGGCTGAAGCTGCTCTACCGTGGACTGTCAGCGGTTCCACAGAGCATCTGAGCCCACTCCACTGTGGACTGTCGGCACGGAGCATCTGAGGCCACTGTACTCCCCCATGGATGTCAGTGGTTCCACGTTCCACAGAGCGTCTGAGCCCGCTCCACCATGGGCTGCCGGCGGTTCCACAGAGCGTCTGGGTGACTGCTGTGACCTGATACTCACTCCACATCCACTGCACAATACCCACTGCCTGCTGCTTGCTTTGTGTATTGGTAGTTAATACTCTACATACATGTATGACCAGTAAAAAACTTAGGACTAGGAAAAAAATCTTCTAAGCCATTATGCTAATGTGGAATATCTTTACAAATGAAAGGCCAGTTCTGACCTTTTTAGGCATGTCAGCAACTTCCTCTGCAATTGAAGTTTACATAATTATTACACACATTACACTATCTATACTCAAATATTCTAAAGCATTTACAGCCAGTTTAACAGACCGATTTGCCATTATAGGTAGCTGTCAGGATACATCAAGAAATGAAAAAAAAAAAGTAGGTGGATAAGGGTTTTAAAAACATACCGTCAGATTGTCTTAAAAGAATCAACTGTCTAATGTAGCTAACTGTGTTCACCTTCTGTGAATGCAGACAAGGTCGGTGCCCATTGGGGTTTGAATGTTCCTTAAATCAAGGAGTGCACTGCCCGTGGAAAGTGGAAAATCCACGGTACATGAACAATATTTAGGAGTGTGCAGTGAATACCACCACTCCAGCTCTAGTCCTCGCCTCTGTGACAATCAGCTTCCTTTACACATCTGAAAAAATCTGCCTTACATGTTCATGAGAACCTTCTGAGTTCTAAAAATTGATGATGTTCTGTGCACTGAATGAATTTGTTACGAATGAGCAAAACTAGGGAAGGTAGACCACACTCTCAATAATGGTTGATTAGTGGACTGAACATGGAGAGTTGATAGAATTTTTTTTAAACAATATTGACATGTATTTGGGTATTTTTTACTACAAAAGTATAGGACTAATTCATTGTTTGTAAAATAATGCATTAATTTTATGTAGAAAGAAAATAGAAAATACAACTCTTCTCACCCGAGTTTACAAGGTTGATCACGTAATCCTCTCTTTTAATCCTAGAGCTGTACTCTCTCAGGAGGGAAACACCATGGTCCCGTTGAAGCCTTGAAGCAAATGTTGTTCAACCTTCAAGCAGTCCAAGAAAGTTTCAGTCAGAACAAATGCACAGAGTTAGTGGAAGGAGCTAAGCAGGTAAGCACACATGAGATTTATGAATTGAGAGCTGAGAACTTATATAGGTTTTTCCTTATATCTTCTTAGACCTATTTCCCAATGTATGTCAATGAACAAAAGGTTTCTTCCTATGTCTTTTTAGACCTATTTCCTGATGTATGTTAATAAGCAGAACCCTTATTTCAACTTTTTCTTTTTTAGGAAATAACCATACTTAATACTCCTAGATTTCAGCAGTAATTTACCTCTGAGTAAATTGTTCTGTTTTGTGTAGATCATGGTTATGAATGAAAATCTTACTTAGATGTTACAGCTACAGTTTAGAAAGTCATATTTGTGTGCTGAAGACAGGATACATGATCAGAAAAGAACTAAGAAAACATTGTGGCTCCAGATTCTCCAGGATGCATGAGTACTACTTGTTTGTTGTTACGTGTCCTCAAGTCACTTGCAACTCATAGTAACCCTGTTTACAACAGATCAGAACCTGGCTCTATCTTGAACCAGCCTCATTGTCTCTGACACACCTACTCCCATTACCCCAGTCACTGAGTCAGTCCATCTTTATCCAGGGTCTTCCTCTCTCGTGCTGTCCCTTCCCCCTTCTAAGCATGATGTCCCTTTCCAAGAACTGGCTGCCCTTCTGACATGCCCAGAGTTTGTCAGATGGAGCTTCAGAATCCTTGCCTCTAAGGTGCAGGCTGGTCTCACCCTCTCCTATTTTGAAAATATGCATACATCATTCGCTGTATGAAGACTGTTTTCCGCTCTAATTTGTTTTAGAGAAATTTATCTGCCATTACCTTCATGACTTTAAGTGGCTTATTATATGTATCTAACTAAAGTGTTTGTCGATTTGATCACCTTAAGATATTTTTGACCTGTGTCTCCGAGTTAGGTGGAACATAGGCACCTTGCCTTTCAGATGGCCCATAAACAAGGCGTGACAGATAGTATTTGCAAATTAGGTTGGCCCTGCCTCCTTCAGAACCAGAACCCAGGCTCTCCCACTGAGAAGGTAGGCTGTCTTCTTCAAGGTCATAGACCAAGAGCAAGTAAAAGTGCTCCAGAGTTGTCTTGTCATCTCACATTGCCTTTTTCTTAATTAGTGTTTGCTTGCAATTAACGTTTGATGACTTTTCAGGATTCTAACACAGTTGATTTTGACAGGTTTTGGTTGTTTTTTTTCAGTGTTTCCATGAGGGATGGGAGTTTGCAATCACTCCTCTGTTCTGTGCTTCTCTTTTAAACTTCCTCAGATGTAACTTTGTCTAGTAAAGTCTAGTTTTCAAACCTAGATTTAGTTTCTCATAAACATGCACTTAGCATATTCTAGCACAACTCAACGATGAATCTAAATAGTATTGTTGTATGTAGTTGAAGCAGAATCGACTTGTAGCTGATCTTTCACTGGGTTTTCAGAGGCTCTAAATCACACAAGAGGAAGATTGTTCATCTTTCTAGTATTGTGGTATTTTTAAAACAAAGAAAATAATGTGCTCCTGAAAATTATTTGCGAGAATTAGAAATGCAGATAGTATTTTTAATATCTTACCAGATTTTAAATAGTATTTATGTTTATAATATCCATGTTTTGTTGTGTTACTATTTTCATATTATTAATATTTTGTGTTTTTAATAATAGGTTTCAGAAGATGAATTTTCTAAATTGCAGTTGAGTGAAAGTATGATTCCTATTACTCGATCACTTCAGAAGTAAGTATTTTTTTTTTAAATGTGTCTGTTAGGTACAAGTCCCTTTTTATTTCTTTTATTGACTTAATGTTACACCATGGGATTATTCAGTACTTCCAAGAGTAGATGTACCAAGTATATTTAAGCTCATTTTAGAGCTCATTACAGTTTTTTCTTAAATTTTTACTATGTCCTATTAAAATCTTGGGACCTGGATACTTAGAAACAAAACAAAAAAAAACATAGTAGTAGATTTGACCTAGATAGATTTTTTTTCTTTTTGTTTTTTAATAAAAGCAGTAGGTGGAAATCATCTTGGTGTGTAGAAAACATCTTGGTGTGGCTATCCCATTCATGAAAAGTGTTTTGATACTTTTTCCTCTTAACTAAAGTTTAAGTGTTAAGTGTATCATTGTTTGACATCTTTTCACAGAAATCTATAAAGGACATGCAGTTTTCGAATAAAGATAGCTCTGAATGAACACATAGGTGTTAATTCACCTTTTTTTTAAAAACTATATTGTTTTAAAGAGGGAGCTCTGGTGGTCTAGTAGTAGGTGAGAAAGTTGTGCTGTCCACCAAAGGGCACATAGTTCAAATCCACCAGCTACTTTGCAGGAGAAAGATGGGCATTCTCCTCTTGTATGATTTACTGCCTGGGAAAACCCACTGGAGGGTCAGCTATGAGTGGGTTCCAACTCTATAGTACACACAACAATAATAGGAACATTGTTTTAGATAAAAAATGAGGAAGAATCTTTTCTATAGGCATGACATTGACACAAGAGGAGGCTCTTAATTTATGGGTTTAGTTATGTGAATATGAATTGTTCTTATGTCATAACTGAGTTTAAGAAATTGTAGGAATAAATAGTTTTTACCTTTGAAACATTATTTTCACTTGGTTAGAAATTGGACTGAACAAGCACTAATGAATGCTTTCAGAATTTGCATAGAATTCTATTTTTTAAGGGACAAATGAATAAGTGAACATTAAACTTGTAAGTTACCATGATATGTTTATATTTTTATGATAAAAAAATCAAAGGCAGAATTTTTTTCTTCTTCTGTTTATAATCTTTAGACTAGAAACGATGCCTTTCTTTGTAGCTTGCCATAGTACTTGGATATAATATTCCATATCTAGTAGAATTTAATGGGTAATGATGATAATAAGTGACATTAAATGAACTTTTACAAGTGCTAGTTTTCTAAGTGCTTTTTTAAAATTGTATACTAGTTCATTTACAAAATTCAATTTCATTGTTTTTGAGAACAGATTCTTTCCATTTCCCTCACCCTCCCGCCCATCAAATTGTACACCCCCATGATTGATTCCCCCTCCCCCTGCACTAAGTGCTTTTGAGTAAAAGTCATTTGATCTTCTTAAGCCTTTGTGGGGTATATGAGGGAACCAGCATGGAAAAGAAAGTAACTTGCCTGCAGTTGCCTTGCTAGTGAGGAGTAGCCCTGGATTAAATCAGACCATCTCATTCTAAAGCCTATGTTGCTAATCATTGTAATCTTAACACATCACTCTTTAAAATGATGGTGAGTTGCCCATTTCAACTAGGTACAGAGCCTCAACTAATCACTTAGGCTGAAGATTTAATTTTGCTTTTAGTATTTAAGGTAAATGATTTCTGCTTTTCCATTGCTCTTGACAGCATTTACATTGAACTGTGTCATAACCCTGAATATATTTTCTGAGTTAAAGTACATTCTCTGGAAAATCCCGTTGTTGGTAATAATGAGCAATACGAAACCTTAAATAATTAAACCACCACAAAAATTGGTGATAACTCAAGGTTAACAATTTGCTACAATCAGTAGTTTTTTCTACATAAAGAATTCCATTTTCAGAGAGAGCAGGAGTCATTTTTTTTTTGATGTTTTGTTAATTATGTTGGATTAGCTGAAAAATTTAGATTTAACTATTTCACAGCTATTAGTAGTCTTTATTATAAAGAACAAGTTTAGACTAAAAAATGCATGTTAGTACATTTTCCCTATCTTTTTGATTGAGTATTGTAAGAACAATTTAAAATTTATTAAGATTCAGGATTCATTTTTCTAGACTACAGAATGTTCATAACAGGCACATGGACATTTCATATTTGCAAATAGGTCAAATCAGCATCTTCACAAGCTACAGTTCTACCTGTGGGTGCTTTTATGATCTACCTTTGGGTGCTTTTATGACTTTTCTCAGGTGGAAATCCTCAAATAATAGTGTTTGCTTTTAGAAATGCAGATGTCTAATGCATTTTCAGATACTTCTCAGTAGCCTTGGTGGACTTCGGGCCCCTTCATTTGCATTCTCTTCACTTTATTGGACACTCAGTTTTCCTCTGCTCTCCCTTTTGAAATATCTGCTCTGTGGAAAGATTCATTGGCGATGATGGCTAAATGGCTGATAGTAGCTTATAGTGTTGTTGGTTTACAGTGATTTGCATCTTAATGGGAATCAGAATGTTAACTGTTTTGTTAAAAATTCATTTGAAATGTGTTAACCTCTACAACAGCAATTTGGCATACTTAAGCAGATAAAATTGTAGTTTTTTTAAGCAGGGAACTTTCCTAGAGCTTTTTTATTTATTTTTGTGGCATTATGCCCAACCAAGTTGGCATTCATTTACAATGATACATGTATTCCTCAAGTTCTTGGTTATGTAATGTGGGCAGCCAGCTCCCCTGCCTAGGTGAGTTGGAAAGAATGAGTCCTAGTGTATTGTTCACCCACTATAAAGCCGAGGAACAGTAATCTCATGCACAACCTCCAGTTTCATCCAACAATAGATTTGGCTTTGAAATAGCTTGCTTTATATACTTTGAAAGTGAAAGTTTAAATTTCTTTATTTCTCAAAACTGAATGAATGAAGACCAAACAGTGAAGATCAAACTTAATGATAACTAGAAAGTTACCCATTTTTCTAGTCTCTCTATTCACTTTTCTGGTCTTATATCCATACTAGAGAGAGACAGAATTCTCTCTTGGACTGGCAAAATTGAATCGAAAGCAAAGGTTTTTCTAATGAACCTCATACTTGACATAGATTTAGGAGGCACAGGAAGGCGTCAGTTCTGGATTCTAGTCTGGAAGTGTTAGGCTGTTGTTAGGTTCCATCAAGCTGTTCTGACTCAATAGGGACCCTGTGTGAAAGGATGACCCGCTGCCTGGTCCTGTGTCGTCCTCACAGTCCCTGACGTGCTTGAGTCATTGGTACAGGCATTGTGTCAGTTTCTTAGCATCTTCCAAACTGAGGGGCTTATCTTCCAAAACTGTAGCAGACAGTGTCTTGTTGCTGCTGCTGCTTGTCAAGTTTTCATGGTTATTTCAGAGGTAGGCTACGAATTCTGCTTTTTAGTCGGTCTCAGTCTGGAATCTGTGCTGTCACCTGTGCACTGTGGGTGACCCTGCTAGTATTTGACATACCATGGCAGAAGGTCCAGCAGCACGTAGCCACCACAGTCACTAACTGATGGGGGAGAAAGAGGGGTGGTCTAGGCTTAACAGAGGCCAGTAAATAGCACAGGGAATTCTATACAAATGCGGTCTTTAACACTGCTTTCCTCTGTCTCCTTTCTAGAATGGAATGGAGCATCTATTTCCTGTAATATACATTTATCGAATATATGAAGTGTTAGACACTATAGAATGGAATGTTGTAGTCACTGTCTTTGAAATGACTATATAAGAAATTATTGCATATCATAATTATTCTCTCTCTGTTTTTCTTAGTATTTTTCTTATTTATCAGATATCTGAAATGTGATTGATTGACATTTTCTGAGTGGTCCTCAAAGATCTGAAGGATAGGGGAGAGGAAAACCTGCAAGAATATTTTTAGAGGAAGCCTGGAAATTTAAGGGCCTCTCTTTTCCTGGTTTGTTTGAGGAATGATTGCATTTCTTCACAGAGACGTGACCTACAATCTTGGCTTTATTTTAGAGAAAATTCCAGGTTGTTGGTATAATATATTATTGGTGCCCCCGAACTTCCTCCCCAATAAAAATGAGTTTTCCTCTGAATTAAATTTGATCCCTCAGTGATGTTTTTTTTTAAAAAGTCAGCCATCCTGATTGTAAATGTTAACATGAATTATGCATTATATTAATATAACATGTACATCATATTAAAAAAAGTGAAGAATCACATGCAAACATGTTTGATCAGATGTGATACAAATGATTATTGTTTTTTAGGTTACTTGGCAGATTTGCTTTAAACTCAGTTTGTATACCAATAGCAATAAAATTTGAACAACTAAATGTTTATAGAAATTACTTTTCTATTATTTAGAACTCAGGTTATAAGAAAAATGATGCAGTTTCATGTTTGCATTATTGTCTTCTAGTTTTGAAGTTAAAAGCAATGTACTCACTTTTCTTACTGCTTTGTTGCCTTTCGGTCCTTAAGTGTTGGTTTATAATGTGTTCTATACTTTTTAATGAAGGGCTTTGCACCATTTATCTCGCCTGAGAGACCTGGTTGATGATAGCAGTGGGAAACAGTCACCGAAAACGTGAAGAGGAAAATAAAAGTGCATAACCAATAAATAGTCACTGCCAAACAAAAAATGTTTTTATTTCTTTTAGCTGACAAAATAATTACAAGCCATATATTGTTCTGTGACTGGTCCAGTATTATGTGTATTTCTAAAAACACAAACTTGAGAATGTTCACAGGTGTTGTGACCCATCCTCATTTTGTAATGAAATAAAAGACTCTGATATGGGAAGAACCCATAGAGATCCCAAAAGCCTGATTTTGGTCTTTAGGCCTCTGAAGTTTGATATTCAAATGTCTGGTATTCAAATGAGTAATGTCCATTCTTGAAGGTTTACATGGACAGATACCTTTTTTCAGCATCCTTGTTATTATCTGACTCCTGTTAATGAAAATCTTTCAGGTTTCTGTCCAAAGTCTTCTAAGTTAAAAAGACTCTTGATATGCGGAGAATCTGCACTTAAAGAACTAAAAGGATATCAGAATTGATAAGATGTGCCTTATCTATGTAGAAGTCTGTTAACTTTGTTTTTATAAAGAAAATATTTAAGATATATTGTATAAACACATCCATCTAATAATAGATGGTATAATGTTGAAAGTAATTTTTCTTTATATTGTAGAATTAGATTTTCATTTAATAAATACTTTATGAGTAAGGTGATTTTGGTAATAATTTACAGTGTTCAAAACATTCTTTTGGGGTATTTAATAATTTAATATTTTAATATTGGATCATTTTATTTTTTTTTTTTATTTTTTTATTTTTTTTTTTTTGGATCATTTTCCAGATTTTAATTTTACCATCAGACTCTTAGCTTAGCTTAGACTAGTAGAAACTATAAGTGGCCACTTGCTTTGTGAAACTTTGTAACTAACTGAAGGAAAATTGATAGGGAAATATGAGAAAGCAAATCACTATTTTAAAGCTATTTTGTGAGAGTTGCAGTTTCTCTAAATCAGTCCTGTTGAGTTTTTGTACCTAGAACTGAGCAGAGCAGAAAGCATTATTAGCAACAAATCAAGAATTAAATCATGAAGCATGACTCATGCGTATTTTAAAAACACTCTCAAATGAAAGAATTTCTCTATATACAAATGCTGCAAATTAAATTTTTACCCAACTGACAGCATTTTGCTAAATATATTCCCTGCCAACAAGCATGACTTTGTAAACACTTCATCAAATAATTGGTGTAAATTGCTGGGACACTGCTCAATACCTTTGTTATTACTGACATGTCAAAGGCCATAGAGTTAGTTGTATCCTTTTTCTTAGCCAATTTTTGTAATTATACAGTGGCATCCACTTCCTAAATAACATGCCTCCGGAAACTCTGTGAATTTTCATACATATCAATTATAGAGGTGCTTCAGGCCTTCTGATCATAGGGTCGCTATGAGTCGTGCTCGACTTGAAAGCAATCAACAACAACTGCTCTTTGCCCAGTTTAAAAGGCATTTACATAAAGGTTTTTGTCACTTGTCTGGTGGAGGCCTTTCTGCCACTGACTTTTTGTTTTCGGATTATAGTCTTTTGTTTTAAAGCTTTTACTTTGTATAATCAAATATGGAGTTACTTTGATGTTTAAAGTAAAGCTAGATGTTAAATAGAGCATAATGCTCAAGAAATTCTCTAAAGAAATAATTTAACTGATACTTAAGAGTTTTTTTGCTGCTTTCTGAGGTTTCCTGAGGGAAAAGGGGACAACAGTATAGAGACTGCTGAGTTGGAAATATGAACTAAAGTAGATAATGAAAATAAATGGGTTTTATAAAATGCATTGTGAACAAAATTTATCAACTATTTATGCTCACGCTTACATCTTTTGATAAAATATTAAGTGGGAAAAATTCAGAAATTTGAGTAGGATTTCTCAGAATTTTGTTGAGTATGAAAAAAAGGTTATAAAACTGAATTCCAAAAGTTCTCTAAGATCATGTCACTGATATGTGAAAATTCAAGACCCAAATGCCCATCATTGCCCCACCTTTTCAGGTGCCCACTGGATCTTTGCTAATTCCTTCACCCCTCGCCCTGCCCACCATGCTGTACAACCTTGTCTAGGGCAATACCTTTATTTCCATTGCAAGAAAAAACAAATTACAGTTTAAGTAGTTTTGATTGATGATTCTAATCCTGGCTTCTTAAATAACATTGGGAGGTAAAGATAAAAAGAGAACTCATCCTTTAGTTATATGATTCTCTGAATTCTTTTTAAAGCGAAGTAAGCAAAATATGTTTTTGAGAATTCTTTTTTTGTTGTTGCCAATGTTCATCACATAGCATCAGTCGTTGTGAAGGCCTTTTGGGTGATTTAGTAAGCCTTCTGACTCATTGAGCCAACAAACTGTTAACTATGAAAAACAGGTAAGATATAAATAATACCCTAGATCTGAAGGAGAATACCCAAGGAGAGAGGCATTTAGGAGGGCTCTTTCCCAAAGGCTGGTATTCAGAGATTATTGGAGAAGGTTTAGCTGCAGCTTAGTGAATGGCAGAGAAGTTTGTTGGCTTAACCAGAGTTCATCTTTGGTTGCTGGACAAGCAGGTAGCACTCTTACAAATACAGGGAAAGCAGCACTGGTACCTGGCTGTGCAGGCCTGCAGAGGGCTTGAGGGGACTCCAGGCTTGAGAGGACACCCAGGTCCTGAAATGTTTGTGCTGCTAGTGGCATGGCAAACTTATCACCAGTGTGAACCAGAACTATGAAGGGGTCAAGGAACTGAACGTTCTGAGAATGCAGTTGAGCTTGGCTTCACTGGGCATTTGCACCTGGAGATACATACCTGCAGGGTGAATCTGGACCTGGGAAATAATCTGACAACTGACGCAGAGATTGATCAAGTTCCAGAGAGATTTTGGTGGGAAACAACATCACAAGACAAAAAAAAATGCCTCACCTTTTCATCTTTGTCCTTCCTGCTGTGCAAATGTATCTTGCATAGACGGTGTTGCTGAGTGGCATGAGAGGTTAAGGATCCAACTACTTACTATCTGATAGGTTGTGGTTTGATTCCACTCAAGAAAGGCCTGGTGATCTGCTGAAAATCTACAGCTTTGAACAACCCCTAACATGCAATTCGGGGTGCACATACGAGGTCTCAGAATCATTTTGATGGCAGCTAGATTTTTGTTTGTTTTTTTTGTTGCATCCTGTGCATCAGAGACCTAGATAATGACTGAGGATGACAGAAGAATAATTGATGCCTTTGAGTTGTGCTGGGAAGAGTCTTGAACATACCATGGACCACCAAGAAAATAGGTCTGACTTGGAGAGGGTGAAACCAGATTTCTCCTTGGAGGCGAGGATTTTGAAGCTCCATCTCAGATACTTGGGGCATGTGGTCAACAGGCACTGATCCTTGGAGAAGGACATCATGCTCAGAAGGATTGGAGGGAAAGTGCAGGAGAGGAAGACCCCAGATGAGATGGGTTGGTACAGTAACTAGGGCAATAGGGGTAGATGTGACGGAGTCAAGGGAGACTGGCTCAGGACAGGACAGGTAGGTTTCAGAGCTGTTGTATATAGGGTTGCTATAGAAAAGAGTACTGAATGTACCATGGTCTGCCAGGAAAACAAAAAGATTCATCTTGGAGAGGATTAAACCAAGCTACTTCTTGGAGGCAAGGATTCTGGGGCTTTGTCTGACATACTTTGGACATGTTGCCAGGAGGGACGGGTCCTTGGAGAGGGACATCATGCTTGGGAGGGTGGAGGGATGGTGCAGGAGGGGAAGACCCTCTATGAGATGGATTGATTCGGTGACTGGGGTAATTGGGATGGGTGTGTCAGAGGCAGTGCGGTTGGCGCAGGATAGAGCAGGGTTTAGGGCTGTTGTGCATAGGGTCGCTATGAGTCAAAAACGACTCGACGGCACATAACAACAACAACATAAGTCACAGGTGACTTGGCAGCACATAACAGCAATGCATACTCAGTCCTAACAAACCACGTGGGCAGATAGTCCAGTGAAAAATCTTTGGTCATACTTTAGCAAGTTAATAACTATTACAGGAAATTGATGAGCTGGAAAACTGGAGATGTTTTATCTATTGTGAAGTTAAATGAATGGCACTCTCCATCAGAGATAGGAACATAGTGCACTCCTGGGGATTTTCATTTAGACGGCCGTATGTGAACATCTTTTGCAATAGAATAATCCCTGTTGTTAAGTGCTGTTGAATCATAGATGACTCATAGCGCGACCCTGTGAACGAAAGACCTGAACAATTGTATAACTCTCATCGTTTCTCCAAGTTCATAGAGTTTCCAGAGGCAAGCTATTTCAGAAATGGATGTCACTCTTGTTTCCAAGCTTGTTTTAATTGGGAGCGCCAAACACTGTCCACCATGGGTAACCATTATCACATTTGACACATCAGTGTCACAGTGTTTAGCATCACAGCAACCATGAGTTACCTCTGTACAGCAATGCACAGAACAGTGCTATACAACCTAGAAGAATGTTTGACCAAAAACAAAAAACAGGCCTGAGGGCTACAGATTAAAGTCACCCGCTTTGGCTTGGTAGCATCGCTTTCTATCCACTAGGCCAACAGAGCTCTCTCAAGGTTAAGTGCTGTTGAGTTGTAGACAACGCATAGCGACCCTGTGAATAAAAGACCTGAACACTTGTATAACTTCCATCATTTCTCCAAGTTCAAGAATAATCACTGCAGTTGGGACACTGCTTTTCTTCAATTAAGCCAGTTTTCCATTTCTTCCACAAATTGATCCTAATTCATGACAGTCTCTCCTTACACATTTCATTCTTTCAGATACTGAGGCCAAACAAAATGCTTTCATCCTTCCATGTAGACTAAGTGTGTCTAGTCTCCAGATTATTTCTTTGGGTAGAATTTTAGGCTTCATTGCCATAATTACTTAACTGTCTTTTCTGGGTACCTTGTAGCTTTCTGTGTTCCACTGAAAGTGTGACACCAAGTATCAGTGATGAGAGGCTCTGTATTTGATTCTTTAATTAACAGTAACTCCGTACAACCAACTTAGAATTATTTAGCTTCTGCTGTGGGGTGGTGGGCTGGTGATGGTGAGGATAGTGGTGAGAAAGTCCTGGGTTAGGACAAGCTATTCTGTTCTTAAATAAGGCACTTCTCTAACATAAGGAAGTCAGTTGTACATCCATAAACCAGACGTTTACAACTTGGTAAGTACTACTTAAAGAGAAATGAAGGCGGAGCAACTGATGGTAGACAGACGATGAAACAGCAAAGTACAAGCTGTGAAAAGGGGAAGATTTCACTCAGGAGGCGATACTGGGGTTGGTCTAGAGAATGAACACATTTACCTTCAAAGAAATTCATTCTAGAAAGAATGTGATGCACAAAGACTCAAATGGCTGAAGGATCTGACAACTATTTAATCAAAAGAACTTTGGAAACTTGGGCTTCAGGCTGATTTGTTTTATGATTGTACCAGTTATTAGCTCTTTGTTGAGAATAAGCTACTTCACTGCCTGAGCCTTTCTCATTTATGCCCGTATTTGTGTATCTGCCCTTGTAGTTTGGTTTTAGGAGTTAAATAAACTACTGCTGACATATGTAGCCTCAGTACACTTTAGCAGAGATTATTATTATTTAGTTGAAGAGGCTGGGGGTAAAATATAAAGCTGCTTTAGCCCTCATACAGTTCCCCATACTATAGCAAAAATAACCCTTTAAAAATTGGATAGATTATGCATCTAAATTCCAAAATCAATCTCCATAATAGTCTATGTGTTTCCTACTGCCAAAGGGGCCCTTTAGAGTAGTGAGAGATCTTCACCCTGAAACCCAC
>NW_006399853.1:7676949-7695329 GCF_000299155.1 Elephantulus edwardii
TGACAGAAGAAGAATTGATGCCTTTGTGTTGTGCTAGAGTATGAAAAATCTCATGGACTTCCAAGAGAACATTTTTTTTTTGTCCTGGAATAAGTGAAACCAGAGCACTCCTTGAATTGCAAGGATAGTAAAACTCAACATACACTGGGCATGTTATCGGGAGAGGCCAGTTTTTGGAGGGTAATCATACCTGGAAGGGTCGAGTGTCCGTGTAAATGAGGAAGAGCCTCAACAAGATGGATTGACACGGCGAATCACAGTGGGGTCAAGTGTGTCGGAGATGGTTGAGATTGGCTCAGGGTGGGACACGTTCCAGAGCCATTGTTCATGGGTCATGACTCCTAGTCCGCTGGATGGCACACAATAGTTGCATTTGCTGCGAGTAAAGAGCAGAAGCTGCAGGGGCAATAGTTTATAAGTGTAACCACAACAAAACATCACATGAGAGTTAGTCACCCGTCATGAGACCTCAGAACTGTATAATCTTGAATGTTAAGTCCAGTTGACGTAACAGTCCTCAAGGATCAGATCCTAAACCCTACGTTGGCGAATTTGATTTGAGGTATTAAAGGCTTATGAGTAGCTCCTCCAAGGTGCGGTCATTGGCCATTTCCTATCTGGAGGAAAGAAACAAAACAAAGCAAAACAAAACAAAAAGCAACAAAAAGCCCCCTGGAGGCAATCTGTGGTATTAATAAACCTTGTGAATGCTAGGTACTGTTTTAAGCAAGCATGCGAAAAACATGACCTCATTTACTTCTTGATAAGTTTGGAACAGGCAGCAGGAGTCAACGGACCAGAGTACCCCAGCTGTTAAGGAATAAACATGCTATATCTATATCTTAAACTTTCTTAAAAATAGAATGTACCACATTCTTTAGGACACAAACAGAATTGCATAAATGAGATAAATATTTGCTTCCTTTAAAAATAAGAATATTGATTTTTCTTTGGCTTGTAATAATCTGTTTCTGAATAGAATTTTCATCCATCTTCCCCATTCTGTGGCTCAGAACTTCACTGACTGGAGAGTTTGGGAAAGAGAAGACGACCTTTAACCAGATGGATAGGCGCGGGCTGCAGCAGTGGGCTCTAGTGTGTTAGAAGGTGTGAGGATGGATAGAACACGGTTCAGATGTGTTCATAGAGTTGCTAGTAGTCATCCTTGATGGCACCTAACAACAACAATAATTCTTTATTGCTATCGTGGTGCTTGCTTAGAATAGTTTACAGAAACAAATGTGTCACTGTTAATAAGGACTATTTAAAAAATATTCCACTGGAGGGTGCTGTCTACACTGGAAGTAACAAACTGATTAGCCTGTCTCCACATTTCATTTTAAGTTCACACCCTGGCTGGGCCGTAGTTCTACAGTTGCAATGTTACAGGTGGGCTAGAATAAGAGAAATACTTTTTTCCACCCCACCCCCACCCCTTCTCACATCAAAATAGGTGCTATGTTTATTTTCAGGGGGAAGCATTTCCATTTTGTTAAACAGGTATTGAGAATGAAAGCGTGATTCGGATTGGACATCACTTACATTGACAGTGATTGTGTATTCCATCTTTTGAAGCTTCCTGTGTTCAACAGGCAAATTCAATGCTAAAAGTACCGTACATCTATGCCAAAACATTTGGAAGAGTTACCACACAGCTGGAAGAGATCCCTACTTGTGCCAATTCCAAGCAAAGACTGTCCAACGGAAAGTGGAAATTATTAAACAGTACCATTAATATTACCAGGGGCAAATAAAAGTTTGCTGAAATTATTCGAAAGTGGTTTTACCATACATCAATAGGGAGCTGCCAGGAATTCAATCTAGAAGCTGAAATGTAGTTGGAAAAAGAAAAGTTGCTACGGTCAGATTCAGCTTAAGAAAATACCAGAAACATATTTACCTGTGTGTTTTTGACTATGTAAAGGCACTCAGCTCTCTGTATTATAACAAGTTTCTGACAACATTGCAAAAAGTAGGAATTCCAGGACACTTAATTATGCTCTTGCAGAATCATTGACCAAGAAGCAGCTATTTGAAGAGAACAAGGACTTACTGGCAGGATTAAAATTAGAAAAAGTGTACCAGATGCTCTGCCGGAGAAGGAGGCGCAATATCCTCCTGTACCAGTCAGATCTGATTTGACGGTACACGCACACAAAATAATAAAAAAAAAAAATTAGAAAAGGTGTGCAATAGGGTTGTATAGTTTCACCCTGCTATTTAGTCTGTATACTGAGCATATAATTTCAAGAGGGTGGGCTATATGAAGAAAAAGGTGGCATCAAGAATGGAGGAAGACTCAATGTGTGATGTGAAGATGACACAACCTTGACTTTTGAAAATGAAGACTTGAATCACTTACTGTTGAAGATCAAAGAATGTTAACCTTCAGTGTGGAATACACTTCAACATAAGGGAAACAAAGCCTCTCATGTCTGGGCCAATAAACAATATTATAAATGCAGAGGGGAAAAAATCAAAGTTTTCAAGGGTTGCACTTTACTTGATACAGTCAATGCTCGTGGGAACAGCAGTAAACGGAAACAACCTACTCTCCTGGGCAAACTTGTAAAAGACCCTTTTAAAGTGTTAAAAAACAAAGGGGTCTAAGGGGTCCTGACCCAAGCTATATAATTTTCATAGTTAAGTGAAATCTGGAAAGTGAATAAGAAAGACCAGAGAAGAACTGATGCTTTCAAATTATGGTGTCAAAGAATAGGAAAGAACCCATTGCAGTCACTGTATCAGCCCACCTTGTTGAAGGTCTTTCTCCTTTTCACTGACTCTAATGTTCCCAGCAAGATTTCTTCTTCCAAGAACTGACCTCTCCTGACAACCTCTCCTGGGGGTATGGGAGATCAAATGTCACCACAATTGCCTCTAAGGAGTATTCTGGTTGCATTTCCTCCCATACAGAGTTGCTTGTTCTTTGGCAGTCTAAGGTTTATTCAACACTTTTATCCAACCCAACAATTCAAAGACGTAAGGTCTTTAGTGGTTCCTTATTCATTGCCCAACTTTTACAATGAAAATGCCGTGGCTTGAATCATGCCCACTTTAAATTTACATCCTTGCTCTAATTCAGGGCTTTCCAAAAGGTCCTTGACATCCCATTTCCCCTGGGCAACAAACAAGTCTTGATTTTTCTGACTGCTGCTATCATGACTGTTGCTTGGGGACCCAAGTAAAATGAAATCCATGACAACTTCAATTTTTTTTCTACATCAGTCATGATGTCTGTTGGTCCAGTGTAAGGATTATTGTCTTCTTGATGCTGAGATGTAACCCATATTGAGGTCTTTGATCTTCTGCAATAAGAGATTCAAGTCTTCCTCATTTCCTGTCGTCAAGGCTGTAAATGAGGCCTTCTCCAATCTTGATGCCGCATTCTTCATATAGTTCAGCTTCTCAAATTACTTGCTCAGCGTGCAGATCGAATGGGTGTAGAGAAGAGATACAACAGCCCTACAGCCCACCTTTCCTAGTGTTAAACCATGCAGTGTTCCCTTGCTGTGTTTGGGCAACAGCGTCTTGGTCTATTCTATGTATGTACATATGTATGTATGTATGTTGTTGCGTACCGTAGAATTGGAACTGACCCCCCCCCCCCCCCCCGGGTGGGTTTTCAGAGGCATTAAACTGCATGGGAGGAAATTACCCATCCTTCTCCCAAAGAGCAGCTGGTGGCCTTGAACCGTGTGCAGTGCAGTTTCTTGCCTCTAGGCCACCAGAACTCCTGGTCTATGTTTCACAAAGCACAGTTAAATGGTGTAAGATTCCCATTTCTCACCATGTTAGCCATAATTTGTTATGATCCACACAACCAAATGCATTTGCATAGTCAACGAGCCACAAATAAACTTTCTCCTCATATTCTTGCTTTCAGATACGATCCATCAGTCACCACCAGTGATTCTCCTAATGCCATAGCCTCTTTTAAACCCGTCTTGAGCTTCTGCCAATTATTGTCAATGGATTGTTTTATTCATTTTTGAATGATCTAGAGAAATATTCTGCTTGCATGTGATATTAATGGTATTTGTCATATCTACTGTCTATTTGGTCTTTTGTTTTCTTTTTGTTTTAGGGTGGTTTTTTTAAATTAATTTTAATGAAAGTTTACAGAGACGTAGGGTTTCCAGTCATTCATTTTTGCACTTTTCTCCCTGCCCACCCCCTCCCCCTCAATCCACTCTCCTCCTTGAAAAGTAAAACTATCATTGTTATACAATCCCTCCCCCCAGGTCCACTCCACTGTGCAGCCTTCATTCTGGACTCCTGTCATGACAATAATACCCAATCATATATCCCTTTTAAGCAGTTCTCTCCCTCATCTGTTTCAATTCAATATACATAATTCTTCCCCTCCTTCACTGCCTTCCGTCAACACTGATGTCAGTCCTGTTTTACAACAGTGACTCTATGCAATATTTATCCTTTTTTGACTCAGATATTTTACTCAGCATAATGTCCTCCAGAGTCATCCACTTTGCATAATAGTTCATAAGTCCCTTGTTTTTCAGTGCTGCATAGTATTCCATTATTATCTTTCTTGAGAATGGGAAATAATACGAATCTCTTCCAGTCAATAAGCCATGTTGTTGTTTCTGAATTTCCTGTTCCATAGGACATTCTCTTTTCTCTCTGAGTATCTCTGATACTCAGCAGTCATCTCAAACTTTAGTAATAGGTAAGAAAAATTTGCTTAGTGAGAACAATGAAAGCATTACAAAAACTCTCATTGTAAGGCTATTTGTGTTCCTGGTAGACACCTTTTTTTCCACACATTTACTTATGTTTTATTAATTATGCAAAGGCATTTGACTGTACAGATCACAACAAATTATGAGACTGGAAATCCCAGAACAATTATCTGTGCTTATGTAAAACCTATACATAGACTAAGAAGTAGTTGTCAGAACAGAACAATGGAATATTGTACATTTTTAATTTTTTTTTTTATTTTAATGAAAGTTCACAGAGACTTTGGATTTCCATTCTTACATATACATCGTGTTTTGTACATGGCTGAAAACTCCAGGAGAACACATATCCAAACCTCTATCACATCAATCGTTTGCTATGGAGTCCACTTTGGTTCAGAGAGACCCCAGGACAGAGGAGAGCTACCCCACAGGGTTCCCAGGCTGGGAATCTTAACAAGGGTCAAATGCCTCATCTTTCTCCCACGGGGGGTTGGAGGAATCATACCATCAGCATTTTAGTTAACAATTGGATGCATAACTCACTGTGCGACCACAGACTCCTACCCTAAACTTTGGGAAGATCGATTTCTGTTTATCCGTACAACTATGGCAATAACCTTCACAAGCATTAATGTCAAAGTTCCCCTGTTCTATTGCCCTTTTATTTCCTGGCTTATCCCTCTGAACAGGGAACTCTGGTGGCTTGGTGAGTAAGGAGTTGTGCTGCCAACCTAAAGGCGGGCAGTTCAAATCTATTAGCTGTTCCAAAGGAAAAAGAGTAGCAATCTCCTCCCATGTGATTTACAGCCTCTGAAAACCCATTGGAGGGCCAGTTAAGACTCAGTTCCAACTCAACAGCAATGAGGGGTGGGTTGTTTGTTTGATATCTCTGCACAGGCATTTTTTTATCACTAATAACTTTCAGAAGCAATCTCAGAGCCCAAAGGTTCTTAAATATGACTTTTGTATAGCAGAGTCAGTTCTTAACATAATCTGCTTAATACTATCAGCAAGAAGGTGGAGAGCTGGGCCACTCATGCACTAAAGGAGTTAAGAGGGGTTTTTGGTTTGTTTGGTTTGATTTTTGGGGTTTTTTTTAATTGATATTTTAATGAAAGTTTATAGAGAACTTGGATTTCCATGTTAAGAGTTTTTGAGACAAAATACAAGTAAAAAAAAAGTAACATATTTAGTATGTATTTGTAATAGAAAACCAGGAAATAGGAACATGGAGATACGGTCCTAAAGTTTGGTAGGGTACACCAATGAACGGGACCGCAGTGAAGCTCTTTAAAGGAAGGAGGGAGGGAAAGCCAGAGATGGTGAGAGAGGACAAGAGAGAGTGAGAGAACCTGTTAAAGCAGTTGCTTTATATGCATATTAATTATTCCCATCCGCATTCCCATACGCGTAATGCTTATGAACACATTGGAAGTAAAAGAACCATAGAAGAGATTAATTATAATTTCTTGAATATTCAAGTAAAAAGTTCCATTTTGTTGCTATGTACTGTTGAGACAGAACCGACCCCCAGCCGATCTGACAGCAGGTTTTCGGAGGCAGTAAATCCCACTGGAAGAGACTGCCCGTCATTCCTCTGAAGAGCAGCTGGTGGGTTTGCACCAAGTGCCTTTGAGTTGGCCGTGCAACTCCTTACCAGTAAGTCATAAACCTCCCAGAAGAAACTGATAAATAAGATGAAGTGACTGAATTGGGGTATAGTTTATGTACAAACTTTACTGGTGTGACTATCCTCTTATTTAAACTTGTGTTATTTTACTTTAGTTATACTTATCCCATGCTTTTAAAAAAAAAAAGTAAAGCAAATTGGGAAGGAGGCAGTATTTCTAATGCACCACGAATTAAGGCTATTGGCTTGCTAATTTTCCTAGGAGGAGAAGAGGCTGGGGTCACTGGTGGGCGTGTTTCTGGCGTGTCTCCTGACCTGTGTCCCCACCACAACAGTTGTTGTTGTTGTTGTTATGTGCCATCGAGTCACTTGTGACTCATAACGACCCTAGGTACAATAGCCCTAAACCCTGCTCTATCCTGTGCCAACCTCACCATCTCCAGCACACTTATTCCCACCACCCCAATCACAGAATCGGTGGGTCTTCCTCTCCTGTGCTGTCCCTCCACAATCCCAAACATGATGTCCCTCTCCAAGGACCAGTCCCTCCTTGCAACATGCCCAAAGTATGTCAGACAAAGCTTCAGAATCCTTGACTCCAGAGAATATTCTCACTTTACCCTCTCCGGGACAAACCTGTTTGTTCTCCTAGCAGTCAATGGTATATTCAACACTCTTCTTCAGCACCACAACTTGAAGGCATTAATTCTCTATCATCCCTATTCACTGTCCAACTCTCCAATGCATAGCATGTAATTGCAAAGACTATAGCCTGGATCAGGCATACCTTAGTCTCCAGCCTGACGTCGTTGGTTTTCAGTACTCTTGAGAGGTCCCTCACAGCTGACTTTCCCAATGCAGTTCACCTCTTGATTTTCTGGCTGCTGGTACCACAACAGTAGTGGTCCTAATTCTCTCTTTGGTTCATGGCACAGATTCCCAGCCCCACTCCCACGCCCATTCTAGACCTGAAGGCTGGCCTCTGCAAACTCCAGTGCAAATGGCGATTGAGCCCAAATTCTAGTTCCTCAGTTATTTACTAAAGTCCAACGTATGCATCGTGTGTTGGTAAAAAGAGCCTTAAAAAAAAAATAAAATAAAAAAGACTGTTTCCAAGTAAACTTTCCATTGCTTATTTCTGACTTTGGTTCTCTGGTTGTTGGAAAGGTCCAGCTAGGGGCAATCTGGGTGGAGGGAGGTGATACACAGAAAAAGGGGAGGCTGGGCCTGGTGCTGACCTCAGGCAGAAATGTCCTCTGTGTAGACAGTTCCGTGTCTCTCTACAGGAGAGAAAGAACAGATGGATCAATGGAACACGTCTGTTTTCTTGCCAGATCAGGTATCCATTGTTCCCTTTTAAAATGTGTAATAGAGATAGAGTGATAACCTATCTATCACTTGACTTCAAGACAGTTTTGAAAAGGCTGAGCCGCCAAAAAGGCATCCAATTTTAATGCCGTTGACCCAATGTCAAAGACACTGGCCATCCAGGTGCCAGTGGGCCTGCTTTCAGAGAAATGTCCAGGATTATCTCAGCGCTGAAGAGAAGGCCTTTGGCACCCGTCTGAACAGCCAGAGATTATGGATGGCTCTGGGGACTCTCAGAATAAAAAGCAATGGCCTCCAGGCTCCTCACTGGCACTTCCGTGCCAACGAACATGGCTACCTTGTACATGTATAACCAGTTGGCCCACTTTCCACTCAAAACACGCATGTGATATGCTGCCAAGGTATTGTTTAGTTGCTGCAAAATCTAATTGAGAGACAGACAACATCCACGGGTAGGCGATATTTTCAGTTACATTCGTTAACAGCAATTTGAAGCTGTTTGCTTAACTTTTCTTTTTCATGTTTCTAAGAACCCCTCTTTTCAGTGTGAAATGATTTCTCACACCCTGCTATTAAAATGAGATTGCAGTTTAGTCCTTTGCACCCAAACTAAAAATGGCAGCTCTGATCTAGTGATCAAAGAGATGGCAGCTCCCCTCTGAGGACAAAGGCAGCTGCTGAAATGACAGTCTGGCATCTGGATGGCCAGCGTCTTTGACATTGGGTCAACAGCATTAAAAGTGGGTCCCTTTTTGGTGGCTCAGCCTTTTTAGAGCTGTCTTGAAGTCAAGTGATAGAGAGACAGCTAGAAGTAAGAGCAGTGTACTTAACTGAATGTCAAATAATTCCTTGATTGCCACAAGTGTTTCTTGGTCACCTCCTGCTCCGGCTACCAGAGAAGCAGCAGGGATAGAGCCTAACAGAGCTTTTGTTGGTCAGCTCTACCCTGGTGGTCTGTTACATGCAGGCAGGCAGCCCAAGTTACATTACTTGTTTTGGTGGATCAGACTCCATTTTTGCATATGATCAGCTCATCCAGTTGTAGAATTTATGACGGGAAGAGAAATGAAAGCTTCATCGATATAAGATGAATCTCTTCTTATTTCTCATAAAAGATCAGGGGCTTAGGGACATTAAGTGATTTTTTTCCCCTCCAAAGATAAACTATCATTATTGACCAACCTGGAGACAAAGTCCATGGTTTTTAATTCCCTATTTTATTTTATTCCATTTTATTCTGTACATAGAATATGTATATTATGTACACAAAATCTGTATATTATGTACATAAAATATGTATATTATGTATATGTATATTATATATGTATATGTATATTATGGATATATGTATGATGTATTATATACAAAATATATAGCTAGATATACAGTATATCTGTGTCATTAAAATGTCATAGGAAAATTATTAGAAAAAAGTCTGGAATGGAGGTAGTTATAAGAAGATTGAGAAATACTGCTCTGAAGTGATGCCAGAGGCATGTTTTTCTGTTTCTGTGCTAGGGGACAGCATGGACTGGGGTGGTCGGTGGTGCTGGTAAAGTCGTTACCACATACAATGTGACAGCTGGCCAGGTGATCTTCTTCCCTGGAAATATGACCCCTTGGGTAAAGAATGTGGGGGACAGGGACAGTGCTTTTTCTTGCTTCCCCTCCCCCCAAGATGATCTTCTGACCCTGGATGTTGATGATGTGTTTTTCCCCATCCCTGAGGACATTGCTTGCAGGTCACCCAAGGTGAGATTTACCTTTAGAGTATACAGTACAACTGATTTTCTTTTAACAAGACCATAATCCTCTTGCCAATTCTACAGGATTTCCAATAGAAACCCTTGATAAAAATTGACAATTTAACAGTTTTGTGCTTTAAATAGGAACACAAAATATGCTCTATTAGGCAACTTTATCCACAAAACTAACTGATTTCTTCTGCACCGTTGCTGACTGTTGCTCTACAAACATGAATATACATGTTCTCATCATGCCTGGGTCATACATGCCTTTGTCGTGGGATATGGAACACTTTAGGGATTTTTATCATTACCAGAGGACTCAAATTATCTTTTCCAATGGGTGGAAATGATGGAGGAACATTGAAAACCATAAAGCCCTGAGGCTTTCCTGTCCTCTGGATTCAGCCTTCCAAAACGGAAGTCTAAAATGGTGCACAGATACATGGCTTCTCGTGTGTTCCAGCCTGAAGATGGAATCCATTTCATCAGAACATTCCATAAATTGAAAGAGAACCTGGGAGTCAACCTTCCTCCCAACTTGGCAGAGCAGGTCACACAGACGCTAGTTACTCACAGTTGCCAGACAGCCTTGTGTGGAAATACTTCTTTAATCTTAAAGGTATGATGGTTGTTTTAAGAACAACTTTTCAGTATTAGATTGAAATGTAGCATACATTTTTTAAAATGATGAATCATAGGCAAGAGAAGTTTGAAACTAGGTCTGGAGGAGGGCAAAAGAGAATATGGCAAAGGATTTTCTGGTGTGTCCTGGGTTTGGTACAAGAAGGAAGCTAGAGAGAGAGAGAGAGGGAGAGGGAGGGAGAGGGAGGGAGGGAAGGAGGGAGAGGGAGGGAAGGAGAGAGAAAAGAAGAAGAAGAGAAGGAGGAGGAGGAAGAAGATGAGGAGGAGGGGGAGGGGAGAGAGGGGAAGGGAGAGGGGAGTGGGGAGAGGACAGAGAGAAGAGAGGAGGAGAGAGAGAGGAATCTAATCATGCAGGTTTCAGAAGCTTTTGCTTTATCCTAAAGGAAAAGAGGAGCAGTTGAAGGGCTTAAATAGGGAAAGGGCCCCCTTAATTTGGAGTTTTAGAAGGATGACTTCTCTGGCTCAATAGTTGGGAATGGATTGGGGCAGAGAGATGAGTTAAGGGACTTTTACATTCCCCCCAGGCCTGGGACAACAGTAGCTAGCACTATGGCAGTCGCATTGTGAAAGAGATAATTGTGAAGCCCAGGGAATTTAAACAGGTAGGGCATTTAAACAGGTAGGGAATGACAGATTTGACAGCTGACTGTCTTGAGAGGGGAGATGGAGATGGATGTTTAGACTGACTGTTAAGTTTGCTAGCTTGAGTTGAACGGTTTGTCTTACACCTGAGAGCTTGGAAGGTAGAGTAGTGTCTGACTGGGTCAGGCTACTATCTGGGGGCACTTGAGACAATGTCAACCGTTTCCATGTTGAAAAATTTCTATAAATCGAGAAGAGTTCTGGTACTGTATCTGAAATGAACTTTTTTTTAAAAAGTCAGTGCCATTTTAAATTATTTTACCTTATCTTTAAAAAAACTTAATCTCACCCAGGTTCAAAAGAATATCACTCTCCAGGTGCAATAATACAATGGACATAGTACTGGAAAAATGCAACTGAACTCAGCAACAATGAAAAAAAAATTTAGTGACTTTCTGAATAAGGTAACTGAGAAAAACGTTTTGATGAACAGTAAGATTGATGGAATATGAGATATAGGTGGGATTCTGGCTTCTTTTGAACTAAACACAAGAAAGACTATACCCAAATGTTGGTTAATTGGATCATTGTTAACTGTTTATTGAGACTGTTAAATGAATTTAGGAATTTGAATTCACTGACCTGAATAGTTACCCTAATTAAACAAATAGGATACTTGTAATATCTATATGCTTGTGTTAGTTTTTAGATATCTCCTGACTATTTGCATAATGACTAGGACTACAGGTACGACATCAGAGTCCTTGGGTTCAAATCCCAGTTCTACTTCCCAGTTTGTGCACCCTCTTTAGTTTTCAATTGTGAATTTAGTGAAAGTTTACAAAGAGTCTTCATTCATTCACTGATATGTATTTTCCTCTTTCCCCCTCCCCTGATTCATTTTGGATTGTGTGTCCTGTTTCAGATTCATTGTCGTACACTTAATGTCTAATCGTCCATTCCTTTCAGACTGACCTTCCCTTCACCTAGATCAGTGCAGTGTTTATTATTTATCCTTTCTGTTCCCATTCTCTCCCAAATTCATGTCCATCCTATTTTTTAACAGTGGTCTTAGGCAGCAGTTGTCCTTTTGTGACTGAGAGATTTCACTCAGCATAATGTCTTCTGGACTCCTCTATGGTGTGTAGTGCTTGATGAGTTCATTGTTTTTCAGTGTTGTGTAATATTCCGTTGTGTGAATGTACCTCGGTTTCTCTATGCATTCATTTGTTGATAACTCCTTTTTAATTATCTCACTAATGTTGTTGTTGTTGTTGTTTAATGCCGTCGAGTCATAGACGACTCATAGCGACCCTATGAACGAACAGCCTGAGCACTGTTCATACATAGAGTTTCCGGAGGCAAGCCATTTTGGAAGTGGATGCCGCTCCTGCTTCCAGGCTTGATTTAGTCGGGAAGCTCCAGCCAACACTGTCCACCATGGGTGCCCATTACCACGATTGGCACATCACTGTCACAGGCTTCAGCATCACAATACATCTTTTAATTTTGTCTCCAGTGAGATGAGGAGGCTACCACTGGTGGTTACAATGGGTAAGACTAGACACAGTGGCGGTGGGATTTGGATAGGTTGTGTCTCTGGCACAGGAGATGTTATAGAAGGATAGTTCCCGTTAATATTTTGCTGAGAGATCTCTAATATAATCATGTGCTTTTTTCATCTGACACTGTTAACACTTATCTTTTTTTTTTTTCTTTTATGTAGGAAGAGGACAGAAACTTGCTTTATATTCATTCAATACTTATAAGTGAAATTATAAATTCACACACACACACACACACACACACACACATATATCCTACTATCCTTGCCCATGAAAAAAAAAATATGCAGATAACTTTTTCTTCAAAGAGACAAAAACCAAGGTTAGTCACAAACCAAGAACCTCCCTGGGTATGCCAGGTGGAGTGAAGAGGTGTCAAGTTAGAAAGCAAACAGTAGAGTGTCACTGTGAATTTTAGTTTACTTTATGGCACCTAACAACAACCACCACAACAGATAATTTGTTTTTGTTGATTGTTATTGAGTCAACTACGGTTCATAGCAACCCTATGAGTCGCAGATCTGTACACCTTCCTCGCAATCTTCTCCATGCTCTAGCCCGCTGTCGCTGTCTTTTTTTTCAATCTGTCTCTAGACATGAAGAGAAGGTCTGCCTCTCTTTACTTCGTAAATTTTTTGGTTTTTCCCCCCTCCGTTGTAATTGATCTATTTTTAATTTAACATTGGTTTGCGGACAAAGTTTGTATGATTGTGCTTCACTCTATCCTTCATTCACATTGTGTTTCATACAATCATTCTCATTCGTTATGTTTTGTAAAATCAATCTGCATTGAACCAGGCCCACCATTACCCAGTGTTTTCAGATCCCCGCAGGGTCTTTCCCATTTCCTTTACTCCCCCTCCTCCCTCCATCCTCCAATTTGACCCGCATTTTTAATGAATATTTGATTTGATTTGCCTACCTTGGCTTGTTTCTTCCCCTCCTTAGGCGGGCGTTGTTAATACCGAGGGCACAGCAGAGTTTGATGTCCACATTGGAGATGTGGTATTTTTTCCTGTTGGAACTCAGCATTACATTAAGAGCACATGTGATGAGAATTTGCTTTTCATTCTTGCCTTCAGCTCTGAAGACCAGGTGAGAATAATGCAGCTTCTACAAGGTTTCTGAGTGCCCACTAGCTGCCAGATACTCTGCGAAGCCGTGTGTCTGTCGGACTCTCAGCAAGTGTGCACTGAATGCATGAAGTTGTGAAGTGAAGGAGAATCAGGTCACCTTTCCACTGACTTATGAAGGGGTCTAATATGCCACATTCCTCTTCATTCCCCATGTTCTGTACCAGCTAGGAAAAAGGGGCCCAAAAGTCAGTTGCTGTTGGGTTGATTCTGAGTCACACCTCGTGTGTCTGCGTAGAGCTGTCATCTGGAGAGTTTTTAGTGGCTCTTGTGGGAGTGGATCACCATTCCTCCTTCCCAGATATCACTGGGGGAACGAGAACCTCCAATCTTTTGTTTAGCAGCTAAACACATGATCATTTGCAACACCTGAGGATTTGCCACCATTTAGAGCCCTCATTAGTGAGGGAGCTCTGGTGGCCTAGTGGCAAGAAACTGAGCTGCAATCCTGAAGGCACAAGGTTCGAGGCTACACGTATTGCTCCCTGGGAGAAAGATGGGCAATCTCCTATCATGTGATTAACTGCCTCTGAAAACCCGCTGGAGGGTCGGCTATGGGTCGGTTCCACCTCTATGGTACACAACAACAAGAACAGTTAGTAGTAGGTATGTGCTATCTAGTCAGAACTGACCCACAGCTGACCCTCTGGCAGGGTTTTAGAGGCACAAGAAGGAGAGTATACCCCATGAGAGGAGATTGCCTACCCTCTTCCCATGGAGCAGCTTGTGGATTCGAACCATGTACCTTTGGGATTGCAGTGCAGCTTCTTACCAGACCTCCTTATAGAGATCTAGGAAATGATACCGACTACAAATGTGTAACATATTAAAGATGGTGACTAATGTTTGTCGACAAGTGGGGTTCTCACTGTTGACCCCCAGAATGGGATATGCCTTTTCATGTTTAGGCAAGCCCTTATATATCTAAGATGTGAAGGAACAGAACATATCCTCTGAAAGAGTATTGGCTCCTAAACAGAAAGGCCTGAAGCCTTTTGAGGGGCTTCAGGCCTTTTGTTCATAGAGTCTCTATGAGTTGTGCTTGACTTGAAGGCAATCAACAACAACAACAAAACAGAAGGAGGATCGAGCTGAAGTGGGTGTTCCCAGCGTGTTCTTCACAGACCTTCTGTATTTCAAGTGAAAGCTTATGCATTTTAAAGTACTATTTCTTCCTATAACTCTTCATATTTAAGTAGATCTAAGATATGGCAAACTGTAGATATAAAACGGGCCAAAAGGAGCCACTCACCATATGAAAGAATTATTTGCTTTTAAAAATCCACCCTGAGATTTCTCAGTTGGATGGAACGATGGGTTTGTGGTACAGGAAAAAGAGAACATAGATGTTTTAAAATTTCTTTGGATCAGTTCTTATTTTCTAAGACTGAGTAGAGCTGTAACAATCTGGGCACTTCCCAGGGCGAGTTCTGGAGTGGATAAATGTTTCAGATCCCTCCGCACCAATCAACTAGCAATCAGATTCTCCTCACTTCTGCAGCTGAAAAGATGAGTGCCCCTTGGCAAGGGAACAACAAATGGCACCCTGAGTGACCGTTTACAGGAGTTAAGAGTTGTGGAAAGTAAACTTGTCAGACTCCCCGAACTATCACAAAATCTCCAATGGCTTTACAGTTTCAGAATTGGAGCTGTTTGATTTCTGGCGCAGCTTCTCCTGGTTTGTGTTGTCAGCTGCAAACCCTTGACGTGGATAACTATCTCCACGCCACAGCAGATTGCATCCTGGCCCAGCTTTACTTCAAGAAGCTCACTGAGTTTAAGAAGATTCCACAAACTCCCCTGCCTTAGCTGATGGGTTCACAGCTATTCCTCCTCCTCCTCCTGTTGTTGTTGCTGCTGCACTTTGATAGAAGAACCACTTGGCCAGGGAGCCAAGAGAGAGTCACAGAGTAAATGTGTGAAAGCGAATGGGAAGTGAATGGGGCTCAGCCGACAGTGATCCCCGGGAAATTCATGGTGAGGGAGTGTTTCAGTGTCTCTGGCAGAGGCTAGGAGATCTATTGGTGAGACACGAAACCTGCTCTATCCTGTGCCAGCTTTAACTGTCTCTGATACACCTACCCTCATTACTCCAGTCACTATATCAATCCATCTCATCGATGGTCTCCCTCCCTTTCTCCGTTGCTCCACTCTTCCATGCATGATGTCCCTCTCTAAGGACAAGTCTCTCCTTGCAACATGCCCAAAGTATGTCAGACGAAGCCTCAGAATCCTTGCCTCCAAGGAGCAGCCTGGCCTCACCCTCTTCAGGATGAACCTGTTTGTTCTCCTGGCAGTCCATGGTATATTAAACAATCTTCTTCAGCACCACAGCTCAAAGGAATCAATTCTTTTTCTATGATCCCTCGTCATTGTCCAGCTCTCTGATACATAGCAAGCAACTGTAAAGACTAAGGCCTGGATCAGGCACACCTTAGTCTCCAGACTGACTTCCTTGCTCTTCTGTACTCTGGAGAGGTCTCTGACAGCTGACTTTCCCAGTGCAATTTGTCTCTTGATTTCCTGGCTACTGGTACCAAGAGTGTTGATTGTGCAGCCAAGTGAACTAAAGCTGCTAACAAGCTCAGTCTCTTCACCATTTATCATGATGCTGCCAATCAGCCCAGGGGTGAGAATCTTTGTTTCTTGATGTTGAGTTTCAGTCCATATTAAAGGCTGAACATCAAGAACACCCTGCCTCTAGTCTTGACCATTTGTTAGTTCACTGTACATTCACTAAATGTTTATTAAGCAACTACTACATACCAAGCATTATACAAGCTGTTAAGAGACATAAAGGTTATGAACTAATCTGTTTATAAGGATCTTACAACCTGTTGTGGGATACAGAGAAACAGGCAGTGATGCACTGCAGTATCTTTCTCCTGTGGTATAATAAGTGACACACACACACACACACACACACACACACACACACACACGATACCAAGCCCAGCTATATTCTGTTTGTTGGGAGTATGAAGAAGGTTTCCTGGAGTAACTCTGAAAAAGGGCTCAGATTTAGCTCCACCATTAAGGGGAGAATGGAATGTGCGTGGAAGAAGCCAATTTTGCAAGGTGTGGGCCTGTGCAGATCAGTTACCTCTGGCTGGAAAGGACATGAGCAGTAGTGAGAGGGGAGGTTGAAGAGGGAGTTGGGGACTGGATTATAAAAGTTTGGTTAGAATCACTTCATTGTGAATTTATTTGAATACCTCTTTCCAGGAGAGTTAGCTGAGACTGGAGCTTTATGGCACTGGGAGGTTCACTTCCGGTGTTTGGATGAGACCTTATAAGGAATGGATCACAATCCTGGACAGAGAGAGGACCTGTTTGAAAGGATATAGTAATAACACAAGAGCAATGAGTGTACGGAAGAAGGGTCCCAGGTAAACGAAAAAATGGTAACAGTTACGTGACAATGGGTAGACAAATTTTATTTATAAATTTTATATACTTTGGGAATTTCTCATATGCTACAGACCAGTTTATAACCAATTTTCTTCTATCACAATGCATTATGTACGATTGCTCTGTGGTCATTTCATAATGATTTTGTTCACATTTATGATTGGTTGGTGGGTTTTTTTAGTTTTATAACTTTGATAATCAACTATTAGTTTTCATCCACATTGACGGTCTGTCGATTTTTCAAAGTGGTGACAGGTTCATAGGTAACCAGTGAGTACAGCTTGTTTGGGGAATCTTCATCCTCACTAAGTTTTCTGAACAACTGAACACAGATGTGGAATGGGACATTACTTAGTCCTTTGGCCCAGACAGCGTTAAGCCTGCTGTCAATGTGAACGTCTGGTGTTCCCATCTCCTTCATGGCAAATTCCCCAATCTCCCTGAGTGCCCAAGGGGAAGGCTTCTTAAATCCCATTCCATGACGTGCTTGTGAATGTTGATGGTGGGTTCTCTGGACACCACGTGGTTGATAGCAGAACAGCCCCTCTTTTCCTCACCACCCTTCTTTGCGGGGCCTGTAGTGCTGGGTCCAGGCTGGAGAGAAAGAAGGCAAAGGATTGTCTTCACACATTATTTTATCATTGCAGTTTTGAGGAAAGAATGTTCTTAGAGTTTTGCCTAATTGAAGGGTTACTGGATTGTCTAGGTACTCCTTTGAAATGCTATTTACTATTTTAGAAATAAAATAAAGCTGGGTTTAGAAGAGACTGTGGCACTAGAGACATTATCACCAATGTCAAATGGATCTTGGCTGAAAGCAAAGAGTATCAGAGGAATGTCTATCTGTGTTTCATTGACAATGCAAAGGCATTTGACTGTGTGTGCAGATCACATCAAATTGTGACTGACTCTAAGAATGAAAATCCCAGAACACTTGATTGTGCTCATGTGAAACCCATACTTGGACCAGGAAGCAGTCAGCAGAACAGTGCAAGGAAACACTGCACATTTTAAAATCAGGAAGGGAGTGCATCAGAGATGTGTCTTGTCTCCAAACCTTTTCCAGTTTGTATGTGGAACAGATAATTCGGGAGGCTGGACTTTTTGAGGAGGAATATGGCATCAGATTTGGTGGAAGAGTCATCAACAACTTGCATAACACAGATGATACAACCCTGCTTGCTGAAACTGAGGAGGACCTGAAATGTTTGCTGCAGAAGGTCCAGGACGGTAGTCTTCAATATGGATTGAAGCCTAACATCAAGAAGACTAAGATTCTCACCACTGGGCCATATGATAGATGGAGAAGAGATTGAAGTTGTTAGCAATTAGAGCTTACTTAACTCCACAATCAACACTCTTGGTACCAGAAATCAGGAAATTCAAAGATGAATTGCTTTGGGGAAGTCTTTTGCAGACCGAGAGTAAAGTATTTTTTTTTAAATAAAAATTTATTTATAAAAAAAGAAGAAAAAGATGGCAAATCTCCTCCTGTGTGATTTACAGACTCTCAGAACCCACAGGAGGGTCAGTTATGAATGGGTTTTGAGTCAATGTCAAGGAGAGTTTTGGGTAAAGCACTGAAAAGATTGAAATTAAAATAGTCCCTATAGTTCTCAGCTGAATTAAACTCA
>NW_006399853.1:7696566-7730560 GCF_000299155.1 Elephantulus edwardii
TAAACCATATAAACAAAGAGATTTGTCTTCAAACTTTTTTTTAATTATTATTAAATTTTATTAGTTTTAATGAACATTTACAGAGATTTGGGGTTCTCATTCATTCATTGTTGAAAAGAGTAAAGTATTTTTATAATTCTTAATAAAGACACAGACAACCAGGAATGAGAAAAAACCAGAATGAAAGATAGAGGGCCAGCAGTTCTGAAGGCCCCATTCCAGCTTCCCTGTATCTTTATTGAAAATTATCAGAAAGTAAATGACAAAGAGAATTCAATGCAAATGAAACCAAGCTCTTTCTATTGAAAACCTTCCTTCACTCAGGAGGAAGGGGTCAGCAAATACAATGCAAGAATCTGGTAAACCCTTAAGGATTGCCTCCGTGCCTCAGGGTGAACTCCAGCTTGAACCACACCTCCCTGAAATAGCATTCTGTTTATTACAAATATTTAGTATTGGCTTCCCATAGAAGTCTGCTGTCGGGGACATTTCCAAAGTACTAAAAAGCAATGATGTCAGTCTAGAGACTAAGGTTTGCCTGGTCTAGGCCATGGTCTTTGCAATTACTTGCTAGGCATCAGAGCTGGACAGTGACCGAAGATGACAGAAGAAGAATTGATGCCTTAGAGCTGTGGTGCTAGAGAAGAGACTTGAACATACTGTGGACTACCAAGAAAACAAATAAATCTGTCTTGGAGAGGGTGAAACCAAGTCTCTCCTTGAAGGCTAGGATTTTGAAGCTCCATCTCACATACTTAGGGCATGTGGCCAAGAAGGACCAGTCCTTGGAGAAGGTCATCATATTGGAAGGGTTGGGGGACAGCACAGGAAAAGAAAACCCAGATGGGATGATGGGTGGACATGGTAACTGGGACAGTGGGGTTAGGTGTTTCAGATTCGGTGAGACTAGCTTAGGATAGAGCAGGATTCACAACTTTATACACAGGGTCACTATGAGAAACAGGCACCTTGATGGCACCTAACAATAACAACTAAAATATGTCATGGTCCTGCAACTTTCTGAATTTCCTGATAAAAATATGTGTGCAGCCTGAGTTAGGAATCTAATACACTGTGAATTTTAAGAAGAAACACCTTTAAAATGAAAGTAATCTAGTCACAACTATTCTACTGGACTATTGCAGGTATTTTTGGTTGGGAGATTCTTAAATGTCAAAATTCCCTTGATTTAACTTTGGTTTTTCCCTCCCACCTCCCTTTGGGGTGCTGATTGTCTAATTATTTTAGCCCCTTAGTTCTTTAGGAGAACGTCATCCATTAACACTCAAAACCATAAAACTTTGTGATACACCTGCTTTGTTTGCCTCAATACCAATAGACTGAAGAGTGAACGGATTAATCAGAATGATTATTTGGTATCATGCAGACAAAAAGCGACCCTTCACTGAAAACCTCTTTTAATTCAGAATCTGCCCTATCCATTTTATACACACAGCCTACAATATAGCCACACTTGGCACATTTGAAATGGTATGAATCACAGTACATAGAATGTTCTCATAATTAGAAAAAAATATTTTTGAGAATGTCTTTTTAAACTGCAGCTTTGAATTACTGAATGGAGCAAATAATTTGAATAGAGGAGCCGCGGGTTAAAGAACCCATGAATGTTCTTTGTTGTTTGTGAATAGCGGAAGGAGGTTATAAAAAGTTTCCTTGATCATCTCATCTCATCTCTTTCTATTGAGGAGCAATCAGGCTGCATTTTATCACTCAACCACTTTAAGAAAAGGAAAATGGTTCTGGTTACTGTGTAACTTGATTCTCACATGTAACTTGATTCTCAATTACCATAACTTATCTTCAGTTGAAACGCGTCAACAGTATAGTATCACTCCTTTCAAAGTGAAATCAAAAGCCAAGCAGGCCAGGATCATTTATTTTGTGTGCTATAATTAGAAGCCAGAAGTGTTCTTTCCTCCATCTTCTGCGCCAACTAACAGTTTCGTAGACCAGTATGATCAACTAGAAAGGACCGAAAAAGGACAGTGATGGCTAAAGGAATAGGAAATTATATATATACACACACACACACACACACACACATATAGATATAGATATAGATGATATAGATATAGATATATAGATATATATTTTGGTCATTGCACTTCAGCTATAATTATTTGACAAAAATCAGTCCGTTTAAAATAATGTTTAACAGTTCTTTAAAACCTGTTGCTATCTAACGAATTCTGACTCAGTTACTTTATAGGATTAGGTAGAACAGTCCCATAGGATTTCCAAGGCCATAATCATATGGAAGCGGATTGCTACATCTTTTTCCAACAGAGTGGTTGTAGGTGTGGATCAGCAATCTTTTCCTTAGCATGATAGAACTGTAGAGCACCAGAGGTCGTGTATATCATCTGATTCCACCACACCAGTGTGCAGAAATCAAACCGAGGTTCAAGCATGACAAGTTACCTAGGTTGTTAAGCTACAGCCCAGACCACTAGGTCCTCCGGCTAGTCTTTGGATCACTGCAGGGACTCAAAGTGAGAGATGTGACTCCTCTCACCCACAGTCCCTCAGCCCCAGCTCTGCTTCTTCTTCGCTGGCCTTCCGTGGGGCTATATATGTAAAGATGTGGTAGAGGGTCCTTTAATCACAGCTCACTATTGCCGTCTGGCCAAGTAGTCCATATTCACTTTTAAATCTCACCTTCACTTTGTGATAACAATGGCCTAGATTATAGATTTGGAATCAGGAGTGGCATCTACTTCCTAAACCATATGCCTCTGGAAACTATAAACTTAGAGAAACAACAATAGCTATGAAAAGGAATTCGGTCTTTTGTTCATAGAGTCGCTGTGAGTCATACTTGACTCAATGGCAGTCATCAACAATAATAATAACAGGTTATAGACATTGTTGCTAGGGAGCTCTGGTGGCAAGACGCTGTGCTGCAATTCCAAAGGCAGGCAGTTCAAGTCCACCAGCTGCTCCGTGGGAGGATTGGCAATCTCCTTCTGTGTGATTGATTGTCTCTGAAAACTCGCTGGAGGGTCATCTATGGGTCAGTTCTGACTTGATGGTTCCCAATGACAACAACAACCAACATGAGCTGCTGAGTCAGAGCCAACTCCTAGCTGACTGACTCTCTGGCGGGTTTTAAGAGGCCTTCAACTGCATGGGAAGACAGTGCCCATCTTTCTCATGTAGAGCTGCTGGTGGATTAGAACCGTCTACCTTTGGGTGAGCAGTGCAATTCCTTATCATACGGACCTAATCCGCCAGCTGCTTAGTGAGAGAAAAATGGCCAGTCTCCTCCAGGGTGATTTACTGCTTCTGAAAACTCACTGGAGGGCCAGCTACGGGTCAGTTCTAACGAGATGGTAACTACAGTCCACCAGAACTCTGGGCTGGATAAGACATGTCAAAACGGTCTCAAAAGCATTTACAATGTCAGTGTTTCTTCTTTGGTTCTGTATTTCCTTGCCTCTATCACCTATTGTAAATAAACTTAGCCCTTTGCACTTTAAGATTATGCAAAAGATACTGATTCAGACTTAGGGAGTTAACCCTAACAGGGACACCCTCCCTTCTTTTCTTGCTCATCTTTGGCTCTCGGAGCCACGGGATTCGAACCACCAGAGAGGTGTGGCCTTCCGGTTAGCAGCACAACTCATTATGGCTTCACCACCACAACTGCCTCATGTACCAGATGATTGTATTTCATGTATACCAAAGAAGAGAATCTCCTACTGTTAGTACCGAAAGGAAAGGTGTTAAAAGAGCTCGAGCTGGGCAGCACTGAGAGAAAATTAAAAGCTTTATGAGGAGTTAATATCCAGAACTGACTGCACGGCCTTTCCAGTCAACTCTGGCTCATAGGGACCCTCAGGGACAGAGGAGAACGTCTCCATAGTGTTTCTAAGGCTGTGACCCTCCCTCCCTCAGCGCAGTCATTGCCCAAGCGAACAGCGTCCACGTTTCCCGAAGCCTCAGCCCAGAGGAGCTCCTTGTCTGAGCTCCCCTCAAACTTCCTTTGGCCTTCCCTCAAAACACTTGTAATATTTACTCTCTGAAATGCTGTGATGGTATCTCTTTCCTGCACCTGTCGAAGCCTACACGAGGGCAGGTTTTGTGATTTCGTTTTTGCTTTGCTTTCCCCACTCATTTTGGTTTGTTCTAAGCATCAGTAATGGAATGTTCACACACAGCAGACGCTCAGCGAATGCTAATGAATGGCTGAATAGTGGAGGGCCTGTAAAGAGACACGTCACACGTGAGGTAGGCCTATGATAAGACACAATCCAAAACCAAACTTCTGTGTGGAAAAAACCATTAACGTACAATTTACACAATTCATAACGGATGTTGTCGACTACACATCACTGGTGAAGTTTCTGGAAACCAAGTGGATGATATGACATCATGATGACAATCTTGTAGTTAGATGTTTAATCTGTGGCCAAGCAGAGATGAGGCCACACTGCCCTTGGCCGTCAGATGGCGCTCACACACCGTGACAGAAGCATGTGCAAAGCGCCTTAGGGGGAAGTTTGGTTAAAGATCCAGGGGATGTCTGTGGCTGTCTGCATGCTAAATTCTGCAACAAATTGATTTCCTGTGGACTTGCAGCCATAGCTCTAGTCTCCATAGGAGGGTTCTATGTACATGCATAAAAGCACCCAGTTCAGGCTGCATTGAGGGACAAATCCTCTTTCTGGGAATACAGGGATACTGTCTTTGTATGCTCAGCCTTTGTGCTATTTCAACAGCTTTCTTACAGAGAAGAAAAGAGTGATGGTAAAAAAAAAAAAAAAGAAAGAGAGAGAGCTAACGAGAGAAGTTGTTGTCCACACACAGAAATCACTGCTGGCATGAATCAAGGGAAACCAGGGCGGAAGGCTGTGACGTGGGGCAAATCATTTCATCCAGGGAGCCTGGATTTCTTCCTGTACTACAGAATGGCGCTTTGATCGAGTGCTCTCTGATCTTTGCTGAGGTGAATTTTTGCTCTGTTCTGTCATTTCACACATCCTCCCTCTGCCTTGATCTCCTGTCTGCTGCCTCCCCTCCTTCCCTTCTATCAGGGTCTCGGTTTTAGTCACAAGGATGGTAAATGGCACAACAGAACAGTAACAGACTGCAACTCATCCACTGTGAGACCCGAAGCCAGACTCATTTTACCTCTCTGTAGAATGGGGCTAACAGTTCTTAGAAAGATTTTTATCAGAATTGACCAGAAAGAGTAAATTCACAGTGAATAAATTTCTTCCTATACACACGAATAAAATAATAAATGTAAACTAATGCTAACAAAGGACTGGATTTGGAGTGGATCGGTTAATTTTCAGTATCTTTTACTTCCAAAGCATAACATTTGTTTCTCTTCGATTGAGCTGGCTCTTTGTGAACTTATTATTTATCTATCCATCCATCCATCCATCCATCCATCTATCCATCCATTTAAGGAACAAATATTTATTTGCCACCTACTATGTTTCAAAAGGGCCATGGTGGTATAGACTGTTACATGTTGGGCTGCTGACTGACAGGTCAGCAGTTTGAATCCATCCGCCACACCATGCTGAAAAGATGAGCAGTTTATTGTAGAATTTATAGCATCAGCAACCCACTGATGGTATCAGCAAGAGTTGATTTGACAGCAGTAGGTTTGGTCTGATTTTCCTATGTCTCAGGCAAAGGAAGTGAGAATACAGAGGACATGGAGAAAATGAGGATTAATAATAATAATAATAATAATAATAATAATAATAATAAAATCAGCCTTTCAGTTAATGCCTGAGTGCCCACGTGGTAGTATATCAGAGCTGCTCAGGAAATGTTTGTTACATGAATGAGAAGCTACAACTATGCACTATTTACACAACTAGATATGATTATAATAGGAAATGTCTTGACCTTGGTTGTATTATTTTTAAAAAATGTGTTGCTTTTACTCCAATTCTTGTTTTCAGTGTTTTAATATTTAGAGTGAAATCCTCATCCTTTATGTCTATAGAATTTCTTTCTGGCATTATGAATTTCTCTTTAGGGGAGACACAGATCAAATCTATGTCACGAGACCAATGCCTTTGCCTTGAAGGGAATATCTTGTCTTTTAGGTAACACCAGTGCTAATCCATATGGATTTACATCATCAACTCTCCACCTGTAAAATTCTGTAGAGGTTTACACCTGTCTGTAACTGACTCTTGGGCGTGTTTCTCAAACCATTTATTAGTACTCAAACTCTAAGGCTTCTGTGAGTTATTGTCAAAGAATGACTCCAAAGCTGCAGGGGTAGAGGACAGCACAGCTTTTTACATAGTAGAAAGTCATTTGGTTTCTGCAGAAGTGGGACAAGGATTCCTCCAGTCTGGTTTATAGTCTACTTCTTTTGACTGTTTCTCCTTGACGTTGAAGTGGAGAGAGATCTCACATGCTGCTGGACTAAGCAGATAAGTAGCTGCTTCAATAGCATGATTTGAAGGTAAGATCTCAGCTCCCAGAACATCTCTCCTGGGGATCTGAAATGGCACTCCCGTGATGATGTTTACTTCTTTTTAGATAGAATCATGGAAGCCTTCTAAAGAACACAACTCAGCTACTGAGGTAGGTGTCAGGAGAGACACAAAGAAAGAGGAATGTACCACACCCAATGAACACATTCCTGCATTCCTTCGCAGATCCTCCCGGGGCACAGTGTTTGCTAGGCATGGTCCCAGGCTCCCAGTGAACAGGAAGAGCTAACAGGTTCCGGAGTGCTTGCTGTGGGGTGGGGGTGGGGTATGGCTTCAATGACTTTTCCTGTGTTAACACAGTCTCACAAAGAACCATTTCCACCTCCATTTATAAACCGGAAAAGTGAGGTTTAGAGACATGAGGCCATTTACCTGGGCTGCTGTTCTGTGGGAGAAAGATGAGCAATCTCCTCCCTTGTGATTTATACTCAGGGTCAGCTGTGTGTCACTTCTGACTCATAGCACATAACAACAATAACAACAACAGTCCACAGGGTGCTGTGCTGCTAGCCAAAAGGCCGGGTCTCCAGCGGTTCAAATCCGCCAGCTGCGCCAATGAAGAAAGATGCACAGTTACCTCTCATTGTGATTTACAGCCTGGCAAACAGAATGGACGGTAGCTGTGAGTGAGAACCAGCTGGATGACAGCGAGTTTTGAGTTTTTAGTGAGTGCGCTGCTGATAAATGGTGGTGTTATGGTTCAAACTCGGGCAGCCTGGATCCAGAACTCAAGACTGCACAGGGTTCTTACCCATGCGGGGTTCACAGGCTGTGTGAAGAGGGAGGTGTGACTAGGTGAACTATGGTCCAACAAGTCTCTGGCAGAGGGGCAGCCACGGACGACTCCTGCACCTGGCCGCCCGCGGAGCTGGGAAGCCTTCTTTCCCTGGAAACGAGCCACTTGAGTTGAATCCACAGTGTAGGGATTCAACCCTGTAAACACGAGGAAGCCACTCTACTTTCCACTCTTCTTTACTCTCAAAGTTTACCTTGTCATAAGGCTACTTTGGCAATTTTAAATCAATGTGTAAAATACACACAGAAATCCTCATAGTGGGACCGCTGGGCAACGTCCTGATAAATGGAGACAAGACTGATGTTGCCAACGACCTCATTCTACAAGGATCCCCATCAACAGCTACTAACGGAAAGGTTGGCATTTGGAACTCACCCAGTGACTGTGCAGGAGAAAGACCTGATTGCTCCAGAAAAGTCCACAGCCTGGGAAGCCCAGGGAGACAGGAGTCAGGAAATAAGGCAACACATTCCTGCTGTCCTCTACGGCACGCATTTCACTGTAGGAAAAACGCTGCTTTGAATAATTACATTGACATGATATGCTCACATTATGGTTTAAAATTTTACACCTCTTAATTTTCATATCCAATACTCTTCAAACGCAAGTTTCCAATTAGCTGCACACTAACACAGGGCCCGCTTTAGAAGCCAAGAAAGATCCTGAATGTTACTCCTGTAATTGTCTTTCCTAGTCCTATTTTAACATAAATCACAGTTCTCCCAACGATCAATTTGACCATTCACCATTTGCATAAAGCTCAAAACTCATTGCTATTAAATGGAATTGACTCACAGTGGACCCTGCAGTGGGTTTTTGGAAGCTGGAAATCACAGGGGAAGAGCTGCCCATCTTCTGAGGAGCTGTTAATGGGTTTTAACCCCCAGGAAAATGTGCTCTTGGGGTTAGCAGTGCAATCAATGCCCTACAGATTATGACCCCAGAGCTCTTCTTTCAGATTGTTTGTATGCTTAGTTCTCTAGAGAGAAAAGAGGAAGAAAGTAAGCTTAGCAGGAGTTGCCTCAGAAGCACTGAACAGTAATTGCCAGGAGTGGAGCGTGTCCTTTTGGACCCAGGTCCCTGTGCTAAGAAGCTCCTTGACACCAAGGAAGGCAAGACACTTGGAGAACTCCAAGGAATTGTTAGCCTTCAAATACTGCAGAAAACAAGGACTTTCTTTCATGAACAACAGAGAGCAAGAAGGCTTTGCCCAGGAACTGGCATCCTGAATTGGAACTTTTGGCTTCTTAATTTTAAGACAATAAAATTCCTGTTTGTTAAAGCCATCCGCTTGTGGTGTCTCTATTATAACAGAACTAGATAACCGAAGACATTTAGCAATACATGTTTGAGGAGATTAATAAGTATTGTTTTATTAGAGCCCAACAAAATATAGCATCGTGATGGGCTTTGAAATGGCAAGGATCACAGCTGAGTAGGAAGCTGAGTTTGAAGTTAGAACTTACCTGCTGCTGGGGAGGGAGCTATTCCTGTCAAGGAAAACTTTTAAAGTACATGGTATTGGCTTCGTGCATGATTGCAAATGTCAAAATTCCATTAATTTGATTTTTAAAGTTTAAGGTATTCTGCCATTTGGTTTCCTAGTATATGAATAGAATGACATTTATTCTACTTGGCTCTCTGTAAGCTACACATGTACATTTGTTTGAAGGGTATCATTTATCTTTTTAGTAAGCATTCTGGGTGCACACCGTGTTGAGCTCAACAGGATGGCCGAGCTACAGGAAATGAGGACCTCAGAAACTTTAGACTCTAATGGAAGACAGATCTAAGAGAAGTGAAATGCTTCCATTCCGATGGGAAATCCTGGGATTAAGTGGTAATAAGTGGTACAGACAATGAATTCGGAGACACGATGAATTCAGAGAAGGGAGATAATGGTCAGCTGGGCGTGAGGGAGACGAGATTGCTTTGACGGCTGGGAAGGGAATAAAAAGGGCCAGAAGGAGGCAGGAATGTGTGTTATTGTTCATGGAATCAGAATCGACTCCTTGTTGACCCTCCAGCAGATTTTCAGAGGTTGTGATTCACTTCAGAGGAGCTTGTGTATCACTCTCCAGCTGAGTAACTGCTGGGTTCGAGCCATGCACCTTTGGCTTGTCAGCTCAACTTCTTATCCAGTAGGCCACACGAGGTAGGAAGGGTAACGATTCCCTCCTGATTGGAGTGGGGGCAAATTGCTACTGAGCACTTACCGTATGCCAGGTATCATACCAAAGACTGAATGTGTATTACTTAATGGAATTACTAAAATGGACCTATGCGGCCAGTGTTACTAATTTAATTTTTAACAAAGAATCTCAGGCTAATGGAGGCCCAGTTGTTTTCCAGGGTCATGGCAGTCTGCCAAAAGTAGAAGCTCGATCCCAAGTCTATCTTGCAGGAGAGTTCATGTGCTAAACCATCTTCTTCTTTGACTCGTCTTCTCATTCCTTGTTCCATCTTCTCATTCCTTGTCCCATCTTCTCATTGTCCACATCCAGACATAACCCCAGCTCAATCTCTATACCCTCAAGACTTCTCTTTCTGTCGTATCATTGAAGAGAGGTGGGTTTATCTCATGTTTGTCTTGAGAGATTACTCTCTGGTTGTTCCCGCTGCTCCCATCATTCATGCTCTTCTCAGTAAAGCGGTGATGTTGAGAAGATTACAGGATCTTTCACCCTGTCACTGAATTGTTTACCAAGCCATCCGCACCTAACATTCATGGAAGAATAAGCTAGAGATAACATGGTGAGGCTGTAGGTTTAGCCATGAAAACAGAGCTCCAACATGAATACTCCCTTAAATATGAGGAAAGCTTGTTTCTCAACCATATAAAGTCTGAGCCGACATGGCGGGTCTCCCCTTGACAGGGACGGGCGTCCAGCCTCTTTCTAGCTCTTGTTTTGTCATTTCCATATGACTGCATATAAGACTCATGTAAACACACGTGTAAAATCACACCTGTGCATACATCCTACTTTAGAGTGGAAGTTCATTCTGAACCAGTGCAGTCAAAGTTCAAGTTAATGAGGAGAAGTAAGGGCCTTGTCTTGCATGTAAGGGCCACAGTCTTCACAGGCAGCCCAGTCCAAAAGCATTGACAGGACAATGTGAGATACGAGTTGCCCCGGTTCACTGGACACTAAACGCTCCTGTCAAGCATCAAAATCATCTGTCTCAGTGACTATCACGCACCTAATCAAAGACTCATTGATGCCTTGGAATTACACCCCTTCTGCATCTCTCTTGGTTCAGGTAAAAGTTTTCTGCAAAACATATATGTCCTGTTAACCTGTGCCACCGTTACTGGAGTGGACCTCATTGTGGTTTTGATTTGCATTTCTCTTATTGCCAGTGTTTTGAAGCATTTCTTCATGTGTCTGTTTGCCATTTGAATATCTCCCCCTGTGAAAATTCTTTCCATGTCTTTTGTCCATTTTGTAATAGGGTTATCAGTCTTTTTCTTGTGGAGGCCTGGGAGTATTCAGTAAACTTTTATTATTAGATTTTTTTTCTGAGAAGGCAGTTTGGTGCTTCCTCAAAAAGCTGAACATAGGAATTCCATAGAATCCAGCTATTCCACTACTTGGAATATACCCTGAGAAAATGAGAACTGAGACACAAACTGAGATTGGTACACCAGTGTTCATAGCAGCATTATTCATCATTGCAAGAACATGGAAACAGCCCAAATGTCCAACCACAAATAAATGGTTTGAGAAATTATGATATATTCACACAGTGGAATACTATGCAGCATGCAGGAGAAATAACTAAATTATTACCTAACCTAGGAGGAACTGGACAGCATTATGCTGAGTGAAGGAACTCAGTCCTACAAGGATAAATACTGTATAAAACTGTTATTGTAGAATGAGTATAAGGATCCAGGAGAGGTGGGAGAGGCTGGAAGCAGAGGATGTGGATGTGCAGGGGGAAGGGGAGATTAATCATCCAGTTATAAAATTTGATGGAGGGGGTGAGGGAAATGGAAAGAATTTGCTCTAATTTGTATTTAAATTTTGTAAATAAACTAGTAGGAAAAAAAATTTTAAAAAATAAGATAGAATCTTATCTAACTACACCTCCTCACAATCATGGCATTGTACAATTTGATGGGGGCAGAATGAGGGAAATGGAAAGAATTTGTTCTTATAACAATGTATTCAAATTTTGTACATAAACTAGTAGAAAATTAAAACAGCACCCCCCCCCAAATAAAACATACATGTCTCCTCAAACCAATCTCTGAAGATCACAGAAAAACAAAATAAAAAGTTCATTTCTACCATCTTCAGAAATTAGTTTGAGGATAGTAAAACTTCTAAGGAAACTCAAGGGTTTGGGGAAAACATAGGTGGGTGTGGTAGCTAGAGTTGCATCTTGAATGATTTTTACTTAAACATTTTCTTATGATGAGAATTCTCTGAGTAAGCACCTCCCCAGCAATGCGAGTTTTTCTGGTTCAATGCAGTTTTTATAGAAAGGCCTCTTGCATTTCTTCGGACTCTGACCTTTTGATTCCTAGCTCAACTTTGAGAATCCACTACACCCTTCTTGTCAAATGTTACCTTTAACTAAAATGTTGGCTTGGGTTTTTATATCTGCTCTATTCCACATCAACATCAACATCAAGAGACAGACATCATGTTATTAAGACATCATGCCTATTAATCTCAAGTGATGTCCAATAAGGTGCATTGCTTTTGTTTTCTTGTTTCTTCTACTCCTTGTCTCTTCTGTTCTACTCCAGCGAGATTTAACTATAGTGAAGTTCTCTGAATGTACCATCAGATTCCTATATGTAATCTAAAAATGAAACGTGAATGTTGTTGCTGTTAGGGGCTATTGAGCTGAATAGGACTCATAGCACCCCTTGGCAAAACAGATCTCAACTGTGCCTAGCCTGTGCCATACTCCCAATCTCTGATAGATGCAATTGGAATAGACATAGAAAAGAATGTTAAAAACACAATCATTTCTTCACATGATAAGCTGTTTCCTGTCTCCAAGCGAATTAGAACTGAGCATAGACCTGCCCAGAACCTGACAGCAATTGAAGATATCCCAACAGCTGTTCTCAGATATGATTGCACCTTAGAATCACTTAGAAATGATAAAAATTCCCAGTGCATTGGTTTTACCACTGAAGATTCAAAACTAATTGGTCTTGAGTGTGGCTTGGGTCTCAGGAATTACCAGGTGACTCTAATGTATAGGGACTGAGTAGAAAATATTCTGGAGACATTTTAACAGAGCTATTTTTGGTAGCATCAAGTTCTGAGTTAGTGACTTATTTACGAATTGTTCTAAAATATTTTTTTGCTTGACTGGTAGAGAGAACACACAGCTGCACAGCATTGAGAGTTGAGTAGAATGAGGAGACAATGTGAGACCATAAGATTTCGAAATCTAAAATGAGGTGAGCATACAAAGAAAATTATCTAAGTCTAGCTTTGGTGTTTAGCAACTGGGGTCCTAAAAGCGTGCAAGTAGCCTTCTAAGGTGGGACTCCTGACCTCTGCTTGCATAGAACAAGGAAGAGGGAAGCGAAACAAAGACATACTGAAACAATGACTGCAAAAGACTAATCATGAACCTCAACTTCTACAGCCCTAAGAAAAGAAGAACTCTGGTCTTTTGGAAGATGGTGCCTGACTATCACCACCAACCAATCCAAAAGGGACTCTGAAAAGAATGAAAGAAATTGCATGAGAATATTAAAAACTTGAAAAAGGCCAAGCTCACTCACGAGAGCCTGATGGTCCTTTAGAATCTGGTGGAACTCTCCAGGGTATGACTGTAAGTCATTGTAACCGCAACAAAAACGAAGTGAAGTGAAAGACAAAGGTCTTGTGGTGTGGAAACAAACAGGGCACGACTTTGAGTAGATTCATGAGGATAAAGGGTAAAGGATTGAACTCTGCTACTCTAGTTTCTAAATTAAAATTCTGATCAAAATGACTTAAATTTAGTCTATCCTTATTTAGTATATTCTTTTGAATGCCGTTCTGTCAAGCATCCCTTTTAGACTTTGTCATCTGGCCATCTCAGGGGCTGGGATAGGGCAGGTCAGCCCCAACAAATCCCTTGCCATAATTCTTTTCTCTCCAGAGCTTTTCTGCCTAGGGACCATGTATAATTCTAGCTCAAAACTGAAGGAATTTACATTTGACCTAGACTTGAAAGCTCCCCTGAAAAATTTTTGACAGATTTGCCCTGTAAATATCAATTCATCTCTATGATTTGAGGATTTGAAACAGGAGCTTTGCAAATAGACACGTGGAAGGAATGGGAGAAAAGGAGAGGAAATGGAAATCAATCACTTTGGACTTATTGGCATTTAGAGCCATGGAACTGACTGTTAATGACTAGACAAACAGGATTAGCATTGCTTCAGTTTATCCTCCAAAGGTGTCTCTACTCCATGCAGGCATTTATTCAGGAGTTTGTACATGTACATGACCTTTAATAATTGGAGTTATCTGACATACATCCAGATTGAATAATAATACTACTATGTTGTGGTGCACATTGAGTTTTGCTTTTTAAATAATATCAATAGACTGCTTGCATTTCATTGAAGTGGAATGCAAACATTGACTTTAGCCTTTTTCATCTTTTTTCCTCTCAGTTACTTGCTGGCAATGGTGTCTAACATTTACCCTTGCCATGGAGTCCTTTAGTTAAGGATTCAAATCATTCTCATTGGAGAATTACATTAAGATCCCTGAACTGTCTTCTCTCTCTCTTAAAAAGGTAATAATAATAGCATCCTGTTTATTGAATTACATGTATTTTGTTTTTTTGATTGCTTGCTTCTAAAGTTTTCTCAGGGGTGCTCTGGTGGCTTGGTGAGAAGGAGTCAGTGGCAAGCTTATGGCTTGCAGTTTGAATCCGTCAGCTGCTCCATGGGAGAAAGATGGGCAATCTCCTTCCATGCAATTGACTGCCTCTTGAAACCACTGAAGGATCAGCTATGGGTTGGTTCTGACTCAATGAAACACCACCAACAACAACCTTTTTTTAAGAGCTTATTTTGCAAATCTAGAACCATTTGAATAACGAAATAAAGAAGATAGTATTGAATTCTAGTCCAAGATGTGAAAGAAATATTCATCATTGCATAGCTATATGAATATTTGATCGAATACACAAATAATTCAGGGACAGCAGATAAATCTCTCATGTAGAAGAATTATAAGTAATTCAGGTAGATTCTCTGCCTAATTCCCCTCTACTTAAAAAAAGGTTGTGCAGAGTGACCTCTTCCTAAAGAACACAGTTATTAACAGAGGGAACAGAGTAAGTCTACATTGGAGAAGCTGGATAAACATTACCTACTTCCACAGAGATGTTATTTTCAACATAAGTTGAAAAAGTGTCTACCTTTGATAAGATGTGAGATGTATTACCTTTTGAATTTTTAAATAAATCTAAAAATAGCCTGATAAACAAAATCTAAAAATAGCCTAATAAGCAAAGTCCACCCGAGTATTAGAAAAAAATTTGCTTTATAGATGAGTTAATTTTATTATATTCTACTTATACCGTGAAATTATGTTACATATGAAAATATCTAGAGTCTAACCCATTTTGATCTAACATTAGATCAAAACTGTAACTAAAGGTAAATGAAGTAAACACTAATTATATTAAAAAAAAAGCCAGGATATGTTGAAGGACCATACAATCTCATTGACTTAATAAAATTAAATGATAAGGCATTCCATTTTGGGGAAATTAGGGAGACAGAAGAGACACGTTCTTTGGTTTTTTTTTTTTTAAATTTCTGCTAGTTTATTTATAAAATTTGAATACATTGTTTTCAAGAACAAATTATTTCCATTTCCCTCACTCCCCAACCATCTAATTGTACAACCCCATGATTAATCCCCCCCCGTCCCCTGCACATCCACATCCCTCTGCTTCCAACCTCTCCCAGACACTTTCTTTCTTCAAAAAGCCGTTAAAACAATGTTGATACCATTCTGCTTCTGAAAATGGGTAGGTACTCTTGCAAACCTTTTATCTTTATGTCAAATAATTTTTCAGCTTGATAATTTTTTTCACTATAATGTTTTGGCCTATCTCTTGGAATTCCAAACTTCAACTCCTTTCACTCAGAGAAATGAGGCTGATGTTTTTGCTGATTTCTGGGACAGTTGATTTTGACACTCAAACACTCCTTTATCAGTCCCATCCCTACCATTACCTCTCCCAAGAAATGATGTTATGCATAAAAAAAAAAGAGGTTTCATTTTGTAAGGTCAGATATTTTATTTTTAAGAGAAGAAAACCTGTGTTACGTATTCTCCAGAAGTTGTTTCTATTTCCGTTTTGGTGAGCTGGTGGCAGCATGGATAAATTTGAAGGTGTGAAAGAAATCAGGAGAGGATCTGGAGAAAGAAACAGCTTGGGTGTGTTGGGGATGTGAGGCCTCAGCCGTCATCACCCCTCACCTGCTTACCTCCTGGCAGAGAACTTTATCCAGGAGCTTTGCAGCGTGTCTGCGGGGCCTGCTTCAGAGGTGATATTAGCTTAATGCCTGTTAATGCCTGCTTTCAACTCTGCTCACCTTCATGGTTCTGAGGACCCAGTCTCGTTAAGTCTTGCTCTCTGTGAAATAGTATAGGGTCAATGGCTTCTTAGGTCTTCTAAATATGAAGCAGCGAAACTGGTGTGGCAAGATAAATGACTAAAATACCAAGTTATTATTTTCTTTTGCTTCTTTATTAATTCAAACTCATTCCAGTCTAGTCAGTTCTGACTCACAGTGACTTTATGTTGTGCTTTTGACACTATAAATTGTAGCAGGAGAGTGTGCATCTCCCTTCCTGGATTCGAACAGCCAGAGACTCAAGGTCTTTAGAGTAACAGCCCAACTCACTACAGACTGTGCTGCCCGAACTCCCAGTCTGGTCTTTATTTGTGAAATAGGGTCTGGTGTAGTTTTATGCCTCAGGAATTTCTGGGAGAAGGAAATAAATGAGGCTTCCTTCTCTTTCGCCTCCTTCTCCTCCTTCTATGTCTCCTTAGAATGGGTAAGCACTTGACAACTGACGAACATGTTGGTGGTTTGAACCCAGACTACAGCTCCACAGGAGAAAGACCTTGTGATTTTTTTCCTGTCAAAAAAAAGCGTGTGGGTTCGCGGGTTGTTTTATTTTACTTTGTAAGGTCTTTGTGAGTCAGAGCCAATTTGATGGCAACAACACGACTTTGGCTTTGCCTTCTGGGTTAAGGGATTTCTTTGGGATTTATAAAAGCAATGTGTCCCTTCTTGCCTTTCCTCCTTCCATCAGAAAGACTTGAAGATCTAAGAGCTAAGGGAATGTCCTGTCAGGACAAGGGGAAGGGTTCAGATTTTTGAAAGCCCGGAAAGGGAGGCAGTGGAGTTCGCTGACAGTGGGAAGAGGCTTGTGTTTCCTGTGGGAATAGAGATGATGGATTGCTTGAGGGCAGAGGCTGAGGAGGTGAGAGGACTCCACACAAGGACATTTGTGCGAGGAGAGACCTTTGGCAGAACAAGATCTCCTCTCCCCAAGAGCAGCAAGGAGGACGGAGCACCTGCACTCCCAAGACCACTCTGGGCTTGAAGAGTGAAGACTTGTCCTGACATTTCTGTACTCCACGTAATGAAGATGGCTTCTGGTGCAAGCTGGGACTAGAGGGGTGTTCTAAACGAGTGTAACGAAAACGCTGCATTAAGTTGATTAAAAAGCAATAAACCGGCATTATGACTTGAACATCTGAGCTGCGAACGGAGATTCATATCCGCTGCACTAGAGTTAATTCGTGACTAATTGATTTGAAGGGAGAATATTGATCTTGCACGCAAAAGGCAAATGTTTAAGACTCAACAAAAGAAGAAACTTTTTGTTTCTGGCAAGGAAAGAAGTAAAATATGTAATGAGATAAAGTTTGGTTTCTTGTACAACCTCAAGGCTCAAAAACCATCTCAACAAAACCACCAAAGAAGAGAGAAGATACAACTTTTTATCATCTATATAGTTGCTTCATGTCTCATATTTTGTGTGTGTTATCAGAAGGGAGCCAGTCTTAGAAAAGGACATCATGCTTTGGAAGGTGGAGGGCCAGAGAAGAAGAGGTAGGCTCTTAATGAGGTGGATTGAAAAAGCGACTTCACCACGGGAACTGGAAAGATGGCACACCATCGGGCAAAGTTTCGATCAGTTGTTTGTAGGGTCACTGTGAGTCTAAGGTAACTTGATGGTTCCAAACAACAACCTAACAACATAGATTTGCAAGTAGCGTGTAGCTTGTGATATTGCTAACAGAAAGTTTGGTAGTTCAAGTACACGGACATGAGTGACAAGGCAAAGTTTGATTATCCAGTTTCCCTTTCCCCCTTCCCCCTCACTGGCATACTTTGGAGATAATGTGGGCTGGGTCTCAGACCACCACAATAGCATCACATAATTATTTTGGCTTCCTCGTGTATACAGAAGTTGCAGTATATTGTAGGCTGTGAACTGTATGCAACAGCATGATGAAAATGAAATACTGTGAGTGAACAAAAGGTGACACAGAGACATAAACAACAGCGCGTGCAGTTGGGAAAATGGTGCCTGTAGACTTGACCGATGCAGAGGACTCACAAAACGTCTATTAAAAGAAAAGCAAAGCATAAAAATAGTAGTAATAGAAAATAGTAGTAATAGTAGTAGCTGCACTTTCTCATCTGTCGAAAGCATTGACTGAAAATCAGGGCTCTGAATTAGACAATATTTACAATTGTACAATATTTACAAATATTTACAATATTAGACAATAATTGATGTAATTCCTCTAATAAGTGATTTCATTTCTGAGAATGTTAACGTCCTGAGGTTGGTCAGGATGGGGTGCACATTGTGGGGGTGTCTAGTGTAATCAGCGGGCTTCATTTGTGGATCTGACCCTCTGAGTTCAACCTCCCCGCTGATTGGATGTATGACTCATGATAAATTATTTCTTTTTTCTCAATCTTAGTTTCTTAGAATGAAAATAAGGATACTTTTTTAGAGGATTGGGTGAGGATCAAATACAGTGCTGTATGTGGCACTACCTTGTAAATGGTAAAAGAGCTCTAGTGGCCTAGTGGTAAGGAATTATGCTTTCAACCTAAAGGGATGTGGTTCAAATCAACCACCTGTTCTGCAGGAGAAAGAGGAGTTATTTCCTGTGTGATTTATAGCCTCTGAAAACCTGCTGGAAGATCAGCTATGAGTCAGTTCCTATTTGATGATATATAGTAACAGCCACATACAGACCTAAGGAAGTCTGGCGGCATAAGGGAGTTGCACTAATAATCCAAAGACCTTACCTCTCTGGAGATGGAATCTGAAGGAGGCAATCTCCTCGTATGCCATTGACAGTCTCAGAAACCCACTAGAGGATCAGCCAGGAAGGTGGTTCCACGTAATTTCGTAGGCAACACAGGAGTTGTTGGAATTGTTAACCTGTCCGCAGGGGCTCTGTAGGAGAACAGAACTGGCCATCTGATTCCCAACAGAATAAGGCCTTGGGAAGCCTATGGAACAATTCTACTCTGTGAGACAGAATGGATTCGACAACAACTACATACAAATGTCAGGTCTTCCTACTCATAAAATAGTAAAGGTTTTTAACCCCTTGAAATCAAGTTCAAAATCTAAAAGAGATTTTAAATCCAATATACAACTTCAGGTCTCAGTGAATGCCTCTTTCATTCACAAACAAGACTGTTGTTGTGTATCATCAAGTTGGAATTAACTCCCAGCTCACCCCCTACAGGGTTTTCAGAGGCTTCCAATCACACGGGGGGAGATTGCCCATCTTTCTCCAGCAGAGCAGCTGGTAGAATTGAACTGTATCTCTTTGGGTTGGCAGCACAGCTCCTTAACCACAAGGGCACCAGCGCTCCCTGGGAACAAGACTGGCATACATGGAACACTGAGAACACTCATCAAAAGAAAAGTGTCAAGAAAAGTTTTCTTTGGGGCAGGAGAGGAAAAAAGGGAATATTTTAGCTTCTTATTAACAATTTGTGAATTGAAATCGAAAACCAATTCCTCACCAAGCCTTCTAAAATCTACTAAACTCAGTTATTTATTACAATTGTGGCTATTTGACTGTTTCCTGGGACTTTACACAACATAAAAAGAAGCATTTTCCCTCTCTTAAATGCAGAGCAATTTTATGGGCTGATTCTCCAGGTCTGTTAAATTCTTGGACAGTAAAGAATCCTCACTTTCCAGGATCTAGCCTTTTGGGTATTGTAATTAATATTAGAAAATAAAATTTATATGGATGGTTGAATGAAAACCAAACTTGCTTTTTATACTTTCACTCAAATTACAAAACCTTGCAAAAGGGCAATATATGCTCTAAAAAAGGCAGCATATGTTCAGGGATAATTCTGAGAAGGCAGGAGGGGACAGGTAAGAAGGATGAACAGAGAGGATGAAAACAAGGAGGAAATGGGGAATGTGAAGGGGTTGCAATCAATATCACAAATCAAAATACGTCTGAATATTTGAATGGGAAATTTTATTTGCTCTGTAAAATGTCATGCAAATTACAATAAAAAAGTTAAAAACCAAAAATATTTTTGTTGTTGTTGTTAAGTGCCACCGAGTCGTAGGCAACTCACAGTGACCTTATGAATGAAAGTCCTCGACACTTGCATGACTTTCATCCTTTCTCCAGGTTCATAGGGTTTCCAGAGGCAAGCTTTTTATGGAAGTGGATGCCACTCTTGCTTCCAAGCTTGTTTTAATTGGGGAGCTCCACCAAACACTGTCCACCATGGGTAACCGTAATCACATTTGACACATCAGTGCCACAGTGTTCAGCTTCACAGCAACCTCGAGTTACCTCTGTACAGCAAGTGGACACACCAGGGCTATACGACCTACCTTCTAAATTTTTTTGGAGGCTGATTGTTTACTAGCAATGTGGGTTTTAGAAAGAATAGTTGTAGAAGAAGGAATCATCCTGTTTTACAGAAAGGAACCAATTTTCATCACAGTTTTAAGAATTGTTGTTGTTGTTATGTCCCGTCGAGTCGTTTGCGACTCATAGCGACCCTATGTATAACAGCCCTAAACCCTGCTCTATCCTGCACCAACCGCACTGCCTCTGACACACCCATCCCGATTACCCCAGTCACCGAATCAATCCATCTCATAGAGGGTCTTCCCCTCCTGCGCTGTCCCTCCACCCTCCCAAGCATGATGTCCCTCTCCAAGGACCCATCCCTCCTGGCAACATGTCCAAAGCAAGGAGTAGCTTGGTTTAATCCTCTCCAAGATGAATCTGTTTGTTTTCCTGGCAGTCCATGGTACATTCAGTACTCTTCTCCAGCACCACAGCTCAAAAGCATCCACTCTCCTTCTGTCCTCCCTAGTCATTGTCCAACTCTCTGAGGCATAACAAACTACGTGCCTCTATTTACTATCACTGGGGAGCTCTGATGGCCCAGAGGTAAGGAGTTTTGCTGCCAGCTCAAAGGCATGCAGTTTGAATCCACCAAATTCTCTGCCTGAGAAGGATGGGCAGTATCCTTCCATGTGAGTTCCTGCCTCTGAAAACTTGCTGGATGATCAGTAAAAATTGGTTCTGAATCGATGGTACTCAACAACAATAACAACGTTGCTAGCATTATCTTCACTTTATAGATAAAAAACTGAAAGACAATTATTTCTTGCAAGAAACAGCTGGACCTAGAACTTGAGCAACCTTGTTCTGGGACCCTTCCAGGACCCCTCACCCAGTAGTCTATATTGCAGTCAAAACATCAGATTATCTTAAGAGTTCTCAGCTTCTGCTAAAGACAACATATGCACACTGTATGGTGCAGAACACCCTGTTTCCTCAAGGACAATTAAAAAAAATTCTCTGATTTAATTTAAAATGGGAATATCAGTGATGATTTAGTGACAATATTCATTGTGCATGATGATGGCAATATCCCAAGAAGACAGAAACTTCCCCCCCTCAGAATCCTGCATTTTGAGCATATTGAGATCTTGAGTCCTACATTCATACATAAGTGACTAATTAGAAGGCAGGGTTGGAAAAAAAAACAACAAAGGAGACAACAGAATGAGGTCTTGAAAAGAATGGAAAAACAGCATATGTCAGATTTATTTTAACACAACTTGCTTGAATTCAGTGTGCACTATGAATAGTTTTTTCCCAAGATATTTGCATTTTATGAGACTTTTTACTAATCCATCTTTCCCTTTATCTTTGTTAAAAGAATCGATTACTTGCCCATTGAAATTCTTATCTTCGGGGCAAATTAGCCACCTATGGACTTAAAGAAATAATTTGTATAATAAACATGCGAAGTGAACCTGCTTTTTGGACAGAGAATGTGACGCATGGTTCATGTCTATTAAGTAGACTTACCTGTTCTATTCATGATCTCCAAAAGTATAGAGCTTAGGAGTAAAGGCATTACAGGAGCAACAATAATGAAATTTCACAGCAGCGATTGTTGGCTGGGCTCACCTTTGAGCGCTGCACACCTGAGAGTATTCAGGACACATTCTGGGGAATGAGGAAGAAATTAGGAAACACCTAATGATAATTATATTAATTCACCAACACCTATTTGTGATACGAGGGGGGAAAAGCCATAATATCAAGTGGCAAGTTTAGCTGGAGAAACTGGAACAGGCTTCATGAGAGCTAAAGGAACATTAGTGAAAAAAAATTGCTAGTGCATCGACTTTGTTTATGCCTGTCTTCTTCCATTGCTCCTCCTTTTCTTTCTCCGTATATGTAACAAATGGCTAAGGAACCCTGATGGGACAGTGGTTGGATATTTGTATGTTAACTCAAAGGTCAGCAGTTCAAATCTATTAGTAGTTCCTGGAGAGAAAAGTCATGACAATCTGTTTTTATAAAATTCCCAGCCTGAATGCCTACAGGGCAGTTCCATGCTCACACTCAGTGGCTATCAGTCTGCATGGCATAGACAAAACACAGCAGCAATCATGAAAAAAGGCCCTAGTAAGAAGAAATGCGAAAAGTGAGTATCTGCTTCAATTTATTGACTTTTTTCAACATGGCAACAATACATTGGGAGTTTTGATAGCTTAGTGGTAAGGAATTGTGCTGTCAACATAAAGTAAGATGGTTTGAATCCACCAGTCGCTCCATGGGAGAAAGAAGGACAGTCTGCTACCCTGTGATTAACTGCCTCTGAAAATCTGATGGTCAGTTCCAACTCAGCGGTGCACGCCAACAGTCCCCTGACACACAGCTAACGCTCTAGTGGGTTTTTGGATGCTATCAATTGCCCATCTTTCTACCTTGAAGATAGTGGTGGATTTGAACAGTCAGAAATTCTGCCTTTGGATCAGCAGCACAACTCCCTACGGCCTAGGCCACCCGGTGTCGTGACATTCCTCAGACTGGGCTGGGCGATGTCTCTGTAGCAAGGGAAGGTGGATTGGCCAGATTGGAATCGCATCAGCACAAATTCGTGAGGCAGCATTGAAATGGTTGGAAATTTTTTTCTCTCAAACTTGGACCTTCACACACAATACTGAGCTGGATGAGCTGAAAGAAGTCAAGTGCCGTCTGGTGCAAAGAACTCTGATGTCTCCACTAGCTGGAGAGAATGCACCCAGAGCTCTGGCACCACAGGGCTGAAGGAAGCTGCTTGGACACTGTGACCTTGACCAAGTTGCTTCGCAGCTCTCAGCTTCTTCTCGGAAATAAGGAATCCCTGCCTTGCCAGTTTCTTGGACTGTGGTGTCTGAAAAGACATGACAATCTGCTTTCCTTAAGATCCCAGCCCTGGACACTGCATGGGGACAGTTTGACTCTGTCTTAGAGGGCTGTTATAAGTCTGGTATCTTTCTACACTGAGGCTGAACTGATGATCAACAATTTAGATGGCTTGCACAGCTTTTCACAACACTTGTTTATGCCAATTTTGAGCCCAGTTACTGCATCCTAGACAAGAATTGTGTCTGAGCAGTCGGTGAAAAGTGAGGACAGGCGGGAAGTTATTTCATTTTATCCAATCAACTCAATGCTTCAGCTGTCGGTGATTTTCTGTCTCAATTATGCTGTTGATTGCTTCATTTTTGACTTCCTTTTGCATGTCTAGACACATCATTAGGCCTGACAAAGAAGATGGAGCATGTGAGTGCCATGGCCGTCTCCACAGCACAGGGCCTCATGGGAAAGATAAACCAAGGAACTCACTCCTTCCTAAGACCAGGTCATGTGAAGTAGACCACACAGTCTATACACACACACACACACACACACACACACTCAACTCTCCCAGTCCTTATTGTGGGACAGGTGTAACAAATGTAGTTATGTCTGCAGCTTTTTTTTAGAGTTGTTGTTAAGTGCTGTCAAGTCGAAGACTAATCAATCATAACAACACTGTGAACAACAGATCTGAACCCTGTCCTATATCATACCATCCTTACAATCTCTGACACACCAGAACCCATTGCTGCAGCCACTATGTCAATATACCTGGTTGAGGGTCTTCTCCAGCACCGTCCCTCCACCTTTCCAAGTATGAAGTCCCTCTCCAAGAAAGAGCATCTCCTAGCAACATGCCCCAAGTGTGAGAGACAGTTTCTCCATCTTTGCCCCCAAGGAGCACTCTGGCTGCACCTTCTCGAAGACATGCCTGTTTGTTCTTTTGGAAGTCCATGTTCAGTTCTCTTCTCCAGCACTACCATTGTAGGCTTGCTACAAACAGATAATGATTTTATTAGTGTCACTTTCCTGTCTCCCTGTTCCTACACCCTGTTCTCCTGAGTGTATGCTCAGTTACACTTCTTAAAGGTCAGAAGGAAGGACATTGAAATCATAAAAACCAAACAGTCAACTATCATACAAATGATTATCCTGTGCCTAAGCCGTGTAAGGATACAAAATGTGGATTACTGCTGACACGTTAGAAATGCTTATGCTTTGTCCTAAGTGCCATTGTGATTTCTCCACAGTTAATGTCTTGGGTATATTCTCATTCTGTTTGTACATGTGTGAGTGTGTGTATGTATGTAATTGTGAGATGCCTTTGGGAGACATTCATCTTTTAATCTGAGGCAAGAAATGGACAGGATTAATGGCATCTAGCAGTCATCTCTATTACCCACTGGCATATTTTGGGGTTTGTGTTAAACATTTGCATTATAGAGATCACTTGCATCATGTGAAGTGTCAAATCTAAGTGATCTTTCTTATTTAAAACACATAAAGACCATCTATTTTACCCACTGTATTGATTCATATTCATAACTTAGAAAATGTAAAAAGGAATGCTTAGTAATAAAGGCTTGGGGACATTGGACTCTCTTAGTGTTTTGTGACTGCATGAAAACCTGTCCTGTGATACATTTGCCTAGATATCATTTATTCTGTCATTCAAGAACATTTACCATGTTTCTGACTTTGAAGGCACTAAGAGAGTTATGGGTTGACTCGCTAATGGAAAGCTTAGTGGTTCAAAACCACCCAGTGCTCCATGGAAGAAAAATGAGCCGTCTCCTTCTGTAAGATTTACCATCTCAGAAACCTGATGGTGGGTCACCGTGAGCCGGAATCAGCTTCATGGCAGTGAGTTTAGTTCTTGGTTTTAGTAAGGCTCTAGGAACCCTGGTGGTGCAGTGGTTAAGTGTTATTAAGCTACTACTAACCAAAATGTTGAAGTTTGAGTCTACCAGCTGCTCTGTGACAGTAAAGACCATGTAAAGAATCCCTTATGGCTGTATTTTCAGCCAAACAATAGATGAAAGTATACGATTAACAAGAATACCAGACAAGGACACACTTCTTTGAACAGTAAAGCACAAGAGATGAAAAGGGTAGCATTTGCCCAGCGACTTGAAGGCAATCAACAACCACCACCACCACCAAGCTCAGAAGAAAAGCAGGGAAGGATAGGGAAGAGGGTGAATGCAAATGATAAACATAGGGAAGAAGTGGGAAATGTTGGGTACAATTTCATCTCAAATACTTTGGGCATGTTGGGACCAGTCCTTGGAAAAACCATCATGCTGGGAAAAGTGAAGGTTGGTGAAGGAAATTAAGACCCTCAACAAGGTAGACAGAAACAGTTACCGTAACAATGGGCACGAGTACGTCAGAGATGGGGAGGATGGAACAGGAAAAGATTCAAATCTGTGTTCACAGCGTCACTGCAAGTCGTAGTCAACTAGAGAGTACCCGACAGCAACAACAAAACCACCCATCAATGCCATAAAGCAAAGCCTACCTGAATTGTTGACAGTCAATAACCTCTGTGAACTTTCACTTAAGTCACAGCACAAACATACGTGGAGTTGAAATTTTAGAAATAGACTTAATTGAAATTTTATAAATAATACTAACAGCATTTTTTATAGCAAAAAGATCTAGTTGAGAATCACATTTCAGTTCAGTTCAGAAACAATGTGCGTGTCTTAGTGTTTGTTGTTACAGTCAGGCCTATACCAGCTTCATGGTCATTGATAAGTCTAGATTCATTATCATGATGGTTCTATCAATTCGTCTCACTGAGAAGTTCCCTCTTTTTCACTTATCTCCTACTTTATCAAGAATAATGTCTTTTTCTAAGGATTAGTCTTTCCTGAAGATTTATGCGTCCAAAGTAAATGAGCTGAAGTACTGTCATCTTTGCTTCTAGGGAACATTCTGGCTGTATTTCTTCTAGAAATGATTTACTTGTTTTCTGGCATGCCATTGTATAATTATATTTTTAATCAGCACTACAGTTTGGATGCATCAATTTCTTGTCTGTCCACCTATTTTCATTTTCCTGCTTTCTCATGTATATAGGTGATTGAAAGACCATAACCTGGGCCAAGCACATCTTAGGTATCAAATTGACAACTTTGTTTTTAAAACTTTAAAGAAGTCTTTTGCAGCAAACTTACTCAATGCAACATAATAAATAATTTCTTGACTGTTGGTCTAAGTAGATGAAATCATTGACAATTTCAAGTTAGACTTCATTTATCATAATGTTGCTTACTGAGCCAGTTGTGAAGATTTTTTTTAACATTTTCTTTACATTTAGATGTGACCTATGAAAGTTAGGGTATTTGATGTTCATCAATACATGCTTTGCCTTTGTTTTTGGGTAAACAAGGTTGTGTCCTGTGCCTATTTCAGGTTATTAATGCATTTCCCTTCAGTTCCAATATACATCTTTTTGTTATTGTCAGCTATTGGGCTTGATCGTGGTGGAGATTGTGTGAAGGATGGTACAGGAGAGAGCAAAATTTTGACCTGTGGCTCGTAAAGCCACTATGATTCATAGTTGACTCAGGGGCACCCAACAACAACAGAAATTGGTTGAAAAAGTAAAAGGAAAAGGTAGAACATGCTGTAAACTATTTATAGTTATGAACCATGAACGTTCTGCTTGAACGACTACCTCTTGATCCATCTATATGTGTACATGGCACGAGCACAATTACATGTGCTGGAATTCTCGCTCTTTCTTATCCATAATTATTAGGTTATTTAATTTCTCTAATTAATGTAATTCACTTATTATTTTAAGTGCCTCCTAAATTGTGTTTTCCAAAACGAACTACAGTCTAGCAGACTATCATAAATCAATTGGCTAAGAATTAAAATTTAGACCCAGAATAACCAAAACCCACACCACGCTTCTTTAAAGAACTCTTTAAAAGGGATATATGATTAAGTATTATTGTCATGACATGAGTCTAGAACGAAGGCTGTATAGTGGAGTGGACTTGGGGGGGAGGGATTGTATAACAATGAAAGCATTTTTCTTTTACTTTTCAAAGAGAAGAGCAAACTGGAGGGGAGGGGTGGGCAGGGAGAAAAGTGCAACAATGAATGAATGGAAACCCAATATCTCTATAGTTTTCATTAAAATTAATAATAATAATAAATAATTTTAAAAAAGAGCTCTTGTGATGTAGTGTATTAAATCTAGGGCTGCTAAACAAAAGGTGAGCGACTCTAATCCCCCAGCTGCTCCTTGAGAGAAAGGTGGACAATGTCTTCTGTAAGAATTTACAGAGTTGGAAACTTGAAGGAGGTTGCTATGAGTCAGAATCAACTCAGTGACAGTGGGTTTTGGGGTTTGCCTCCGTCTTTATGCCTCATGCACTACCACTCCTCCTTTCTCCTGTGATTGTATATGATTTTCTCCATTTATCATCACAGTACCACATTCCCAAACCCAACTCCTATTTCAAGGCCCAGATGAAGGCTGTAGTCCAGACAGACTAAATTCCCTTGGCAAGAAGTGACTACTCAGTTTTCAGAACACCCAATATATTTTATTTGTACTTCTGTTGGGCTACTCAAGTTTGAGGAGAGCAGTTAGGCATGTCTTCGGCAGAGAGCATTGAGAACAGAATTTTAGAGATATATATCCCATATAAAGTGCCCATGCAGAGACTTCTGGGAATCTATTGCAGACAAACCCAGTTAACAGGTATTCTGGGTAAGGAAGCAAAATATGCTTAGCATTCTTGGTGAGGAGGCAGAGTATCTTTAGCATTCTGGGTAAGGAAGTGGAATTTTTGGAATGAAAAGTCTTTGTTGGGAGGATTACTGGCCTTCCCTTAGCCCTTTCAGTTTGTCATGCATGCGTCCACAGAGAACTCCTGTCAGCAGCTTCATGTCTTCATAGGAAAAAAAAAGATTGATTAGTGTGTGGAGAGGTGGGGCTCAGTTTCTGGCATCCTGGGTTGTAAGAAGCTGCGTTTCTGGAAGCATTTTTACTGGTATGCAGACACTGCCCAGTGGCTGAACTGATGCTGCTTTACCCAGGAAGCTGAGTCAGACTTGGGACTAGAGTTTTGAGAGAGATTCATACACTAGACTCCAGGGAGCTATTGAAATGATCACGAAATGAGGCCACAGAAAAAAGAAAGCTCAACTGTGGGACAGGTGAGATCAACTAAAGAAGGGGTGTTGTGAGGCCAAAGGTGTGGTTTCTGCTGCCCATAGTCAGGCAACCCGAACAGAGGTAAATTCATACACACACACACACACACACACACACACACACACACACACACCACACACACTTCGAGATGAGAGGTATTTAGAGTGAAAAGACTATTCACATACAAGAGTCTCGGGCTTGTCTTATTAAAAAACCCATTTAATAGAATATTTGTCCATGTGAAGTATAGCAGTTTTCTCATTTTCCCACTAGCTTTTCTTTCTCATCCTTTTTCCTACCAGGTTCCATCTGTTAGTTCCTATTTGACTCCCATGTTGTCTTAATTTTCTGTAATACAACCATTTCTCAGTCCTTCCTTGTATCTCGTGACTTTGACATGTGAGGAAAATGGTTCAGTTATTTTATAGAATGCTCCTTAGTTTGAATGTGTATTTTTTTCCTTTCATAATTTGAGTGAGATTGTGCATTATTAGGAAGGTCAATACAGAAGTGAGGTAACCTTCTCAGAGTTTTTTTTTTTTTGGAAATGCTTTACAATTATGGAAACATCTTACTTTCACGTTTCTCCTTAAACTCTTGCTCATGAATTCAATCACTGAATGGTGATGCCTTTCTTTGGAAGTGATGACCATGGTTTTTGATGGTAAGTTTCTATTTCTCCTACATTTATGAATGGAATTATCTGAAAGAGCACTGAAAGATTGTTATAATCTTGGCCTTTGTTTTCTTTATCAGAAAGGTTAATACATTTCATTAGGGTTTTTTTTCTTTTTTAAACAGTTTTTGGCTGCACTGTTTTTCTCTATAGATTTTCTGTTCTCAATGTCATTGCTTTCTGTTCTTATCTTTGTTGTTTCATTCCTTTTGCTTTATGTTTATTTTATTTTTTTTCTGGTATCTTAAGGTGGAAATGGAAGGTTATTTTTAATCTTTCTGGTTTTCTAGTGTAATCATTTAACACTTTAAACTTTCCTCTACAGTAGACCTGCTTTTCACAAATTTTGGGGTTATGTTGTTATTTCCATGTAGTTAAAAATACTTTTTATTAAAAATCTTGTGAGACTTGCCTTTTCCCTTTTCCCTATAGGTTTTTTTAGAAGAGTGTTGCTTATGTTACAAATTTTTATAAAATTTTAAGATATATTTATGGTTCCATTCTCTTATACTCAGAAACATATTTGGTATGATTAATTTTAATTCTATTGAGATTTATTCAATGGCCCATACTATATTTGGTGTGTCTCAGTGGATTTTCCATGTGCATCTAAATAGAATGTCTATTTTGTTGTCATTGGGTGGAGTATTCTGTAAATAACAATTATGTCCAGCTGATTGATTGCATTATTCATTTTTGTACATACATATGATGTTTCTTTCTAGTTGTTCTAGAAGTTATTATGAGAAGAGTATTTGGAGACCAAGGACGGTTTATAGAAATTGTTGAACCAAAACTGATTCATAGCTGACCCTCTAGCAGGTTTTCAGAAGCTATAAACCACAGAGAAACAAATTGTTTATCTTTCTCGTGTGGTGCACTGGTGGATTTGCACTGGCAAAAAGATGCCACCTTTGAGTTACCAGCACAACTCTGTCAAGTAGGCCACAAGAGCTCCCTGTTTCATTAGTGTGTGGTCAAAAAGAATGACACTGTAGTCAACTCTTGTAGTTGACATTGTAGCCAACTACATTATAATGTTCTACAATGTAATGACATTGTAGTTGTTACTATATGCCATCAAGTCGCCTTGACTTATAGAGATCCTATGTACAATAACTCTGAACTCTGTCCTATCCTGAGCCAGTCTCACTGATTCCAGCATACCTTGTTCTATTGCCCCAGTTTACTATGTCAATCCATCTCATCTGAAGTTTTCCTCTCCTGCGCTGTCCCTCCACCCTTCCAATTGTTCTTAGTAAACATTTATTCCATTTAGACATTCATCTCTTAGAATTCCATCTTTTCAAATAGGAAAGGAAGAGACTGACTTTTTTTTTGAAACTAGAACAAGCTGTTTGGCTTCTGAGGCAGAGTAAAATTGGTTCAAACCAGAACCCACTTTCAGGACTTGAGGTTAGAGGGAACTAGTGAGTGTGTTCACTCTTGGCAACCACCTAGACCCCCAGGAGTCGAGGTGGGAGGAATAGAACAGTGGAAGGAGGAAACAGGCTGAGCTCGGCTGTGTTACTCCAGCGCTGTCCACGTAGCATGCACAGATGTGTGGATGAGCAAGGAAGGGTCACTGGCTTGAGGAGCAGGGAGTCACAGGGACCCCTGGCTTGTTGATTTGGCCCCATGTGGGAGCTAGAGCTCAGTGGAGGGACCAACAGGTCTGGAATGCCGAGAGAAGTGTTTGAGATTGTAGCTGAAACTCATATGAGCCTAGCCACAGATAGCTGGGGGATGAGTTGACCAGAACCCAACCAGATGAAGAGAAGATGGTCCATGCTCTGAGCTAGGGTTGGTTGCTGCAATCTCGGGGTTTGCCCTGGACTTGATTTTGCTTGTGGATGTAGATGCTCACCGTTTCCAAGTCGAACAGAGGATTCTTCAGCTTGTTCCCTAAGAGTCCTGGTTTGATAGAAATTGACTGCCTACAATGGAGATAGCAAGGCATGAGGCATGAAGTAGGTGGCTTACAGGTTTTCAGGAACATGGTTATTAGTAAGATGATTGTAAGGGGAAAAATTCCTATAATATACAGGAACAAAATATAATATAAAGATTGTATAAAACACATGTGTGAAACACAATGCATGTGAATGATAAAAATATTAGTAAAAAGGAAAGAATAAATCTTTTATTGCTATAAAAATCATCCTTTCTTTTGTGGAATGGTGGTGGTATTAATAGAACGTGGTGTGGGTGCTTGGAGTTATAAAATGGCAGTGATTATAGACTGGGGTTTGAATGTTTACTGACCAGTGAAATCCAAAAGGTCTGGCCATCCCCGTGGGACTTGGGAGAAGGTTGATGTTGACTAGAGGGAAGCATCTGTGATTCTCATGTGCCGTTTCTAGGGTTACTCTGTGTTATCATCCACTGATGTCTGAGGTGGCATAGATTATTGTTTATGTCTGTCTTTTGATTTCTGAAAGTATAATTATGTTTTAGAATTCATTTGTATAGCTTTTTCAGAAACACACTGTTTGTTTGGTCACATAGAGTTTGATACTGAGGATGGCTAATGAGGAAGTTGGTTTTGATGTGCTCTATCTTAGATGGAGGTGCTGATGGGAGAACGCTGACCGATGTTGTCCAGGTCTGTGACATACACTCTACAGTTGGGTATTCAGGTTCTGGAGAATGCTTACCTGCTGAAGTGATGTCTTTGATTTCCCTGGTCAGCTTAAGGGAAGCCCGAATGTTCTACCAGTTGCCAGCTAATGAGTTTATGTAAAAACATGCCAACATGAGTGACTCTTCTCCACTGCCTCTTTTTGAATGTATTTTTTAAAAAAACTCTTTCTCTTATATGAATCATATTTTGCCTTTGTTAGAGGAAATAACTCAGTTAATAAATTTTCTTAGCTTCTCCTTTGGGGAAAAGGGTAGCAGTGAACTTCTAACGATTTACCACCTTGAAAATTCTATGGAACAATTCTGTCTTAGGGGTTTACATCAGTTGAGATCAACTTGAACATAATGGGTTTTGTTTTGGTTGAGTGTACATTTCTCCCCACCCAATGTCTCTTTCTTCTCAGTGTGCACATTCTCTCAAGAGTCTTTGATACTGAAAAAGAATAAGGAAACTTCTGTTGATTTTGTGACTAACTTAACACCACCCTTTCCACCATTTTCTTTACTGTCAACCTTCTAGAATGTGTATGTCTACTTTCTGTCATTAGCCCTGCCCACTGCATTCTGGTTTTGCCCTCTCACACAATTGAAATTGTTCTTGTTGGAGTCATCACAACTGCCCATTTGACACTTTCCAGTAATTAGTTTACTATACTTCCTGTGACATTTGCCCCTGTTGAACTCAACCTCGAAATGCCTTTGCCTTTCTTGGCTCCATGGACCATTTACACTCACTCTGTGACTTTTGTTTCTACCTTTCTGGTTGCTTCTTCAGTTCCTTGCTCCTCTCCCCAAGGCTTTAAACATGACTGCCTCTCAAAAATTTAAGAGTCATACCACAAAATAACAGAGGGAAATTAGTAACACAGTAAATTTCTGCCTGCTAAAAACTGCCTTAACTTTCAGGTTTGCCTCTTCTGTAGTCTCTAAGCCTGTGGCCTTTGAGTCGAATTGAACAATGACAATGACCCTATGAGACAGGATATTTCTTTCGCCCTAGGAGTGGGAGGTGGGTTCAAACTGCCAACTTTTCCGTTAATAGTTGAGTGATTAACCCTTGTACCACCAGAACTCCCTGCCTCTGTGGTAGTATTTTTTTAAAAAACTCTTTCATTTAGGTCTAATTGTGAGAAACTGTGCCAGATTAAGATAAATTGAGAAACATTCTACAAAACACTGACTTTCAAGACTACTAAGGCCTTTAAAAGTACAGTGTCAAATAAGAAAGAAATCCAGACTTTAATAGAGCGAGGCTGTAATCAGCAAGAAGTGGGGAAGGGTACTCTTGCAGTGGGACATGCTCTGTGTGTTCTGGCCATAAGATCCACAGGTGTCAAGAAAAGTTAGGGGAATTGTTCTTGTTATGTGCCTCTGAGTTGCCTATGACTCACAATGACCCTTTGAACAATGGCGCTGAACCTTGCCCTGTTCAGAGCCAATCACACCATCTCTGACACATCTGACCTCATTGCCAGTCACTTTGTCAACCCATCTCCTCCAGGGTCCTCCACTCCTGTGCTGACCCACCACCCTTCCAAGCATCATGTCCTTCCCTAAGGACTGGTCCCTCTTAACAATTTGCCTAAAGAGTGAGACCCAGAATGTAAAAATCCTTGCTTCCAAGAAGCAACCTGGTTTTACTCTCTCCAGGAAAGACCTGTTTGTTCTCTTAGGGGAATAGTGTTTCCTTTTTAATAGAGACTTAGAGTAAACAAAGGTACGAGGCACCCAGGTGTGGGCAGGTGGAGGTCAAAGCCATCACTACCAGATAGTCAGACCAGATCTCTCACTCTGCAGTGTGTCTCTTCTCTGGGAGACATTCCAGGAGGGTGAACTACTGAACTATTAAGTTAAGAGGAGAGGAGCTTATTAAAGTTTAGTTAGACAGTGCTTTGCTTCTGATGATTGACAGAGGCAAACTAATTCAATTGCCCTTTTTTGAGGTGAGAAATAAGAACTTGGAGCTCCTGTGCTTGGTCTTTAGGAGTCCTTATGACATAGAGGGAAACATGTGAGGTTGATAACTGAAAGGTTAGAGGTTCTAATACACCAGACTTTCCATGGGGGAAAGATGGGCATATTTGCAAATGATGGAGGGAGGATAGCCATTGTGTTTGAAAGGACATGATGGTAGTGGGTGAAATTGATCTTGGGACAAAAGAGGGACATTGATGGGGGGAATATTGGTCAAACGACAAAAACAAATTTAGGCCTTAGCACACATAATTTGGTTTCTTAAATCGGATAAGTAAGGCATATGTGAGAAGTTACCATATTATCTTGGTAATTTTTCTTCAGATCTAAAATTATTTCAAAATATAGGTTTCTTTTTAAAAAAGATATGAGTCACTAGGGATATTGTTGCTGATGTTAGATGGATCTTGGCTGAAAGCAGTGAATACCAGAAGAATGTCTATCTGTGTTTCATTGATTATGCAAAGGCATTTGACTGTGTGGATCATAACAAACTG
>NW_006399853.1:7731515-7759667 GCF_000299155.1 Elephantulus edwardii
AGTCGGAAATGACTCGACGGCACATAACAACAACAACAACAATGAGTCTCAGTCATTAATGTGCTCTGGTGTCCTAGTTGTGCTGTTAACCCAAAATGTCACATCTTTCTGGCCATTTGAAGTCACCAGCTGCTTTTTGGGAGAGAGATGGACCTTCTCTTCTTAGGCAAGCTACAGCTTTGGAAACCCAGTTGGAGGGCTTATGTGTGAGTTCTTACCCAACCACAAAGAGTTTGAGGATTTGAGTTGTTCAGGGTTTTTTTGAGCAAGTTTGGAGAATTATGTTGAAAAAAGACTAAAGTATTAATGAACAAAGCTGTTACTTCTCTCTACCTCCAGTTTTTACTTCAAGAGTTCTCAAATATGGTAGACTCAAGGCTACCATTAGCAGAAAAGTCAGAAGAATAATTTAAGAAAGACAAAGCAATCTGAAAGCATTCCAGAGGTTGAGGCTATTGGAACTATGTCCACAGCCAGAGGTGGGATGAAGTGTCAGAACTGGATCAGGTAAGAGTGTGAACAAAGTCAGACTGGGAATGAAAACTGATAAATTGCCAAGAAAGTGTCCCGATGTCAGTGGGTCAGTGTACATTGACTGGAGGTGTTGGATCAGCTTCCAGGTCAGAAGGATGAGAAGAGAATTACGTTTTACAAGTATTATTTGTTCTCGAATTCATCTATGCACCAACTCTATGAAGTATTATTAGTATTCCCTTTTTACAGATAAGTAAGTTGAGGCATAGCGGCTTGGATAGGGCCACACACCAGGAATCAGTCATTGCTCAGAATGTTGCTGTTTCAGCTGTCCTTATTTATTCCTGAGAAGACTTCCCTCTTACATTACAGACTAGCCTTTTCTAATCTGCATAAAGGAAATGTGTCTTGTTACTTTTTGAAGGATTTTGACAGTTTTTAGGGTTTTTTTGTTCTCACTTTGTAGGCTTGACTCCACTGAGATGTGTGACATGAGTACTGCCTGTGCCTACAGGGAGGGCTTTGAATCTGTGCCTTTGCCCTGTGCTGTCATAGCTGTGGTTAAGACCAGATTGTGGGATCGGTTTGCTTAAGGGTTCCGAGAGCACCTGTCGGTGAGTGTCCACTTCCGTGGTGCTCTGCTATTTGAGGACATATTCATTTACTCATCTTTCTTAGGACATTTGGATATTTTGAAAAAATTAAATCTTTCAGGGTAACAATCCTTATTTGGAGAAAAGGTCAACATAGACTTAAGAGGAAGATATGCTAATATTTTGGACTCATCAAAATGTCACTTGAACACTTCAAATATTTGAAGTGACTAAGTTATGTTGTATATGTTAGTCTGAAATTATCAGCTTCTACAGGTAATATATTTCTTCCTAAATATGGTGAGGTGTAGGGAGCTCTGGTGAGGTAGTCTGTAGGGAGTTGCACTGGTAACCCAAAGGCCACGCCTCTCTGTTCAAATCTATTAGTTGCTCCATAGAAGAACTATGGTCCATGAGAGAAAGTGAGAGAGAGAGAGAGTGTGTATGTGTGTGTGAAAGAGAGGTTTTATGGAGGGATTAATTCTCTTTGCTGTCAAGTAGAAACCCACTTATAGGAGACTCTCCAGCAGGTTTTCAGAGGCTTTAAATTTTGAGTGTAGGAACTGTGTGTACCATCAAATCAGAATCAACCCATAGCTCATCCTCCAGTAGATTTTCTGGGCAGTAAATCACGTGGGAGGATAATTGTCCGTATTTCTCCTATGGAGTAGCTGGTGGATTTGACCCATGTGCCTTTGAGATTGCAGTGCAACTTCTTACCACTAGGCCACCAGAACCCCAACCGTGGCTGTAAATTTTGAGTGTAGGGATTGTTGTTGTTATGTGTAGTCGAGCTGACTATGACCCACAGAGACAGGATGAACAATGACTCTGAACCTTGTCCCATCCTGAGCCAATCTCACCATCTCTGACACACTCAATCCCATTGCCAGAGTAACTGTGTCAATCCATCTTATTCAGGGTTTTTTTTTCTTTTGTATTGACCTTCCACCATCCCAAGCATGATGCCCTTCTCCAAGGACTGTGAAATTAGAACTAGGTATTACTGTTAAGCAAACAGTTCTCCTCTGAGCAACATTTTGCTGTTAATATTGTTGTTAGGTGCCTTTGAATCAAGCATGGCTCATAGCAACCCTAAGAACAACAGACCTGAACCCCTGGTGGGATTTTTTTGTGTGTGTATGTTTGTTTGTTTGTTTTTAGAAATTCCAAGTCACTGACTTTGGCAAATTGATGAGAGAACTTAAATGGTGACTTGATTGATGGACATAAAAAGGACTTAAACCCAAGAAAACGTCATGAGAAATGCTTTCTCAAACTAACTATCACAATTATGTATAAAAATGCTATAATTTACTTGTCTGTGATAGAGAACCAGGCAACAAACCCACCCAAGATCAAGATATCTGAATTTACCTCAGGAAGGTCTTTGTTTTTCATATTCTTGAATGTAGACTTGTTTTAGTTTTTATCCCCACCTCCACTCTGGTTCACAAGCTCTGTGTCCTTGATAAGCTACTGAACCCCAGGGGAATCACGACTTCCTCCCGCATAAACTGAGTTTACCTCATGAGCTTGCTCAGAGACTCAAATAAGATAATATGTGTGAAATAGAATATAAACACGAAGGATTGTTATGGCTATTATTAGAAACAATTATAACTAGTAGGTTAAAATGAGGGTACTGAGGGGAAAAGTGATGCAGAGATTCAAAATAATGTTTAGTGTGTAAAGATTTTAATATAACTAGAAGAGCTAAATCAAGATACTAAAAATACAAAGCATAACACCTGATAATAAGATCTAACCCTTCACGGGCTTCAAAGTAATTTAATACCTTTATGATTGATTGGAAGGAAGTGATGCAAGTGGAGAAGTTTTCAGGAAGATACTAACTTTTGGGAAAAAGTCTAAGTATACCTTTTAAATATGCAAATTCTAAATATATCACTGGTGGCCTAGTGAATAAGAAGCTGAGCTGTAATCCCAAAAGCATTGGTTCTATTTGAGCATCTGCTCTGCGGGAGAAGGATGGGTAATCTCCTTCAATGTGATTTACTGCCTCTGAAAACCCACTGGAGGGTCAGCTATGGGTTAGTTCCAACTCGATGACACAAAACAATGTAAATACTAAATGATACAGATAGATTTTCATTTAGGGAGACTGGCTTAGAATAGGGGAGAGTTCATAGCTGTTGTTTGCAGGTATCACTCGATGGCACATAGCAACAACAAAAACATTGTGGTGGTGGTGATGGTTGTTGATCTGTAGGGTCACTGTGAGTCAGAATTGACCTCACAGCCCACAGTAACAGCAAACACCTCCTGTTGTTGTTGTGTACCGTCGCATCAGAACTGGCCTGTAGCTGACTCCCAAGTGGGTTTTCAGAGGCAGTTAATTGCAGGGGAGGAGATTGGCCATCCTTCTTCCGCAGAGCAGCTGGTGGCCTCGAACGTAAGCCTTTGGGATTGCAGCACAGCTTCCTGCCACTAGACTATCAGAGCTCCCTAAAGGCCTCTTAATAGTTACAAGAATCAAAGTGATATTTAAAAAAGGGACTGTGTAGGATGATCCCGATTAGTACTCAGGAAAAAGGCTTGTAGGTCCTCCTCCTAACAGAGCATGGTCCGGCCCAGCCTCTGTAGGAGCTTTCAGATGCTCCCGTGCAGACCCTGATCTTGGTTTACTCAGTTGCTCTCCTTCCACTGCTGATAGGAAGGATCATGAGAATCTGATGGTGGCAGCTATTGCCACGTGGGCAGCAGGACCCTTGGCACAAGCCATTACTAATTCCTCTGCAACGGGACAAGGAAGCATGGTGGGAGCAAAGCGAGGACTCTGGGTGGCAAGGGAGACAAGGCCCTGAAAGGAAGACAAGGCCCTGCAAGGAAGACAAGGTCCTGCAAGGAAGACAAGGTCCTGCAAGGAAGACAAGGCCCTCCAAGGAAGGGGTCACGCTACATGTCTAAGTTTGAGGGGAAGAATTTTACTTTTTTAGGACTCGGTTTTTCTTATATGTAAAATGAGAGACCTGAGCTAGGTCTAGCATCTCTTAGACTTGAAAGAGATGTCAAATTGAGTATAAAAGGATATATCAAAAGAGCAGCCTTTGCCCAGGGGAAAAAACCCAGAAATCAGGGAGTGACAGGCTACGAGGAATAATGGAAATGAAAAGTCCAGAGAGGAAGTGAGAAGGATATGACTCATTGGGGGTGTTGTAATTAATAGGGTGCGCTGGGGGCCCACTAGTAAGGAGCTATGCCACCAGCTCAAAGGCAGATGGTTTGAGTCTGCTAGTTGGTCAGAGAGAGAAAGATGGACAGTCTCCTCCTGTGTGATTTACAGCCTCTGGAAATCTGCTGGAGAGTCAGCGAAGAGTTGGTTCCAACTTGACAGCACACATAACAACAGCATTGTAATTCATATTCTAAAACAAAAAGTGAATGAATAGTTGAATGAAAACCCAATATACTTTGTAAACTTTCACAAATTATCATTTAAAAAGATTTAAAGTATGCCTATGTATCTATATATTCATCCATCAATTGATTTGTAGAAACAGAGACAGAGAGACAGAGAGTGAGAGAGAGACTTAGAGAGACAGAGACACACACACACACACACACACACACACACACACACACACACACACACACAGAAAGAGGGATAGAGAGAGTAAGTGCATGAGCACAGGTGAGCCTTTGGGTCATAGTAGTTAAGTGCTTCGTGGCTAACCAAAAGATTAGTCATTCAAATCCATCAGCTTCTCCTTGCATAATAAAGCTCACTCACATTGCTTTTGAGTCTGAACCGACTCATAGCCGAACTTGCAGTGGGATTTTGGAAACTGTTAAGTCACTTGGGATGACATAACCCATCTTTCTCCAGCAGAGTGACGAGTACATTCAAACTGTAAGAGACAGGCTGTCTTCGGGTGAGCACCCCAACTCTCTATGGATTATGTCCCCAGGAAACCCTTGATGGAAAATAAATCCTGATGATCTTCTCTCCTGAAGATTTACAGGCATGAAAAATCGGTGGATGAGCTCTGTTCTGTCCTGTAGGGTCACTCCATGGCACGTAACTTAGCCCCATCCCTCAAGCCAGCATTCACAATTTCTTAGCAAGCATTGTGTACAGTGAACTTAGAATGTGACAAAAACACATTGGCGGTACCTGGGGCAAAGCAAGCATAAGCTCCACTTTATATTCTTTCTACAAAACCCAGAAGCAAGAGTACAAAGAGCTCCTGGCATTTCCTTATATGAATGAGTTCGACCTCCAGCTTGAACACCTCCTTGTTGATACAATCTCAAAGAAAGTTCTGATCACGCACTGCGACACCAGAACGGGCCACTTCCTCAGGCAACTTGGCCAGGAACTGGTTGGGATCTGGAGTCTCATTAAGTTTCAAGTTTACAGTTGAAGTCAAATGAAATCTTTTCAAAGCTCAGTCTGCACTGTCCAAACAGCAATAAATCACTCAGCAAGTTAGTTATATGCTTGTTTGCGCATAGTGTCAACGGAATGATTTAGCCAGCTGAGGGCACATATTATGGTTTTTCAGCATATGATTTTTTTATTTCTGGTGTTCCGATCATCCAGTAATTAGTGGATACAGATGAAATTACACACTGCTGCCATTGCCTCGGATGGTCAGGTTTTCAGGACGCCAACTCCCAGCTCCTCCGGAGTTGACATAAATATTATGGAAGCAAAAAATTATAGTCATTTGCAGGGAAATCATGTGTTTAATTGCCAAGTGAAGCAGAGGAAAAATAGCAGAAGCAGTCATCACGTATCAGTTAATGGGCGAGCTTTATTGCATGTTGCAAAGGGTCTGAAAGGACTTTTCAATAGGAAAATGGAAACAACATTCTAAAATATGCCATCTGTGAAGCCCCTAGATATGTCTGACTGGCTCATTTCCTTTCAAAAATAGCCACTGCATGCCAGAAGAGGTCAGGAAGGACAGAAATAGCCAGGGAGTAAAAAGGGACCACGGTTGATGGAGTAGGGCCTTGTGGAAGGAGTTGCCATCCAAACGAGCAGAGAGAGGGGCTTCTTCGCTCGTCAGGCTCCTCTTGTGTACACAGGCGAACATTCGCTGCTGATGACACTTTACCATAACCAGAGACTCCTCAGAACCGACACACAAGCAGATTATTTTGAAAATTAATCTCGACGGTGTCTGTCTGGAGACTTAGGTGCGCCTGATACAGCCCATGGTTTTTGCAATTACTTGTTATGCATCAGAGAGTTGGACAATGATTAGGGAGGATAGAAGGAGAATTGATGCCTTTGAGCTGTGGTGCTGGAGAAGAGTATTGAATGTACCATGGACTGCCAAGAAAACAAACAGATTCATTCTGGAGAGGGTTAAACCAGGCTACTCCTTGGAGGCAAGGATTCTGGGGCTTCGTCTGACATACTTTGGACATGTTGCCAGAAGGGATGGGGCCTTGGAGAGGGACATCATGCTTGGGAGGGTGGAGGGACAGCGCAGGAGGGGAAAACCCTCTATGAGGTGGATTGATTCAGTGACTGGGGTAATCGGGATGGGTGTGTCAGAGGCAATGAGATTGGCACGGGATAGAGCAGGGCTTAGGGGTGTTGTACATAGGGTCGCTATGAGTCGCAAACGACTCGACGGCACATAACAACAACAACAATCTCAAAGTCAGAACTTTAAAAAAGAAAAATCATCATTTTTTCTTCTTACCTTTCTTTTTTATTTTTTCAATTTTTAGGAGGATTTATTTACTAAAACTTTTAAAATTAAACTCTTTAATTTATTAAAATGTTTTTATTATAAATGTTTTTATTATTAAAACGACAGTTCAGGACTTTTGTTCACAGGGTCACTATGAGTCTGCTGCAACTCTGCAACAAAACTTTTGTTTTTAATTAAAAAATATGTTTGTTGGTTTTTATATGACAATTAATATTGTGTTTTACTCACATACATTTTGTTCCATACCATTCTTAACTTACAGTGTTTTGCATATAATTATTTATATACACTGTATCCCATATAATTCTTTTTTCCCCCTAGGCTACATTTTTTATTATTAGATTCAACAGACATAAAATTACTGAAAAATTGCTATACAAGTTGTTGGTTTTTTTAAAAAAATGCTTACTTTCTTTCTTTCTATACTTAATCCCATCACAGATTGATAACAAACTGCACACTGTTAGTCTGTGGGCCGCGTTGAATCTCACTGAATTAGAAAGTCTTCCATGAGCCACTTAAATTCTTGACACTTTTAAGTTTCCAGGGTTTTGTCAGAGACTGACAAGATTACACAGCACTCTAGAAGTGGGGTATGGAACTGAGCTGCCAACCCAAAGGTATGGGGTTTGAATCCACCAGCATATCTGTGAGAGAGAGATAAGCAACCTCCTCCCAAGAGATTTATTGCCTCTCAAAACCTGCTGGAAGGTTAGTTATGGTTTGTTACCGTTCCTTTTCAATTGTCTTGTAGACTCATTTCTAGGGAAATGCAGTTGATAATGGTTTTTTGAATAGGCTCCAAACTAATCTGACCTAAGGATCCTGTTACCTTGGATTGTTGTTGTTCTTGTTGTTATGTACCAGTGAGTCAAAGTGACTCATAGCTGACCTCCCAGCAGGTTGTCAGAGGTAGTAAATTGCTTGGAAGGGGATCGCCCATCTGATCTCATGGAGACAATCCCCTGTCTGATCCCATGGAACAGCTGGCAAATCCAGACCACAGGCCTTTGGGTTGACAGTGCAACGCCTTACCACTGATTGCCAGGAAAAATCTAATGCAATGTTGTCTGTTCATCTGTTATTATTTAGATTACAGCTGAGATTGGAGACGTTATCTTCTAAAGACAAAGATAAAACTCTCATAGGGGATTCCTTTGTATACTCTAGGAAGCACTGGTAGTTAGCTTCATGGGGAAGTAGTTGTGTTGACATCCCAAAGACAGGCAGTTCAAATCTAGCAGGGGCTCTGAGGGAGAAAGATGGGCAATCTCCTCCCTTGCAATTTACAGCCTCTGAAAACTCTCTGGAGGGTCAGGTATGAGTTGGTTTCAACTCGATGACAGTGAGATGGAGTTGGAAGTGATTAGCACAGTATAATGGTCAAGGACAAAAAAATTTGGACTTGAGTTGTCTGGTTTTAAGCCTTGTTCAGACACAAACATGTAATTTTTTATTTTCCCTCACCTGTAAAATATGGCTTTTACCAGCTTTTGTAATGTATCCCATAGTGTCTTATGGTACAAATCCCAATTCTTCCCATCAATAGCTCCTCGGGACACAGATGAACGTCTCTTCCTGTCAGGATTTATAACCTCAGAGACAGATCAAAAGTCACTGTGAGTAGGAGAGACTCTATAACATTGAGTTTTGAGCTTATAAATAAAAATGTAGGTTTTATCGTCATTCCAGAAACATAGCAACTCCATAGGATGGATTGCATCTCAGCATCAATAAGACAAAAACTTACCACTGACAAGCAACATCATGATAGATGAAGAAAAGATTGAAGTTTTCAATGATTTAATCTTACTTGAATCCACAATTAACACCTTTGGTACCAGCAGTTAGGAAATCAACTAACATATTGCATTCAGCAACTCTGCTATCAGGGACCTCTCCAAATTATTGAAGAGAAATTACATCAGTTTAAAGACTAACGATGCCTGATTCAGGCCATGATTTTTTTCAGTCAATGACTATGAATCTGAGAGCTGGATAAATGAATAAGGGTGACAGAAAAATTGATGCCTTTGGACTGTGGAAGTGGAGAAAATTTCTGAATATCCTACGGACTGCCAAAAGAGCAAATACGTATCTCTTGGAGAAAGTGCAGCCAGAATGCTCTTTGGAGGCAAGGATGACAAGGCTTCATCTCACATTATGTATGTTGCTAAAAGAAGCTATTCCTTAGAAAAGGACATCATACTTAAAAAGGTGGAGAATCAGTGAAGGAGAGGAAGACCTTTGTTGAGATGAATTGACACAGTGACTCCCACAATGGGCTCAATTGTGACAGATATGAGGATAACACAGGACAGGATAGAGTTCAGATCTGGTGTTCATAGGTTTGCTACGAGTCATACTCAACAGCACCTAGTAACAACAACAACAACAACAACAACAACAACAACAGGTTTCCTGCTGTGAAATCTTTACTGGAGTAGGCTACCAGGTAATTTCTCCCAACACATGGCTCTTGGATTCAAACTATCAATCTTTTAATTAGCAGCTAAATACTTAACTATTGCAACATCAGGACTAATAACACCATAATAAAATAATTGAATGGAAGTGACAAGTAAGACTCTAAAGTGAAGGGTATTAGAAACAGAAGCAAGTTGGGAGAAAATCTCCTTGGAGAAAATCCTCTTTGGAGTAAAGCGTTATTCACCTATGTCAGGTGGAGAAGTCCCACTAGTAATGGGGAACAGTGGGTTGAATTTCCTAAAGTTTCTAATTGCCAATGAGAGAAGGTGTCTATTTCTATCACTTTTACGCCCAGGGAGGGAAAATCATTCTAGGGCCTTGGAAATAAAATGCATATTTATTTGTTTCGTTTGCTTAGGCTGCTGGCAGAAGATACTCCCTCCCTCCCTTACTCTCTCTCTCCCTCCTCCCCTCCCTCCTCCCTCACTACTCATTGTTGTAAAGTTGAAACTGACTCAGAGTTATCAGGGAATTTTGTCAAAGGCTATCTGTCCTTCTCCAGGGGAGCTGCCGGTAGATCCAAACTCATTGTCTTTGGGTTGGTAGTGCAACTCTTCACCTCCTAGGCTACCAAAGCACCACAGAACACAAGGGAAAGGGAAAAACAAGTGATCCGAGTCTGTGTACAGCCCTTGACCTACAGAGAGTCTTGTCTGGAGGTAGAGAAAGAATTTTACCCTATATAACATTACCAGAGTTGTATCTATTAACCACACACACTCATTCTGTACATGTGCGTGTTCTTGTCGGGTTGGTTCCAACACACAGTAAGCCCGTGTTCAACACAAGAAGACACTGGCCCCGCAGCCTCCTCCCAACAGTTTGAGCTACAGTGTTTTAGTCTATTGCTGCAGCTACTGTTTCAACTCGTATCCCCGAGAATCATCTTCTTCTTGGCTCATCCTCTATTTTACCAAACATGATGTCCTCTTCAGGTACCAGTACATAAAAGATGAAGTCTGTGTGCTGAGCAAAGAATCTAAGAAGTGGGACTTCATGAGGGGATGGGGGAAGAAGCATCATGTCTGGAGGAGATTGGCCTGACAATCTGTGATATGTGGATGACACAATCTTGCCTGCTTAAAGCAAAGGAGACTTCAAACAGTGATGAACAAGGATGACAGCCTGCAGGGTGGATTACACCTCAACATAAAGAAAACAGTTTTCACAACCAGGCACAGAAGCATCACCGTCATCAAAGACTGAACTTCTTAAGATTTTACTTTACTTGAATCCACAAGTCAAGGACCATGGAAACAACTTACCAATGATTAATTACATTAGGCAAATGTGCTGTAAAAGACATCCTTAAAATGTTCAAAAGCAGAGACATCACCTGGTGGGTCAAAGTGTGTCTGGCTGAAGTCATGGTGTTTTCAGTCACCTCTTCAAACGCAAAACCAGGACAATGAATAAAGAAGACAGAAGAAGCAGCGATGCCTTTGAATTACAGTTTAATTAAAGAGTATTGAATAAAATACACCTTGCCAAAAGAATATCTATATTGATTGAGGTGCTAGTTCCTGGGAAAGGACATTATGCTTGGTAAAGTAGAGATTCAATACACAAATAGAAGACCATAACCAAGATGGATTGATAAAGTATCTACACAAATGGACTAAAATGTTGAAGCAATTGTTTCAAGTTGGCATGAGATCATTGCCCTACTCCACACAAGATTACTCTTAGTCAAAATGAATTTGGTAGTCTCACATTTGTTATTGTTGTTTCTGGTTGTTCATTAAGTTGGAACTGACTCACAGGTGAGCCTCTAACAGGTTTTTAGAGGCTGTAAATTGCATGGGAGGAGATCACCCATCTTCCTCCCACGGAGCAGCTCGTGGATTTGAACTGCCTGCTTTTGAGTTGGCAGGGCAACTCCTTACCACATGTAACTTAGTGGTAAGGAGTTGATGAGCTCTCCCATCTCACATTTAGAGTGTGATTATTATGTGGGACTGGATATTCTAATTTCTGAATTGTGACAGCATCTGGCAAGTTAAAGTAATGTTGTGTCATTTTATTAATTATTGAAGAGTGATTGAAAAAAAAATGGTGAAATAGCCCAAGCTGTCATATAACAGTAGAGGAAAAATTACATCCTACCCAAGAGATATTAAAAAGCAGAGGGAAACAAAATGGCAAAGGGAAATATTATGATTATATCCCACAAGTTGTGCTTTTCCAGCTTGCTAATTTGCTTGATGTAATCATGCTTTGAAATGACTGTCATTTGATAGCAGTCTTAGATACTATGATAAATTATTATTCACGTGACTTACTGTTAAAACTCTATGTCAACTTGCTTTGGTTTTTTTTTTTAATTCTCCACTATTTATTCAGTTTCTGTGAGCTTTTTCCATGAGCCCTAAAAACAGTTTTGTTGTTGTTATTTAGACCTAGGCTCCAATAGGTGTCTAAGATTATGAAAGTGACATGATCCTTGTTAAGTTTGCATACATTTTGAAGTAATACTTAGTCCTGGCATGGAGAGAGATTGTCATGTCAAATCTTTCCTTCCTGATTGGTGGAAAGGGACGTTATATCCTCAAACACTTGTCAATCTAAGGAATCAAAACCAGAAGATTTGTTTTTGTTGGGGTGTGTCTAGTGTACTGAATAACTGCTGGTCTATTTAATCTATTTACTTAATCTAAATATGCTTAAATGCTTTGTAACAGTCAATATCCAATTAAACGCAGCCTTCAGAAAATCCAAGTCTATAAATCTCTCTGTAAAATGACAAATGCTAAAGTGCTTTTAGAACATTCAGGACTTGGGTGCGGGGAGAAAAAAGAAGTTCCATGAGTATAGTGCTATCAGAAAGGCTGTCAGTAAGTTAATTTTTAGAAATATTTACATCTTCTATATACATATCATAGTCTGATATTTTTCTTTTCTAGTATTTTCTTCTCTGTTGTTCTTTTCTTGATTTTATTTTCCATTTAAGCAAGAGTTCATATTTAGAAAAAATTCTGTAAAATGTTATATTACACACTTACTTTTTTTCATCCAAATGATAGGGAAGTACTAGTGACATAAATATGTTCTGAGGTGGCCGCATATGTTAACTGTAAACATATTGCAAATAACATATCTTTGTAGATTGTTTTGATATTGACAAAATTGACATCATACTATGTCAGGAAGTGTGAGGATGGTGCAGAATGAAACAGAGTTTTGCTCTTTTGTCCATAGGGTTATTATGAATTGTACTCAACTCGAAGGCATCTAGTAACAACAACAGCAAATGACACCTCAGCATAAAAATCATAAAGAATTATGATTATGCTTGGTGAATAAATAGTTATGAGCAACTTAAGAAATTTTTATGCACTTTTTAAAAATGAAAAGATAAGGTTTATTTGAGCAGTTATTGTAGATGCATATAGGGGGATCATTCTGATTAAAAAAAAATAATAGTAATAACCAAATGGCTCAACATAGATAATTACAATAATACTTACATTTTTAAAATTATTATACTAATTTGTTTACGAAATTTGAATACCTTGTTTTGCAGAACAGATTCTTCCAATTTCCCTCATCCTTAGCCAACAAATCGTACAACCCCATGATTAATCCCCCCGCCTGCACATCCTCATCTCTCTGCTTCTATCCCCTCCCCCTACTTGGATCCTATACTCATTCTACAATAATGGTCTTATACAATATTTGTCCTTGTGGGACTGAGTTAGTTCACTGAGCATAATGCTCTCCAGTCCCTCCCAAGTTTGGTAGTAATTTACAAAATCATTGCTCCTGTGTGCTGCGTAGTATTCCATTGTGTGAAAGTACCATATTTATGCACTTCCTCCCCCACCCCCTTTTTTCTTGTTGTGTACTGTCAAATCAAAACAGACTGGTACAGGATGTGATTGCCCCTTCTTGTCCAGTGGAGCATCTGGTGGATTTGAACCGCTTGTCTTCGGGATTGCAGCACAGCTTCTTGCCACTAGACCACCAGAGCTCCTATTTATGCACTTTTGAAAGATCTTATGCATTGAGTTTCAGTGAGAGACATGAGATTGATATCAGGTTGAACAAAATTGTAGAGTGGTAATCAGAACAATAGGGAGGTCTGGTGGCATAGTTAACCCAAAAAGGGGCTGCCTCTTTGGTGGTTCTAATCGATCAGCTGCTCTGTTTGAGAAAGAAAGGTAATTTTTCCCCCCATGCGATTAACTACCTCCCAAAAACCTGCTGAAGGGTCAGATATGAGTTGATTCTGATTTCAAAGTAATGAAAGGTTTGGGTTTTAAAATTTTTTTAAATAGTTACTATTCATTCAATTCATGCACACTTGCCTTCCTCTGATGGGTTATTTTTGTTTTTTCTTTCTTTTTTTTTTAGACTTAGTATAATTTTTGAAAAATCTTGTGTAAATACCAGGATAATCATATATCTGGTATAAATCTTGAGGAATAATTGTTTCTTCAACTTTTCTGTATATACCTCTACTTCTCTTATCTGTTATACTGTAGTAATAAAACCTACACTGCTTTGTTCTGAAAGCAAACTAAATAGTATATATGAACTAGTATAGTGCAAGGCAAGTTGTGGTAATATTACAAATGGGTGTGAGCTAAACAGAAAATAGAAATAATTTCAAGCAAGAAAAGGGTTATTATCTTTGTTCCAAAACCATTATAAGTGTATTAAATAATAATAAAAAATTATACAGTTATAATGTGATTCAAGTTCTTTCAGGCAATCTCAACTGATGTAAAACTTTCAAAACACATGCTCTTTGTTAACTCTCCTCTTCACTGGGTGATTGATCTTGTTTTTAGACTTCATTTCTTAGTAAGGAACATTCCTCAGCACCGTGTCATCACACTTGTCATACGTGGACACGCTGGTTTCGAAGACCTCTTCTCTGAGTGGCTGTGCACCTGGCCCCACCTCCCCTTGAGCCTGAACTGAAACCAAACTATTAGAAAACATTTCCATTTCCTGGTTAAGTAGAAGCTGGGAGGGTGGGGGATATGTGCCCTGTGATATATAGAAATGAATTCTAGAAGAATATATGAGAAATCAAGTGTAGGATGAATGATTGAAAATTGAAGCCTAACAAGGTGTACTTAGGCAAGCAAACAATTTCTAATGTAGCAGTAGACTCTTTGCTAACTGGACAATATGATTGTCTTCAATGATGAATAACTGATTTTTGTGAAATTGTATGAAATGTGAGTAGATCAATATTGTGTGAGATTGATACAAAAATTTCTTAAAGAAACTAAGATAAATGACAAGGTAATAATAGTTCACAATCATGAGTATACATATAACTTTAAAAAATTATATTATTTGAATGAAATAAGACAATTGGATTTTCATTCATTCATAGACATTTTGCTTTAAAACTTTAATTACAATTGATTAATAGAATTAATTAGGTCTAATTAAATTTTTATGTCCTGTTTTTCCTTTTCACCTAACTTATCTATTTATCATTTTTGCTCCCCTCTCTCTCTTCCTTCTCATCCCTATTAACTCTCCAAGATTCAATCTGTGGGTAAATCTTCCCTTAGCACTTTATATTATAGGTCTTATACTACAATCAGGGAGCTCTGGTGGCCTAGGGGAAAGAAACTGCACTGTAATCCTGAAGGCATGCAGAAAGCTGGGCTCTCTCTGCTGTGTGAAACAACATGTTGTGATTGTGATGATGACTCAGGATAGGGCGGAGTTCATTCACATCTATTGTTTGTAGAGTCTACTGTATGTAAGTAACAACAGCAACAATTAGAAATGTGTTTGGATAAATAGTCTTTCTTTATAACAGGTATAAGAAGGTTAAGGAGGCAAGTATGATTCTGTTGCAGCATCTTCCATTTCCATAGATTGTTGAGTGCCTAGTAAAGGGTGATGGAAAGTAGTGTTCAAGATTTGTTTCAATTCCATATGGCATAGTTGCCATTCTTTGTTGTCATGAATGTAGTTTTTCATAATAATTTTTCTCTAGAAATCTGTTGTTGTTGTTATGTGCTGTCAAGTTGATTATGGCCCATAGCGATTCTACAAACAATGGCTCTGAACCTTGCACTGTCCTGAGCCATCTTCATTGTCTCTGACACATCTCACCCTATAGCCCCAGTTACTGTGTCAATCCATCTCTCATCAAGGGTCTTCCTCTTCTGTGCTGACCCTTCCAAGTATGATGTCCTTCTAGAAGGACTGGTCCCTCCTGGAAACATGCCCAGAAAATGTGAGATAAAACTTTAAAATCCTTGCTGCCAAGGAGCAAACTGGTTTCACCCTCTATTTATCCAGCAGTTGAATTGGCATTGTGTATTTCCCCAGATGACATGTCCAATGTTGTTGCATGTCATTGGGTTAGAACCAGCCCATAACTGACTCTCTAGTGGGCTTTTAGAGACAGTAAATCACATGGAAGGAAATTGCCCATACATTTTCCGTGGAGCAGCTGGTGGATTCAAATCGAGTACCTTTGGGATTGCAGTAGCGTTTCTTACCACTAGGACACCAGAGCTCCCTTATCCAAATACATTGCTTTATAAATTCCTACATACAACCTCCAAAATATTAAAGAACAATGATGCTGATACAAAGACTAAAGCATGCCTGATTCAGTTCATGCATAGTCCTTTTCAATCATTTGCTATCATCTAAGAGTTGTACAATAAATAAGGATGATAGAAGAATTGATGTCACTGAGTTGTGGTGTTGGAGAAGAGTACTAAATATCCCATAGATTTCCAAAGGAACAGATGCATCTTGGAAAAAGCGCAACTACCATGCTCCTTGGAGGCGTAGACAGTGAAGCTTCACCTCTTTTACTTTGGGCATGTTGCTAGGTAAGGCTATTCCTTGGAAAGGGAACATCAGCTTGGAAATGTAGAGGGTCAGTGAAAGATAAGAAGACAGCTCAAAGAGATAGATTGACACAGTGACGGCAGCAATGAAGTCAAGTGTATCAGAGATGATAGGGATGACACAGTATAGGACAGGGATCAGATTTGTTATTCTTAAGGCTGCCATCAGTTGTACTCAACTCAACAGCACCTAAGAACAATAACAATGACGACGACGACAACAACAACAACTACTTCTTTTAAGACGAGAAACTTAGAAGATGTTCAGTGCACATTATTTTATAAAAATAAACACACACCTCTCCATTCTGCTCAGAACATTAAGATGGCAATAGCAAACACCATTGCCAGCCTGGAGGTGTTTTTCCCGTGCCTGGCACTGAGCACAGGCTTTAAACACGTGATCTCATTTCACTTTCTCAAGGTAACTTTCTGTGAGGTAGATGCCGTGTTCTCATTACCGGCATTTTAGAGATAATAAGCTGAGGCTGGCATTTAAAGAATTTAAATATTTTCCCCCCAATTAATAAGCTAATGAGATGACAGTCCGATTCATACTCAGGTCTATGCAGCTGGAAAGCCTTAGCTCTTAACTAAAGCATCATCCTGACGTGTGCTTTTTTCTTGCCTTCTGGTTCTACCTCAAATTCTGACTTTTGAAAATGCCACTTCAAACCTGAAGTCCCTTTACCCTTCCTTCATTTCAGATAAAGTATTAGTTTTAAAGTGAGCCATTCACATATGACCTTGTTTGAGGTCTTTGAATTTTGTCACATGATTTACTTCAAGCTATTGGGAAGTTCTGGTGATGTATTCTGTAGCTTGTTGAGTAGCTAGCCAAACAGCTTCCAGTTACCAGTACTTCAATTCTACCACTAACTTAGAGGGAGAGAGATGGATAGTGTCCTTCCATTGCAATTGACAGAGTTGAGAACACACTGGGGGTTATTCTGAGTTGGAATCAATTCAACAATGAGTTTGAGTTGAGTTTTATTCTGGAGTGTTTGTTTATATGTGAATACCTTCTCTCTCCCAGAAAGGGCACTTGGAAGTTGGTGGTGTTGCAGTTCTCCGTGTGCTCACACACACCTATAGCACATTTGTTGTTGTTGTTGGAAAAAGCGCAACTACCATGCTCCTTGGAGGCGTAGACAGTGAAGCTTCACCTCTTTTACTTTATGCCATCAAGTTGCTTGCGACTCATAGTGACCCTATGTACAAGAGCCCTAAACACCGTTCTATCCTGTGCCAACCTCGCCGTCTCAGACACGCTCATTCCCCCACTCCACTCACAGAATTGATCCATTTCATCAAGGGTCTTCCTCTCCTGCGCCATCCCTCCACTCTGCCAAACATGATGTCCCTCTCCAAGGACCAGTCCCTCCTTGAAACATGTCCAAAGTATGTCAGACGAAGCTTCAGAATCCTTGACTCCAAGGAGCATTCCTGCTTTCCGACTTCATGATCTCTAGGACAAACCCGTTTGTTCACTTAGCCGTCTGTGGTATATTCAACACTCTTTTCCAGCACCACAGCTCAAAGGCATCAATTCTCTATCATCCCTATTCAGTGTCCAACTCTCTGATGCATAGCATGTAATTGCAAAGATTATAGCCTGGATCAGGCACACCTTAGTCTCCAGCCTGACATTGTTGCTCTTCAGTATTCTTGAGATGTCCCTCACAGCTGACTTTCCCAATGCAATTCGTCTTCCGATTTCCTGACTACACATAAATAAATAAGTAGTGACTACTGGAAATTTGAGCCTTATCTGTTGTTTGTTTTTTTTTTTTCCTGAAAAGCACTGTCACCAGTAGATTGATGTTTGTTTGGTAGAACAGGGAGAGTGACTCAGCTTTATTGTCTTTTTAGAATTGATTTACAGGCATAAAAGAAAAGTCAGTTACATTTCTCTTTGCACCACAAAATCCAAGTCATGAACGAACAACTGATGCCAGCACTGTCTCACGTTCATTTGGTGAAGCAGATGATTTGCCTCATGAATTGTCTGACATGTTTTTTCTCTCACCTAAGGGAGCCCCTGGGAGACCCCACGGCATGCTAGATGCCTGCCATTCTGCACTGGATTCAGCCGGTCATCCTGACTACAATACCTTATATCCTGCCAGACGTCCAGGATTTCATCGAATCCTTGATTTGGAATTTGTTAGAGATGGTATCTTCTTTGAGGTAATTTTTTTTCCCTTATAAACTATTTCACAAGCAAGTAAATGAGAAAGTAAGCAAACAGAAACCTCCAAAATATTTATAATTTCAGAAGCATAAAGGTTAATGAAATCTTCACGTCTATGTGGGCCAATCTCATAATTTTGCAGGGTTATAAACAGGGAAATTGAGGCTTAGTGGAGGACAGCAGCTCTGATGTGATTCAGTGTTGAGTCTTCAGAATATTGTTAGTGAATTCTGCCTCCCACAAGTGTCACTGTGATGTAAAAGGAAGGGCTGTATGCAGCACATTCTTGGAGTAACTGCTGGATAGTGCAGGTGTTAGAAACAGCCAACAAGAATCCTGTTCTATGTCACAGCTGACTTATAACAATTGTTGAGCTCTTGGGCAATTTACTTCTCATACTGATAAGATTAATAATGAATTGTTTTCTAATGCATTGGTAGCTACATTTCAAATTTATCACTTTGAGAGGGACAACACTCATTGTGATGGATCAATTATAGTCCATTTGCATTCTAAAACTCACTGCATAACTACACTGAGTCCCATGTACAAAAGGAAAACTACATTGCTTTATATGGTCCATTTCTCATTGTTGTTGACTCATTGCTGACCCTCCCTTGATGCTCTGAGGTTATGAATCATGTTGGAAGAGATTCTACCGTCATAGCTGATGCTCAATTAAGTTTCCAAGAATGTAGACTACATGGCAGAGGACATTTGAACCACCAAAGAGGATTAACCAATGTAACTCCCTATAAACTATGCTACCAGAGCTCCTTTTTGGGCCCACAAAAGATAGGAAAAGGAACCAATGGCACACAAAGTAATGTAACTTGGAAAGGAATTGTTATTATTATTATTATTATTTCCACCTTATGGATAGTTTTACCTTTTATTACTTGTAGTGTCCTGTCTTCCAGACTGTAAGTTATAACTTCAAAATATAGTTCTTTAAGTACTTATAGGGCAGTAGGTTGTTTATCTCCATCACTGAAGAGCAAGAAGTAAGGAACAACAACTTTATTGTCTTTCATTCCAGGAGCTGTAGGTTCTTGTAGATGCAAGGACACCTTAACATAAATTCTTTATATTGACTTTGTCTTAACACTGAGCACGTGTTAAATTAGATGGCAGTACCTAGCCATTGGCCCAGGTCCTTCTCAGTGTCAGAGGAATGCTGACTGTATCATTTTCTGTGTAGGAATTATGTGGAGGCATTTTAGTAAATGTTATTTCCTGTAAGTAATTATACATCTTATAATTATGTGAAAATGATCTCATTTTCTCCGTACTCTTTCTTGTTGGGCTCTTAGTGTTTGTTTTGGTGTGTCGTGTTTTTTTTTAAAATTAATTTTAATGAAAGTTTACAGAGACTTTGGATTTCCATTCATTTATTGTTGTACTTTTCTCCCCGCCCAACCTCCCCCTCCCCAGTTCTCTCTTCTCTTTGAAAAGTAAAATAAAAATTCTTTCATTGTTATCCAATATAATCTTTCCCCAACAAATCCCCTCCACTATGAAGCCTTTGTTTTGAAAAGTAAAAGAAAAAAAATCTTTCATTATTATATACTCCTTCCCCCACAGTCCACTCCACTATGCAGCCTTCGTTCTGGACTCTGGTCATGACAATAATACCTAATCATATATCCCTTTTAAACAGTTCTCTCCCTCTTCTGTTTCAATGCAGTATACATCATTTATCCCATCTTTCTCAGTCTCCCCCTAACCCCGATGTCAGTCCTGTTTTGTGCCAACGTCTATGGGCTCCAGGGTTTTCTCTTTATCAGGACACTTTTGTCCTGGAAGCGTACACAAAAACTTCTATTATTGGAAATGGGAAATAATTTTAGAAGCAAATGGATGTTTATAGGATAGATTGTATGTATGTATTTTATTCCTGCACAATAACCTATTTCTTTTTTAAACACTGTTGTTTTTGTTGTTGTTGTTAAGTGCCGTCAAATTGCAGGCGACTCATAGCAACACTATGAAGGAGAGTCCTCAACACTCACGTGACTTTCATCCTCTCTCCATGTTCAAAGGGTTTCCGGAGGCAAGCTATTATGGAAGTGGATGCCACTCCTGCTAGCAAAGAAAATTCTCTCATTTCTTTTTCTAATTGAAGTATAATTCACATTCATAAAATTTACCATTTTAACGAGTCACAAAATTGTCAACAATACTACACTCAAATTCTGAACACTTCCCCCAGTATAGATATTACCAGTCACTCCCATTCCTTTTTCTTCCCACTTCTAGCAATGATTAATCCATTTTCTCTGTAGGCTTACCAACACCTGACATTTTTCAGGAAAAGGATCACACTATGTGTGGTCTTTTGTGTTTGACTTCTTTCAATTAGCATAACATTTTCACCTATGTTGTAACAAGTAAACAGTGAGTCTTCCTTTTTATGGCTTAATAATATTCAATTGAGCAGATATTCTACATTTTGTTATTCATTCATCATTTGGTAGGTAAATATTGTTACTTTTTGGCTTTTGTAAATAATGCTGCCAGAAATAGTCATGAAAAAGTTTTTCATTCTCTTGGCCATCTGCCCAATATGGGAGTAGAACTGCTGAGTCTTCTTGTAACTCTCTCTGGAGACATTTTAAGGAAAAGAACTGCCTTACTTATCCAAGTGGGAGGATAGTCCATTGTTACTGGTATTATATGAGGGTTCTTCTTCCCCACGTCTTGGTGACTATGAACTTGTATCACATTGTAGTTTTGACTTGTATGTCCCTGATGACTAATGGTGCAGAGTACCTTTTTGGTGAACACTGGTCTGTTTGTATACCTGTCCTTTAGAGAAATGTCTATTCAGATCCTTTGCCCAATTTTCTTTTCTTTCTTTCTTTTTTTGTTTGCTTGGGTTTTTTAAATTGAGATTTTAATGAAAATTTTATAGAGAACTTGAATTTCTCATATGTTGTTACACATTTTTCTCCCCGCCCCTCAACCCCAGTTCGCTTTTCTCTTTGGAAAAAAAATGTCTTTCATTGTTGTCACAATAACCTATTTCTTTTGGAATTAGGGAGAGATGTTTAGGGACTAATATTTTGCAAGGTTAAAAGAAAGAGAGAGACTGCCCAGTCTATCTCTTTCCATGGCATTAATCTTAAATCTTACTCTATTTGTAATAACAGTTTATCATCCACTTCTCATTAATACAAGAGCTCTGTTCACATAGTTGGTAAGGAGTTATGATGCTAATTCATTGTACTTTTCTGGGAATTTGATTTCACTTCATGAGAGAAAATTTGACACTTCGTCCCCGGTTATTGACAGTGTACAAATACTTTCTGGATGGCCAATTGTGAGTCAATTTCTACTCTATGGCAATGACTTTGACTTTTGACTCTTATCGATACACCCTCTTTACGTTACTTCCACTCTAAACATCTTGGTTTTCTGCCTATTTCATTGGCTGATTTTTCCTGGTCTCCTTCCTCTTCTCTTTGATTGGTTTCCCTTGGAGTGCTTAGAGCTGAGGTTTTTATCTTCTCCATCTTCATTCAACTGACTTTATAGCTTATTATTCCATCTATAGGCAGTGACTCCCAAATTTCTATTACTAGTCCAGTCTCTACTGAACTCTAGACTTGTTTCCCCCCCACTGTCTACTCAGCATATCTGCTTAGACAGCTAATGTTGTTCTTATTGTTAAGTGCTGTTAAGTTGAGCACAACGCATAGTGAGCCTATGAACGAAAGATCTGAATCCTGTTTTATAATTATTGTCATTTCTCTAATGTTCATAGAGTTTTCAGAGGCATGCTGTTTAGGAAGTGGATGACATTCCTGCTTCCAAACCTGTCTCAATCGAGGAGCTCTGCCAAACACTGTCCATGATGGGTAACCATTAGGGCATTCGACACACCAGTGGCACAGCTTTCAGCATCACAGCAACCCCAAGTTACTTCAGTACAGCAAATTGACAGAACAGTGCCGTATCACTTAGGAGAATGTTCATCCCAAACACACTTAGCACCAAGCCCGAGGACCATAGGCCTGAGGGCCCAAAAGCCTTTTAACTACAAGTCTCACCTACTGGATCCTGATTGACTCTAGACTAGAGGCTCCCAGCTCAAAGCTCATTATTACCTAAAGTTGGCAAATCAAATCAGCTCACACACAATTATGAGTGAAAGAAAAACAACCAAACAGTCCACATCAAAAACAAGAGAGCCTGCCTATCCTACTCCAACCTCTTCACACATGAGCCTCCAATAGAGATCTTAAATTCCCAAAGTGGTGGTCTAGAGTAATGTGTCCTAGAAACCAAAGGTCTAGGAGTAGGTATAGGGAGGTGTTTCAGAAGCTGATGAAGAATGTGGTGTGAGTGATAAAATGAGCCTGTTTTTGTTGTTGTTAGCTTGTTTGGGCAAGATAATAAATATTTGGAGTAAAGTAAGAACAGAGAGTGATACTAATTTAAGGGAAAACTGTTCAGTACTACATCTCTAAAAAGATAACGCAAGTTTCTTTGAACTAATTAGTAAGGATGACAAACTGGAGGTGATTGTCTTTCTGGGAGAAGGAAATGTATTGACTTTTTGGTACCAAGTAGTTACAGCTGTAAGATTGCTAGTCACACTCACATTTTGTAGATCCTTTTATTAATAAATTGTCAAAGAGACAAAAATTGTGTTGAAGTAATATTTGAATATAAAAGGAAAGTGGGCCCAATAATTAAACATTAAATAATACAATAAATAACCATTAAAACAGAGGAAAATCAGAGGAATTAATTTTAGGAAATTTGCTCTTCTGATGGCAGGAGAGGAGCTGTGGTAGCCTACGTAAGGAGCTATGCTGGCTCCCACAGCATATGGTTCAAATCCACCAGCTACTGCAAGGGAGAAAGATATGCAGCAACCTGTTGTATGATTTATGGCCTCTGAAAACCCACTGGAGAATTAGCAGTGAATTGGTTCTGACTTCATGGTACATAACAACTGCAACCACAACAATGCACAGAGGATGGTCTCTGAGAGCATAAATTCTGGTTTTGGTTTTTCTGAACTGCTGTACAACCTAGAAGATGAACCTTAACTTTACTCAATCCCGGATTTTTTTTTCCCTTCCAAGTATCAAAAAAGCTAAATCCTGTTCTGTAACTATTGTTATTTCTCTAAGTTCATAGTTTCCAGAGGCAAGCTGTTTAGGAAGTAGATGGCATTCCTACTTCCAAACCTGTCTCAATCTAGGAGTTCCACCATTTAAAATACTAAATAATATTTAGATTTAATATCTACTGCCATTTGTCTAGAAAGGCTTTAGTAAATCTATATTAAAAAATGTAATTTAGCTAGAAAAGGACATCATGTTTGATAAAGATAAGTAAAACTTCCAAAGTCATGAGTTGACACATCATCCCAACAATGACTCAGACATCCATTGATCACCAAGATGGTACAAGGCCAGGAATTGTATTTTATTATATGTAAGTTATGTTGTAAGGAGAGACTGGTCCTTGGAGAAGGACATCATGTTTGGGAGGGTGGAGGGCAGGCGCAGGAGGGGAAGGCCCTCTAGGAGGTGGATTGATTCGGTGACTGGGGTAATCAGGTTGAGTGTGTCGGAGACAATGCGATTGGCACAGGGCAGAACAGAGTTTAGGGCTGTTGTACATAGTGTCACTATGAGTCACAAGCGACTCAACAGCACATAGCAACAACAAGCATATGTAAGTTAGGCGTGAGTTGAAGCCAACTTAATGACAACAATCAACAGCAACTACAAAGGAAACCTGAGAGAATTGCTGAATATCAAGAAGACAAAGATTATTTTGGGGGAAATACATTGCCAAAGGGTAATGAACATGTGTTTCTTGTTTTTGTATTTTATTGATGTGACTTTCCCCCCCTATAGGAAATGGGGAGTGCCTGGCCTTCTTGGAAAGTCTTTTTTTCTTGTCTTCTTGCGTGTACACTTGTCACTGGATTAGGGATACTGGTAGGAATTTTAGTTTATAACAGTAGAAACAATGAACACTTAACTAATTTTCCACCAACGTCATCAGTTACTGAAACAACTACTGAAATGCCTACTACTATAAGTCTTGCAACATTAAGTGAAGCCACTAGAAAAGATGCCAGCACAAAGAATGCAACACCCATCACCATAACTGGAGGTCTCACTTCTAGTAAAGCAGGTGGAGAAACTAGCAGAGATACAGCTACAACACATAGCACGTTCTGGACAAAAGCCATGGATTCTGCCTCAACAAGCAAGACCATGTTTTCTCACTTAACAAGCACAACTGAAAAGATAACTGTTACTAGCACTGTTGGCACTAGAGAAAAATATACAACAGCAATGGGTACGACTTCTGTAACCTCAACAATACCCAGTAATTCACAATCAAAGACAACCATTCTAATGACAACTACAGAAAATAAGCCATCCAGTGCTGTTAGCATGAATACAGGTACTACAATTACTACTTCCATTTCAAGGAGTGCTAGCACCCCATTTTCAAGTGCATCCACTTTATCTTCTATTACAGCCACAACTGCAATGACAGAGACTATTAGTTTGAGAGAAATTACTCCAACAATGCTTGCTGCTTCTTCCATTACAGACTCTAGTGCAATTGAAATTCCAGAGAAAACAACTGAAGACTTTACATCAAGCACTTTGACTCGTAATACAAAAGGGCCAAACATCACTTATACTTCAGCCTCTACTATCATAGTGTCTACTAACACTGCTGCATCTCCTCCTACGAGCAACCCAGATCTCACATCAGGAAGCTCTTCATCACAAAATATACCTCATACAACTATAGCCAGGACAGGTTCGTCTCAAACTACACAAAGTTCCAGCAACAACAGAACAACTAGTACGTTATCAACCACTCAATGGGCATTAACTAAAGGAAGTAGTGCTACATCTTTAAGAAACCAGGATACAAATTCTATGGCCACCAAATTGCCTACAGCAGTCACAGTGGCCACAAACTCAAGGGAGACTTTATCTTCTTGGGACACAACACTAAAGAAGATAAGTGTCACTAGTTCTGGGGGAACTGAAGAAACAACATCAAGGACTCCCACTGTCTCTATTATTAAAAGTTCCAATCCAACAATGACAACTTCAAGGATAACTATCAAAAGCCTCGCTTCAAGTACAGCTCAGAATGATACAGGAGCTTCAAGCAAAGTTCCCACAGCCGCATTTTCGACTGTGACCCCTACATTGTCCCCAAGCAACACCACTGAAACAAAACAAGTCAAACGCACATCTGAATATACATCATTTAAGACCTCAGGTGTGACAAATATGCTTTCTCCTACATCACACACCTTAAGCCACATGACAACCAATATAACATCCTCCTTTCAGAAGTTCCCTGCAGAAAGTTTCACCACAACTTCAGGAACTGGAGCTCTCAAGTCAAGTACAAACCCGTACACTATAACAACCACGATGACTTCTACTCAACACCAACCCACAGGGTCCATTACAGTTGCTACGGAAAGCAAGTCTACAAAGGCCACATCCATGATCTTGACCTCAGAAAGCACACAAGCTCCAGCACCAAATCAGATATCACTTTTAACCACTAGCACATCCATTCTGGCAACCAGTTATACTACTAGTAGGAACAACATTTCTACGCCTAGTGGGATAAGCACTGTTTCTGTGATTAGCGCATCCAGCCAAACCACAAAATACCCAAGGATGACTACTGAAGATCTCACATCAAGCAATAAGATGGGAACTATGAGCAAATCTCCCAGTTCTGAAATGTCTCACTCTTCATCTTCCAGCAAGCCCACCTCATTTTCCACATTAAGTAAAAGCAAAACAAGGCGAGTCACTAGTAGTACTGGATACTCTTCACCTATGAGCTCAGCTCTGCCAAATTTGTCTTCTACTACTTTGTCTCCCATGGACACCGCTCCAGCTGTGTCAGGAGCTGCTGCTCCAGTCACCTCTGTGGCAAGTACTGTGGGTACAAGAATCAAAGTTACAAGTTCCACAGAGACCATGTCTGCAGAAGCCACCATGCCCAGTACCCACAGTCAGACAGAAATACTCATCACAAGCACCTCTATTGGGATGAACACCACAGTTTCTCCTGGTGTCACTGTAAAAACTACTGGGATATCTAAATACTCCAGCACATCCAAGATGCCCATGACCTCTACCATACTTGCTTCCAGACTTACTAGTACTTCCAGTCCTACAATTGCAGACTCCATGACCATGACCGAAGGCCTCACATCAGGCACAACTAATATAACATACAGGAGTCATACAGGAGCCCCCCCCCCAACAGAACACAGTTCAGAAGCTCATTCCACAGTATCTTCTTTTAAAACCCTTTCATCTTCACTAACAAGCAAAACTGAATCCACACATATGACACATTCTACACAATATAATTTCTCTATAAACTCAGTGCACACCAAAGTGTCACCCACTGCAAGACCAGCTAGTAGCAATCCAGCAGGTGGGGTATCACTGTCCACTAAGTTACCATCTACAGAAAGACTTATGACAATCAGAGTCTCCGCAGCCACAGCAACAACTCCCTCAACAACACCTCTTATGTCTCTGACCCTCACTACAACCACATCTCATGCAACAACAGCATCAACAACAGATGCCACCACTGGCACTAAAACCACTATTGACATGTCTAGTTCCACTGCAGCCTCACAGACGTCCTCTGCTCCTGTCATCGATGGCTCTAATGCAATAGCCATAGCCTCAGAGACAAGTACTGACAGCCTCACATCAAGTGTTACTCAGAGTGAGACAAGAACCACACACACAACCTCTACTATAACATCTCCCCCTGAAGTCACCACACTGTCCCCTTCCAGCACCACTGAAACAATGCAAGTCAGCAGCACAACTGAACACACGTCTATCAGAAGCCCAGGGGTGACCAGGGTGCTTTCTGCAGCATCACCTACCATCAGCCTTTCGACAGCCAGTCCAGCATCCGGCTCTCAGGAGGCCCCAACAGAAAGTTTCACCACAGCTTCTGAAACCGCGGCTTCTCAGTCCACAGCTACCACACATACTACAGCATCTTCTATAACTCCTACTCAGCTCTATCCCACAGTGACCCTCATCCCCACTACAAGTCCTGGATCTACAAGGAACTCAGTGATGACCTTGAGTTCTGAAAGCACAAAAGCTCCAGTGTCAAATCAGACATTGTCTTTCACTTACAAGCACATTCAGAACAGCAAATGACACAGGCTCCATTACTCGAAGCAACAGTATTTCTACTTCTACTGAAACAAACACAATTTCTGTTGTTACGGCTTCCAGTGAAGCTACAACTACCTCAAGGACAACTACTGAAGACCTCACACCAAGCATTACAAGCAGTAACAGAGAAACCGTGAGCCCAACTCCCAGTCCTGAAGCTTCTCATAGTTTATCTTCTAGTGAGCCCAATTCACCTTCCACCGTAAGTGAAACGGAAACAACGACTCTCAGTAGTACTAGGATTGAATCTTCTTCACCATCAAGCCAGGTTGTCACTACTTTATCTCCGACTACATTGTCTTCCAAAGACAAGGCTTCAGCTACTTCCATATCTACTTCGCCACCCATGTCTGTGGAAAGTTCCGCAAGTAGTGGAGTCAGGGCTATGAGTTCCACAGAGATAGATTCAGCAGAAAGCATTATGACTAGTACGCAAGGTCAGCATAAAACTCCAATTACAATCCCCTCTGTTGGGACAAGTGCCACAGTTTCTGCCGGAGTCACCCTACAAACTACTGGGTTGTCTAAATACTCAAGCTCCTCTGAGGTCCCCATTGCCTCAACTGTCCCTGGGTTCAGTACTACTGGAGAATCCGAGAAAACAACCAGAGACTCCACGTTAGG
>NW_006399853.1:7769847-7772865 GCF_000299155.1 Elephantulus edwardii
TTAAGGTAAGGACCGCTGGTGGCACAATGAAGTAATCATTGGGTTGCTAACTGAAAATCAGCACTTTGAAGTCATTCCGCACTCCAGAGAAGACGCAGCCTGCACAGACGGACAGCCCTGGAAGCCCTATTGATGGGTCTACTCGGTCCTAAAAGTTGGAATTTGCTTGACTGCAGTAAATTTTAATGAAAAAGAGAAGAAAACAAAGATCATTTTTGCAAGCACATACACACACATACATATATAGTAAAACAAGGATGAAAATTCCTAACAATTATAGTCCTTACTGCAACTGATTATGGTTGTAGCCAGTTTTTCTAATTGCCTTCTTTCATCAGCGGTTCTATATTCTTTTGATCCTCAGGAAGCACGTCAGTCCGTCACAGTTTTTTGTTGGTATTGTTATTAGATACCATGGAGTCAATTCAGACTCATAGTGATTCCATAAGCAATAGACTTAAACACTGCCTGTGTTTAACCACCTCACAAACACTGTTGTTGTAGGTGCATTGTTGTTGTAACCACTGTGTCAATCCACCTAATTGAGGGGCTTTCTCTTTTTCATTCACTTTCTATTTTACTAAGCACAGCTGGCCCTTCCTGACAACATTACCAAATTTTGTGAAACACCCTTAAGTCTTTAGCCCTTAGTTATCCTTTGAGCATGCATCAAAATTCAACTGCTAAGTTCAACTTTAAGCCAAGTTCAATTTTAAGTAGGCAGGCCTACAACATGACCAATACTACCAGGCAGGAAATCTGTCATAATCAATCATTTAAGATCAAAAGAGGGCCATTTGTTTTTTTAAGGGAAAAAAAAAGGTCATTTGCCAAAGGGTAAAGGTGAGAATGCAGGAGAGCATAGAAGTATTCATGGAAATGAGAATCACAGCAAGGAACTGGGGGGAAAAAGATTTAAATTGTTGGTAGTATGACTAATGTTATAAAACAAAATATGTATGAATGGTTAAATGAAAAAAAAAAACAACAGATTGTTTTGAAAATTCTCACTCAAATCACAATAAAAAGAATTTTTTAAAAAAACAAGGAAAGTTTGTGTGATAAAATCAAGTCATTGTCCTTTCTAGGAGCATTTTGGCTTCACTTCTTCCGAGATAAACTTGTTAGTTCTGGCAATCTTTGGCATACCTGATGTTTTTCACAATCACAAGTCAAAGTCATCAATCTTTCTCAGTTTTTGTTATTCATTGTCTAGCTTGGGTTTGGTTTTTTGTTTGTTTTTTTTTTTCATTTAGAATATAAGCTTAGGTTCTTTGCAGCATATTTTCCCAGTGAATACTGGGAAATACTGTCTTTTAGTTCTTCATTAATACTTCCATGGGTATGACTTTGGATCCAAATAAAATGAAATCTTTGTTATTGTCTAGTTTTTTGGGTTTTTTCCCCATTTAGAATATAAGTTTAGGTTCTTTGCAGCATATTTTCCCGGTGAATACGTCTTTTACTTCTTCATTAATACTTCCATTAATTTTGGATCCAAATAAAATGAAATCTTTGGAAATGTCAATGTTTCCTTTGTTATTATGATTTACCTATTGGTTTAATTATGAGGATTTTTGTTTCCATGATGTTGATGCTGCAATCTTTGGTCTTCATCAAGTAGGTGCCTCAAGTCATCTTTGAAATCCAAGATAGAAGCATTTTGACAGAAGAATTGTGCCATTTTTCTTGTAGTTATATGGGAACAGGTTAGCTTGAGTTTACTATCAATTTTAATCACAGTGAATGGTAGTACTAAGAATATCCTAAGGAATTTTTTGTATTCTAGATATTCTCTTCTTTATTTAAATTATGTAATATCAACTCAATTTCCTTTTGGATGAATCACACCAGTCAACACCCTAACTCTCTTATTTTCATGTGGATCCAAAGGCAAAAGGAACCTGAAATGGTGGTTCCTTCACTCAGTTTATTGGATTCAATAATGTGTGCCCTGATGGGAGTATTTCTCCCTTGGAAACAAATATCTAGATCCACAGAGCATAGAGGTTTTCAGACAAGGACATTTTTTGTGAGTAGTCTGTGCAAGAAAATATAAGAACTTTGTTCTAAAACTTGCTGCTGTTGTTGTGTACTGTTGAGTCAGAATCAACTCAGAGCTGACCCTTCAGTGAATTTTTAGAGGTAACTGCACGCAAAGAAATTGCCCATTCTTCTCCTGTGGAGAAGCTGGTCGATTTGAACTGTGTGTCTTTGGGGTTGTAGTGCAGATCTCTACCACTAGGCCGCATATTCCATATTTAAGGGAGCTGTAATAGTCCAGTGGTAAGGAGCTGTACTGTCTACGAAAGGAAAATGAAGATCATTTTAATTCACTGAAGGGTCAGCTCTGAGTTGATTCTGACTCAACAGTACACAACAACAGCAACAAGTTTTAGAATAAAGTTCTTATATTTTCTTGCACAGACTAGTTATTCAAATATTTAATCTGTCTTGTACCCAAAGCAGTGTGTTCTTCCTTGTCAAAACTGAGTACAGGTATGCATTATTTAATGTCCATGATACATTCTGTGAAATAGAACATGATGTGATCTGGAATTTGCATGGACATCACATTAAAATCTCTGGGGACCGGCTTCTGGTCATCTTCATCACTGTGACTACCACTGCTGGTGCTGCTGAAAAATGCGAGAACATACAGTGGCCGTGGTCGTGGCCAAGAGTGTGGTAGTGGAGGTAGATCAAGTACCCACTATTCTGCTATTTTGAACAGCTGAGGTAGCCTGAGCCACAGCTATCCACATACCAACCAACCAGACCTGCACCCAGAGCCATGTCCTCTGCCTCACCTGCTGTCTCCCACAAGTGGTTCAGTGCTGCAAGTGGCTGTATTGAAGGTGTTTCAATCAATTGTTGTTGTTGTTATGTGCCGTCGAGTCGTTTGCGACTCATAGCAACGCTATGTACAACAGCCCTAAACCCTGCTCTATCCTGTGCCAATCGCATTGCCTCTGACACACCCATCCCGATTACCCCAGTCACTGAATCAATCCACCT
>NW_006399853.1:7772965-7778029 GCF_000299155.1 Elephantulus edwardii
CAAGCCAACATGAATCCACCGATACCTCAGTGGGGACCAATGTGCCTTCCTCCACCATGCCTGCACCAGTGTCCCTTCCGCTGCCATCTACGGGGCAAACAACCACAACCACCAAAACTGGAGTCTCCACGGCCACATTAACAACTGTGACAGCAACTTCTGTTGAACCTACGACCCTTACCAAGACCATATCTCATGTTACCATACCATCAGTAACAAATGATAACACTGGTACTGAAACCACTACTGACAAGTCTAGTTCCGAAGTGGCCTCACCGATGTCCTCTGCTTCTGTCCTCAATGTGTCTGATCAAACAGCAATAGCCTCAGGGACACATACTGACACCCTCACATTAAGTGTAACTCAGAGTGAGACAAGAACCACAGACACGACGTCCACTACTGCGTCTCCCACTGAAGTCACTACACTGTCCCTTCCCAGTACCACTGAAACAAAGCAAATCAGCAGCACAACTGAACACACATCTCTCAGAAGCTCAGGGTGACAGGTGGGCTTTCTGCGACATCACCTGCTGTCAGTTTTCCAACGGCCAGTCCCGCATCCTCCTCTCAGGGGACCTCGGCAGGAAGTTTCACCACAGCGTCTGGAACTTCAGCTTCTCAGTCCACAGCTCACACACACACAACAGCAGCCTCCGTGACGTGACTACTCCTCAGCCCCATCCCACAGGGACTCTCACCGCCAGTACAATTCCTGGATCTACCGAGACCACAGGAACGACCTTGAATTCTGCAAGCACAAAATCTCTAGTGTCAAATCACACATCACATTCAACCACTTAACACTTTTAAAGGGCCAAATTATTCTAGTTACGGACAACAGCAATATGTCCAATTTTACTCAAGTACCTACTATTTATGCTTCCAGTAAAACTACAACCAAGCACAGGGCAACTACTAAAGGTCTCACATCAAGCATTACAAGTAATAATACAGGGACTTTGATTCCATCTCCTAGATTGGAAGTTTCTCATATTTTATCTTCCATGGACCCCACTTCTCTTTCAACAATGAGTAAAACTGAGAAAAAGTCTTCCATTATTATTTGTTGTTTACCTTGAAGTTGGAATCAACTGGTAGCTGAATCTTCAGCATGAGAGGATATTTGCCGTCCTACAGCGGAGTAGCTGGTGAATTTAGTACATGTGCCTTTGGGATTACAGCACAGCTTCTTACTACGAGCCCCCCAGGCCTCCCTAGTAGGTCAGCCATTGTTTTATGTTCTGTGGAGTTCGAACCAACTCATAGCTGACTCTCCAGTGGGTTTTCAGAGGCAGTTATTTGAACCGGAAGAGATTGCTCATCATTCTCCTGCAGACAAACTGGTGGCTTCAAAGCATGTGCCTTCAGGACTGCATCGCAGCTTCTTGTCACTAGGGCACCAGAGCTTCCTGGTCAACCACTAGTTGTACTTACTATTCTTCACTTATAAACTTTCCTTTGACATCTTTGTCTTCTAGTACATTTTCTTCTACGGACACCACTCCACCTACCTCCAGATCTACCATCCCAGTCACATTGGTGGGAAACTCTAGAAGTTCATTATCAAGGCTTCAAGTTCCACAGAGACCAGAGACCATGCCTAGTATCCAAATTGAACATAAAACTCATATCACAAGGACTACTTTTTTATCTTTATTATTATTATTTATAATGAAAATTTACAGAGATTTTGTATTTCCATTCATTCATTGTTGCATTCTTCTCCCTGGCCACCTCTCCCCTCCAGTTCATTCTTCTCTTTGAAAAGTAAAAAAAATAATAATTTTCTTTCATTTTTATACGATCTCTTCCTCCCCTCTCCTTCCCCCCCCCCAAGTGCACTCCACTATGCAGTCTTTGTTCTGGACTCCTGTCATGACAATAATACCTAATCATATCCCTTTTAAACAGTTCTCTCTTCTCAGCTGTTTCAATGTAATATGCATAATTTATCTCCTGTTTCTCCATTTCCACCGAACACTGATGTCATTCCTGTTTTATAACAGTGGCACTATACAATATTTGTCCTTTTGTGACTGAGATATTTCACTCAGCATAATGTCCTCCAGGGTCACCCATTATCACAAGCCCTTCTATTGGTAAAGATGCTACAGTTCCTCCTGATGTCACTGTAAAAATAACTGCATGTCTGAATATTCCAGCACTCCAGGATGCCCACTGCCTCTACCATATCTGGTTCTAATGCTACTAAACCAGCACCAGTGATGACAGAAGCTGATACATCATGTCTGTTTCCGCAGCTTCTACTTCCCATCTCTATTGACTCCTGAAGCTTCTCATGCTTTATCTTGTAGTGAGCTCACCTCACTTTCCATGTCTCCAACAACAGTACTGATCTCACACTGAACAGTTTTTTCTCCACAAAATACACCTTTTACTACCTTGACCATGATGAGTTTCCTTCCTAGACCTCATTTGCCATTATTTGAGGACCATGAAATAGCTATCACCTCTAATATTTCTGGCTCCAGTGGAACTAAAGGCCTGAAGAACATGATTGAAGATACAACTCCAAGCATTATGATTAGAGAAGGGAAAACACAAGCACCTCCTCTTTAAAATCCTGTTACCAGAGTCTCTGTGGCCAGCACTGAATCTCCACCAGCAAATAACACTGAACTCACACACGATAGTCCTCCACTAAATGTGCTTCCTAAGAACCGTAGACACAACTATGTCTTCCCAAACTATGTCATCTGCCATAAGCAACAACAGTCGACATACCATGTCCTATTCTTTGGACAATATCTCTAAGAAGTTTTCTACATCTGCAAGAATCCATATTCCAGTTCTGTGGCCACAATATCCACTATAGCAGCCACCATGACCCCAGTTTCAAGTGATACTCATAGTTTTAGCAACATCAGTAATGGGAACTGATAAAACAACTGACATAAGACACCTTCCTGTTCTATAAATACAGTCGAGCTACAATGACTGCAACCTCACATCACCACCACTAGGAGTAATATATGAATGACATATAACCTTTACCTTAGAAGTTCACATTACCTTATCTCCATCTGAAATTCCTTCACCTTCCCTAAACAAAATGGAATACATGTGTGTAACTGTTCCCATAGGATATAAACTTTCTGTAATCTTGGAGGAGAGCACCTCATCATGTGCCAACAGAGACACATCAGTCAATACATCACAGCCCCTCTGTGGACATCTCCAGAAAGAGTGACCACAGCTAACAAAACTATGAACACAATAGAAATAGCAAAACCAGTCAGGTACTAAGCAGCTCCCAAAATCCCTGCTTTAAGACTGTGTCTGTTACCGTAACAGCACTGACAACACCAGTTTTTCTATTAACCTTCAAATATTATGTGCCTGTTCCACCTCATGACTCCAGAGATATCCCTTACAATTCTTATTATTGGCCCCAAAATAGTAACTCCAAATATAGTCATGGCTACTGAAGAAATGTAATTAAACAATACTAGTTATCACATGGACTCACTATCTAGTTTCCATCTACAAAAGCTCCATCACCTCTTCTTATACCAAAGCGATCTTATCTTCCCCAACAGGTAGAACAAAAGTGATTACATGTAACCCATAGTATACAACATACTCCTACTTAGATATGAGAGGGGCTTCAGTCTTTTGTTCATAGGGCTGCGATGAGCTGTGCTTGACTCAAAAGCAATCATCATCACCACCACCACCATTATCATCATCATCATCACTTATACTACTGCTACTCCAGTAGGAGACAATGGCCATCTCTCCCTTTCTAAGAATATCTCCAACACATCCTATCACACTGTTGAAAGGGGCGTGTCTTAATACGGGTACTTTAGAGGAGGAAACCCAGTGAAGCTTGCAATCATGTATACACCCAAACCCAACCCTGTCATCATTGAGCATATAGCTTGTATCAACACTTTGACTGTACATCTTTATGGAAGGAGAGTGTCCATCTTTCTTCCATGGAGCCTCTGGTTCATATAACTCCCAGTCTTTGCTCCTTCTTTCTCTCCCTCTCCCTCTCTTTCTCTCTTTCTTTTTCTCTCTCTCTCTTTCCTCTCCCCCCTCCCCTCCCCTCCTCCCCTTCTGCCCTTCTCTTTCTCCATCCTTCCATCCTTCTACGCATATATATCCCACAGTTGTAAAAAAAAAAAAATTCCCCTCAAACTCACTGTTGTTAAATAAATTCCAACTCCTACCTACTCTCCATCGGAATGTCCAATGCTGCATGTAAAAATGGGAAGAAACTTCATCCCATTTTCCTTTCATGGAATCGTTGGTGAATTTTAACTGCCCAAGATGCATGCTCTTTGGGTTTGCAGTGTAGCTCCCTATGAAGTAAGCTACTAGAAGCTGGTAATCCCAAATCCATGGATCAGACAGCAAGTTGGCAGTTTCTCTTTACTCATGTTATTGGGGCTCACAACCCCCAAACCAGAAGGTTAGGTGGAAGGTTGCTGGTTCGCATCCCAAGAACTGAAAATGTGAGGAGCATAAATTAGATGCAGGATCAAAAGAGAGTGTTGCTAGAACATCCATATTAATGCATGTGTACACATACAGAGATAGATTATATAGATAGATGGATAGATAGATAGATAGACAGATAGATAGATAATACAACCCAAGGACTTCTTTCAACTAATTGGCACCCTCATTAAACCTAAATTGATGGTGATCACATAATATCTGCCAAACTACTGAGAATCATGGCCTAATAAGATTAATACATATATTTAACTATCATATTCAACCTCTTGTTAATTTAGTACCTGTACACATCACCTCAAGCAATTTCTTATCTCTAATTAAAGACACTTGAGATTTGATGGCACTTAACAACACTTAAATATATCAAATCATACTTCTGCCTACAATGTTACAATTAACATGTGTACAATCAAAACCTTTAGTACATTTTATGTTTTGTAATCAGAATGTTAAATGATCCAGGAGGTATCAAAAGAAGATGGAAGGAATATACTGAGTCATTGTATCAAAAGGAATTGGCAGATACAGAAGAATTTAATGAAATAGCATTTGAGCCAGAGCCTATGGTGA
>NW_006399853.1:7783231-7787243 GCF_000299155.1 Elephantulus edwardii
ACTTTCCCATCACAATATGTTTTTTGATTTCCTGGCTGCTGGTGCCAAGGGGGAATAATAAACAAAAGAGTTGCCACTTTCCCTTTAATGAAACCAACAAGCACAAATTCTTATGGGGTCACAGACATACATGTATTGGATGTTATACTGATACTCAAAGACTCATTTATGTACTTAGTAGTGGAAAAATAGAGATGTTTGAGCATGTGGCAACAAATAGACGTTAAGAGAGAAATAAAACCATTGAAATAAGCAAAAAATAAAAAAACCAAGTTAAACTCAGTCTTGTCCTCCTGCAAGGTTGTTCATTACCAAGGTTAGACATCAGGGAGTTTAGTTCCTTTTATTAGAACTATTTTTATTATAACTTCATTAAAGTTACTGGTTTGGTTTATGTGAGACTGCTCATCCAAGGAATGACTTTTAAGTCTCTTCTAGCTTCGGAATATGTGATTCTAGAATAGTTGTAAAAGGTTAGCAAAAAAACCCAAAAAACCAGGGAGGGGGGTGTTCTTTATTATCATAACACTAAGCATCAACTGTAACCTCAGGCTTCTGAAAACGTTGCAGTATTTAATCTCAGAATTTGGCAATGAAACAAAGGAATCAAAGGACATCTGCACTGAAAAGCTTTGGCTTCCTTGAGTAAAAAGTATTTGGGCAAAGTAGCAGTAAACCCAGCCTCATTCATAAGCAAGGCAGAAACCAACGAGAGAATGTAACGGAGCCGAGGCCACCTTTCCAGTGTGCTTGGCGGGATAGCAGAGAAGGACATGAGTCTATGCACTGAATCACTAGGATTGTTGGTTGGTGTCATGCAGAGGAGTGTGATTGTGGATTTGTCTTCCAAATTTCCAAGCTTTCTCAGAGCTTCAGCCTTCACAGGTGGCTCACAGCCGAAGACCTCTCTGAATCTGTCACCCAGAAAAATGATTTTAAAAGGTAATGAAAAACAAACAAGACGTTTCTCCAAGTTGTTTACTGTATTTAGATCACTTTAGGGAACAGAGGGGGATGCCAGAAACATGAGGAAGAATACAGAGCCTGTTGATGGATCTATGTCCGAGGTAAGTCTAAATGTTCTGAGTTATAAAACCCACTGCATCATCTGAAATAAACCCAAGCCTGTTCATCTCCTTTTAATCTGTGCTCTGTGTTCCAGAATCACAGAGTGAAGAGTATAGCTCTGGATGATGCAGTCTTTTGTGTAAGTGGTAGTTGGAGTTTTAAGGCAGTAAATCAGTCTATCGGATAACCAGACTTGTACTTACTCAGGGTGTGCTCTTGACTTTATGGTTTTTCTAAGTCAATTTTATCCTCCTTGGGTGTATAAGTAGAGTGCACACCCTCAGAAAGTACCAATAGAAACATCAGACAATGTAAAACTAACAAAAGCTTCTCTGAGATTTAAATGATACGTTTGATAATATGAACAACTATAGTAGCTTAAGATATTACTGAGAGAGGAATTGTTCTCTGGAGGTTTTGTGAAGAAGTTTTAGATCTGAGCTGAGACTGTGGGTATAGATTTGGGAGTAGCTTTGAAAGAAAGATGAAGAACAAGTATCCTAGTGAGAGGAATACGGGGCATGAATTTACTGCCAAGTGTCTGATACGCTTCTATGGAAGAGGGAGCTCTGTGGCTTGGTGGTAAGGAATTGCACTGCCGAGCCAGAGGCACACAGCTGGAAGCCACACACTGCTCCATGTGAGGAAGATGAACAGGATTCTTCTGTGTGATTTACCGTCTCTGAAAACCCATGGAGGCTTGGCTATGGGTCAGTTTGACCTGATGGTACACGACGACAACAACACAACAACGGTAAGGATTAGGAGTAAACAATTCCTGTGATAATAGGTTTAATGGCAACTACCTTAGGGAATACAAAGTGAGAGTCACAGATAGTTATGTCACTGGGGTGCATTTATGCTGGGGACCCAACACTGGTTTAAAATCCAGAGGAAATGTGCCTTTCCAATTACTCTCAAGTATGCCTTTGACAAGCAGAAAGCTGAAGACAGAGAAATGTTAGATCTTCATCACTTTGGTTCTTTTTGGGCTATTTTGAGAGTCTCAGAAGCAGCCCCACTCTTGGTATTCCCAGCCCACTTTATATCAGCCACGAATGCACGCAGCCAAATCACACCCTGTAACTGAGAATCATTTGAGTTTAACCGCAGTAAAAAAGTAATGCGCTGACTGTGCAGACGGGTATTAAACATTTGCAGTCATCACTCCCCTTGCCTTCTATGTGAGCTTTCCAGTGTGCAGACACTTGTGGTTTCTTTGCATTGATGGATCTCAGCCCTCAGCACCTCCCCCGAGCATGGATGGAGTACAGGTGACTGACTCCTTCCTCACCCACATGGCCTCCAAGCTGTGTTAGGAATTTGCACTCTGTCTTCACCCAGAGCCCCAGACCAGCTCCAGCTATTGTGAGCTTTCCAAGATAAACTGAGCAAGATAAACCGCCGGGAAACCTGGAGCAAGATGAGAGCCGAGCCTGTGACAGTTCACTCACAGTCACAAAGTTCTGGCTGCAAAACTGGCCTGGCAGCTGGACAGGGTGGTACCTGTCAGCTGCTGGGCTGTGATGACAGGACTTTTCACTTTAACAGCTGCGAGGCACAACTCTGAGTGGCTGGCAGGGATAAAAGGTTCAATGGTCAACAGAGAGGGCAGATCGCTGGTTGGGGAGTGCAATCTGGGCACAGAGGTGGAGGAATTGGTGCCTCATCTTTTCTTGGTCTAATGGTAAAGAGCTGTGCTGCCATCCCAAAGGCACAAGGTTTGAATCCACCAGCTGCTTTGCAGGATGAAGGATGGGCAATCTCCTCTGTGATTTATTGTCTCTAAAAAAAAAATCAACATATGCATGTTGGTTCTGACTTATGGCACACAACAACAAGGACACCCTACAGAATGTGTGTAGTGAAAGAGGACACACACCTGGACATGGAGGAGGGTGGCTGCTAGGGAGGACCCTTGAAGGTATAAACTTCTTGTAGTCAGGTAGGCGTTCTAACCCCCCCTCCCCGCTGTTGGGAGGCGAATGAGGCCAGATGCCCCCCTTCCTTGTGGCACAGTCTGTAGAGAGCTGCTGTGCAAACTAAGGACAGTGGCTCTTTGGTGGTTCAAATCCACCAGTGACTCTACAGGAGAAAGATGGGCAATCTCTTCCTCTGTGACTTAAGTCTCTCAAAAGCAATGGGACTGGTCTGATTTGATGGAGATGCGTTTGAACTTTGGAGTTTCTAACCTGTTCCAAGTCTCTTAGCCTGCAGTATTTCCCTCTTATGCTACATTTGATCAGTATTTTGACCTGCTTTCCATCATGTAAATGTGCTAGAGGACAGCTAAAACAATCAAAAGTTAAAAGTATATGTAGAAATACACAGAGTTGTGAGTAACTGGGTAAAATGTGCAAGGCTAGATAAACCAGTAAGTGCATCACACAGGGCCTTGACTCTGGTACTAATCTGTAGGAATCAGTTTCACCTTGGTTTCACCTGTAGTCACCAATGTCAGCATGCTGAAGAGGACAGTCCTCACACTGTCCCTTTGGACTAAACTGTCTGAGAAAGGATATTCAAATCAGAAGATGGTGACCCTTTCTTTACCTGAATAGTTCTCTACCATGACTGCACATTAGAATCATCTGGAACAATTTTTTTACACTATGATATCTGGCCTTGAGAGATTCAGATGTAAATGTTCTGAGTGGTTCTTGACCTGATTTATTAAAACATTTCCTAGCTATTTTCCTATATTTTAAACAGTTCAAACTGGGGAAACTATTATCCAAGAAAAAAAAAAAAGAAAGAAAAAGTATAAAGTTGAGTGAGTTCTGCCAGGTGAAAGTGATTCAAGAGGGCACTCTGTCACTACCTGGTCCATTAAGGACACACAGCGCTATGGCTCAGTGTAGGAATTCAGTCTGCATGTTGTTGTTGTTATGTGCCGTCTGGTTGCTTGCGACTCATAGCGACCCTATGTACAACAGCCCTAAAC
>NW_006399853.1:7787923-7808404 GCF_000299155.1 Elephantulus edwardii
CAGCAAGCAGGGTTGTGTCATCTGCATAATGGAGATTGTTGATAGATCTTCCATAAAATTAAAAAAAACACACCCAAAAAACTTCTCACAAAAAAAGGAAGGAAGGAAGGAAGGAAGGAAGGAAGGAAGGAAGGAAGGAAGGAAGGAAGGAAGGAAGGAAAGTTTGAATAACTTTCTGTATAAGAAAAAGATATAATAGCCTGCTTCTGTAAAAATGACAGCCCTCAAACCATGCGGGATAATTCTAGCCTGTTCTGTAGAGTCACTCTTGAGTCAGAGTTGACTGGACAGTAACAATTTTGCCATTTGGACTAGATACCAAATTGACCTGAGGTTTGCCCCAGTGACATAGTAAGTTATATGCTAGACTGCTAGCCCAAAGGTGGACAGTTCAAATCACCACTCACCAACAAAAGAAACAAGGGGCAGTGTGCTCCTTTCTGAGGTGGATGGAGGTCGCCATCAGCTGGACAGCCTGGCTTGGGCTTTGGTTTGGGGGCTCACACTGCTTGCATGTATTTTGGCTCCACCCTTTACCTGTTATGTGATGTCAGCTGGTGGCTGGGCGGTCTCATTTAATTTCTATTTCCTTGTCTGTGAAGCCAGGAGAAGATTTTAAGAGATCCTTGAAAAGAAAAGAACTACCTTTTGTGTTGTTCTATGGATCAAATGAGTTAAAAGGCTTTCTTAGAAAAGTGTGGTTATTTCTGTTTACGTGTTGGTTAAATAAGTTTAAATAAGTGACTTCTGTTCCTAGGTTTAATCTTTCATTCCTCCTCCTTCCTTCTATTTCAAATGAGGCTAGATGGTTTCTGCTGCGGAAAGATGCTGGCTTCTAGGCATCCTGGGTTTAGGCCTTCTGTCTAGAATACAGGACTTATATATGACCAAGAGGTTGAGGCACCCTTCGAAGATTCAGAGCCCCAACATCTAAAAGTGGCTACTTTTATGCCCTGGATTTCCTTTCTCCTCAGCTGCTCCTCTAATCCTTAACCCCTGACAAGCACCTTTCCCCCTTGCCCACCCTCCTCCTCTGCATCTGATGTGGATTTTATCTCCCAAATACTTACCTGGAGAAAGTGTTTCAGTTCCGCCCGGGGCTGGGCAGGCATTATAAGACCCTTGATGTGGATGAGACTGTGCCTGCGGGTAGAGGGGTAGAGTGGGCTCTGAGGAGGCAGCCCCCACCTGGTACTTGATACACAGATGAGAAAGGAAGGATTAAATTGTAGCCATTCAACTCTATCCTGAGGAAAGCTTTTGTTTCTTCTTTAATGTTAATTGTATTAATTTTGACATGTTTCTTAAGGTTGAATCATTATTATAAAAAATATTCCTCAGTGACACTTCTGACCTTGTTGATGTTAGTAGTTTCTCTTTTTGGCCCTTTTGATTATCCACTCCAGCTCTTTGCACATTTCTTTTAAATACTTTGTCTTTCTGAGCTGCCCTTTGAAATCTTGTGTTCTGCTCCTTAACTTCCAACTTTCTTCACTTTGATTTCTCAGAGCTCTAGTGAAACATTTATTAGAGTTTCCTCTGACTTCTGTCTTGGTCTTTTCTTCCTCCTCTTTTGCATTCTTCCTGGATGATATTCCTGATACCCTCCCACTGCTCATCTGGTCTTCGTTCATTAGTTTTCAAGGCCTAAAATCTGTTCCTGATTCGGTTTTTAAATTCAGGTGGGAGAGACTCAAGGTCAAATTTTGCTTCCTGTCGATTTGATTTAACCTGCTTTAGTAAATAATCGATTGTGCAAATTTCTGTAATTCTATCTCCAGCCTCATTTCTGTCACCAAGTTTGTGTTTTCTGACTAGTGACCTTCTGCCCTGTTCTTCACTTTTACATTCCAGTCACCCATTATTATTATTAATGCATCTTGGTTGCATGTTCAATCAATTTCTGACTGAAAAGTTGGTAGAAGTCTTCTATTTCCTCCTCTTTGGCCCTGGTTGATGGTGCACATATTTGAATGATAGTGGTATTCACCAGACTTCTTGGTGTACACATGGATATTATCCTGTCACTCACGATATTGTATTTAAAGATGGATCTAGAAATGATCTTTTTAGCTGTGAAAGCAACCCCATTTTTCCTCACCTTTTCATCTCTGGTGTAGTAGATCATATGATTGTCTATTCAAAATATCCTATGCCATTGTATCTCATTTCACCAGTAAACGATGATTTATTCATTGCAAATATTTTTGTACTTTTAAAAAAGCATTATTTTATATTGGTTTGTACACAAAGTTTGCATACAATGTGTTTTACACTATCCTCCACTCACATTGTGTTTCATACAGTCATTCTCATTTATTATGTTTTATAAAACTAATCACTATTAAACTATACCCATCATTACATTCATATGATGTAATACTATGCAGTACTTAGCGATTTTGAAAATTACTGCATAATTTGGGAGACCCTAGAGGGCAATATGCTGAGTGAATGAACTCAGTCTCATAAGGATAAATACTGCATAAGACCAGTATTGTAAAAACAGAAAGGGAACTAGTAAAACATGTATGGGGATCTAAGGAGGGAAGGGGTGAGTGCAGAGGGCTGAGGATGGGCAGGGGGGATATCATAGGGTCATTTACATTGTATTTAATGTAATTAATTACTACAGATCTATGCCTATTATCCCCATTCTCTTCAAGGCCCCATGGAATCTTTCCTATTCCTTCACCCACTTGCCCCAGGTATCCATTAACCTCTTCTAAGCCAAGTGATTGCCCCACTTCCCTTTCTTCTGCCCTCTTCTCCCCAACCCCTTCATCTTTTGATATCTTTCTCAATTACCCTCCTATTTTTACAATAGTGATCTTATGTAGTATTTGTCCTTATATGACCAAGTTACTTCATTCAGCATAATATTCTCCAGTCTCTCCCAAGTTCTATAGTATTTTGTGAAATCATTATTTCTTAGTTCTGTGTAGTATTCTATTGCGTGAATGTACCATAGTTTCTCAGTCCATTCATTTGTTGATGGGCATTTGGGCTGTTTCCATTTTCTTGCTGTTGTGAATAATGCTGCTATGAATGTAGGTGTGCCCATGTCTGTCTGTGTCTCATAATGGCTTTGACTACATCATCGGTCATTTCATGGGCTCTGCTTCATGCTGTCCTCATTCTAGGACTCAAAGTAATAGAATGTAGTCCCTTTATAAAAGTAGTGCAATGGACCAAAATGAATGCTTTATTCAGCTTCAAAGTCAAGTCTCTCTTCTGCTCATGTCTCTAACAATAAGTGGAAGACCAGACAAAGCAATAAAGACTTGCCCCTTCTGACAACATTGCCAAAGCATGTGAGATGAAGGCTCACTATCCTTGACTCTACAGAGCACTTGAATTGCTCTTCTCAAAAGACAAATTTGTTTTTTTCTATTATCCATGGATGTTAAATATTCTTCACTAACATCGCAACTCAAGGGCATCGATTCTTCTTTGCACTTATTTCCAAATTGTCCAACTTTCACATGCATAATAATTGAAACACAGGCCTTAAGGCAAGTGCCTCTTTGTCTTAAACTGACATCCTTAATCTTCTAAACTTGAATACCATCCTTTTCAGCAGATTTCTCCAGTGCAATGCACTATTTGATTTCTTGACTGCTACTTTCATGGGTATTGATTATGAACCCAAGGAAAAGGAAATCATTGACAATCTCAGTCTTCATGAATTTATTATGATGCTGCATTCTGGTCCATTTGTGACAATTTTTGCTTTTTTAATGATGTGATATAATCCATACTAACTGTTACAGACTTTGAGCTTCTTCAGTGAGTGTTCAAGTCCTCTTCAATTCTAGAAAGCATGGCTGTGTCATCTACATATCCAAGGTGCTGATGAGACTTCCTTTAATCGTGAGCCCACATTTTGGAATATTTGCTCCACGTAAAGATTTCATATGAGTATATGAATATACTATCCTGATACATAGCTTCCCTTCTTTTAAGGAAATGTAGTAACTCCTTATTCTGTTTAAATGACTACTTCTTGGTCTATGTCTGTACATAGGCAGACAGTCTTCCTTGTAGGTAAAATTAAATGTTCTGGATTTCCAATTCTTCTCAACTTTATCTATGATTTGCTATGACCAGCATAGTTGAATGCCTTTGGGATTAATAAAAGACAAGTAAATATTTTTCCCCCCTGGTACTCTGTGCTTTCCACCAAGGTCTGATATCAGTAAAAATCTCATTCTATGGCTTTTTCTGAATCCAGCTTGAATTTCTGGCAGTTCTGAGGGATATACTGCTCTAGTAATTTTTAAACAATCTTCAGAAATATTTTATGTGAATATCTTATGAATGATAATGTTCCATAATTTCTGAATTCTGTTGGATCAGCTTCTTTTGGAATTGGCACAAATACGGATCTCCTCCAGTCAGTTGGCAATGTAGCCAGCGATCTTCCAAATCTCTTGTCATAGATGAAGACCCCCAGGACAGCATATGCTGAAATACCTCAATTGATATTTAAACGATTCCCATAGTCTTGTTTTTGACTATGTCCTCTTTCTGTATCACCTGGATTTCTTCCATTGGTTCTTAATCATATGCTGCTTCCTGAAATGGGTCAGGGTCCTTTTGGGACAATGTTCTATGTAGTCCTTCCCTCACTGTTTGGTGCTTTGTGGGATCATTCAATATTTCTCCTATAGAATCCTCCAATATTAAAATTTGAGGTTTGACATTTTCTTCACTCCTTCCTGCTTGAGGAATGCTGAGTTTTCCCTTTTGACTTTCTAACTCCAGGTCTTTTCAAATTCCATCACAATAGGCTTTCTGTTCAACTCTCTTGTTTTATCATTTCTTCCCTTCACTTTAGCTCCTTTTTGTTGCAGAGGAAGTTTCAGAGTCTCTTCTAATGTCCTTTTTAATTTCTTTTTTCTTTCCTTTTATATATATAAATTTTATTATTTCTTGTGTGTACCATCAAATCGGATCTGACAGGTACAGGAGGAGATTTTCCCTCTTTCTGCAGCAGAACATCTGGTGGATTCAAACCGCGTACCTCTGGAATTGCAGTGCAGCTCCCTGCCACTAGGCCACCAAAGCTCCCTTATATAAAAAATTTTTATTTTATACTGGTTTTCTTAGAAAGTTCATATGTATTGTTTTTGACACAGGATCTTTCCCATTTCCTTAACCCACCCTTCCCTCCACCTATCAAATTGCATGACCCTATGATTAATCCCCTGCCCATCCTCACCCCTCTGCTCCCCCATTACCCCTCTTAGATTCTCATACTCTTTTTACTACTTATCTAATTTTTTAATTCTTTTTTTGTGTTTACTGTCAAATTGGATCTCACTGATACAGGATGAGAATGCCTCTTCTTCTCCAGCAGAGCATATGGTGGATTCGAACCACGTATCTCTGGGATTGCAGTGCAGCTTCTTGCCACTAGGCCACCAGAGCTCCCTACTACTTATCTATTTCTACAATAATGACTTTTTGCTTTCTCCTTATATAATGTCTTTGATGTCATCCCATAACTCATGTGGTCTTTGGCTGTTAGTATTTAATGTACACTATTCTTGAGATTTCTTCTGCATTCAGGTAGAATATATTCGAGGTCATAGCTGCATCTCTCTTAGATCTGTTTACATTTTTTTCTATTTCAATTTGAACTTGCACATGAACCATGGATAGTGTGTTTCACGGTTGGTCCTGGTCTAGTTCTGACTGATGAACATGAACTTCTCTTTTTTCTCTCCCCACAGATGTAGTTGTTTTAATTCCTGTGTATTCTGCTAGGTGACAACTATGTGTAAAAGAACCTTTAGGGTTGGCTATAAAAGGTATTTGTAGTGACTTAGCCCTTGGTCTTACATAATCTCATCATGTAATCTCCGACCTCATTTCTATCACCAAGGCTTTATTTTTCAACTATCAGTCATTCTCTTTGTTTCCAATTTTGCATTCTGGTCACCAGTTATTATTAACTTATCTTGAAGTGATTTGTAACAAATTTTATACTGGAGAAGTTGGTAAAAATCTTAATTTCCTTCATTGTTAGCTTTAGTGATTGGTGAGTAAATTTTAATAATAATATTAATTACAGGTCTCCCTAGTATGTATACAGATGCTATCCTGTCACTGACTGCATTGCATTTCAGGATTGATCTTGAAATATTTTTAGATGATTTATGGACTGGCACTCCTCTTCTATTTGTCATAGTAGCAAAGTACACTGTATGATTATCTGATTTAATTACTCTAAGAGAGTGAATTGGGAACTACAAACTTATCTTGGAATTCATGAAGTATCGCTAAATGCTCTGGCATTTTTCAGGAAAGTAGGTTAATAATATTTAATTCAAGAAGGTATTATGAGGATTATATTATAGAGTAGCATGAGTAGAAGACCCATCCTTCCTCAATAAATGTCAATAATATTAATGACAAGATTCAGCTGAGTCAGAGGCCACCGTAGTGCCATGCAGTACACGTTTGGCGTGTCCGTATGTGTGATATTTCTCAACATGAGGTGCAAATTTATTTAAAAAAATTTTTTATTATACTAATTTATAAAATTTAAATACATTGTTTTACAGAACAGATTCCTCCAATTTCCCTCACCCCCATCAAATTATACGACTCCATGATTAATCCTCCCTTTCCATGCTCATTCTCATCCCTCTGCTTCCACCGCCCCACCCCCCAATACTTACACTCATTCTACAATAATGATTTTATACAATATTTGTCCTTGTGGGACTGAGTTAGTTCACTTAGCATAAGAGATGCAACTTTTGTTCTTCTGCCACTCACATCTGAACGCCTCTTCTGCAGTCTGATGTGAGAACTTCCAAATTTGCCTACGTCACTTTGGGAGTAAGGTTGGAGGGAGTGCTTGGGGGAGGCCAGAGGGACCAAGCTCTTTAAGAAATTTTCAGACATCCTCCTTCCTCCGATCTATTTTGCAAACAGTAAATATGCTGATTTTACTTTTTTTCCCCCTTGACTCTTCAAAACTGCTTTTACAGCTTCTACACATTAGGGACTGTTCTCTGTTAAGGTTTAAATTAATAGAAAAGGCATATCCAAATAATTGTACAAAAATCTTTGAAATTGAGTATCTACCTATTGGGTTACCATTTTAATCATTCAACAAAACTTGATAAACCATAACAATCCCCTGGAGAGGGGAGAATTATTGGAGATGAGAGAGCTGGACCGGCCGTATTGGCTCTTACCATGTTAAAAGACCAAAGCAGAGAAACAAAGGTATTTTGAATAGAATCAGATCATTTTGAAATTTCAGCCACAGTTGTGTTTGATGTGCAGAACATGCTCAGTAACTCAATGTGTCATTAACTGTAAGATAATAGTCTTGTTCACTATAATATTAATAGGCTTAGTATAATCCTATTAAATTCATATTCTTCTGTGTTATTTTGGCTGAAAATGGACAAGTGTTAAAGGCATTCAACTGCTTTCAATTAGTATTGACTTTCGAATTCTTTTGGCTTAAAAGTCCAAGAAAGTCAAAGAGCTTTCTTTCAGGATTCTAATGAAAGTTACCTGTATTCTCTGCACATTTTAATATCTCCGTCCAGGTATGTTTTACGCTATCAGTTGGCTTATAAATACACAAAAATATTTTTTTAAAAGCAGTAGTTTGAATTATATACTGAGACTATTCGTACATGGTAGTTTACTTTTTTTTTTTTGTACTTTTTCATTCACATTTTGGGTCTTGGAGTAGTTAATGAATGGTAATGAGGTTGGAAGTTAATTTATGGCAAGAGTGTCAGGGTAATGCATGCATTCCATGTGCTGTTAAAGCAATGAATTACACCTATGGAGCTTCACCTACTCTCTTGTTCTAAAGCATTTCCTGGGTGGGGAAAATGGTGAACACATTGGACTGCTTAAGGCTGGAGGCTCAAGTCTGCCCACAAGTGCGTGGGGAAAAGAGCCTGGAGATCTGTTTCCATAAAAAGCCCCCAACTGTTGAAAGCCTTAGTGGCATATACATAATGTCCTGTGCTGCTGGCTAGAAGGTAGGGGACTCAAATCTATTAGCTGCTCTGAGGGAGAAAGAGGGGTAATGTCGTCCTGCTATGATTTAGAGCTCAGAAAGGCGGTGACTGGGCACAATGAGTTATACTTGACTCAGTGGCATTGGATTTTAGGATTGAAAACCCTCTGTAGCACCGTTCTACCCAGACGCAGCGAAATAGTTGGCATCAACTCAACAATAACAGCTGGTTACTGGAATTCCTGTGGAAACCCAGTGCAAAATTTAAAACTGTGTCTCTACCACAAAGGCAGATAGAGGTTTAAGAATCTCAACTGAAATCTATATTTGATTCAGCTGAAATATTTGCTCGCCAGAAAGAATAAAACTTGTTTTCAATTCATTCGCTTATTCGCTAGTGCTAGGGAGTCTTTTATCTCAGTGGAGAGGCCATGTCCTGCTTTGTCTGGGGTGTGGGCTTTAAACTGTTGTGTCTGTCGAATTATTGATACTGCCTCCCTTCATTCTTAGAGATGTTCTAGTTTGGATGATGAATACAGGGCCTGAAAGCCACAGTTTCACTGGCTGGGTGTTGGCCAAAATGACTTCTTACTAATTCTGGGAGCGAATCCCTTCCCTGACCTTTCATGCCTTTTGTGTTCTGTAGGCCCCAGAGCTATTTTTGCTTCAGTGGATCCCAATAGAAACTTTCAGCTGAAGATTATATTTGTAAGAGAACTTCCCTAAGAGTAAAATAAAACATTCTTAAATATATAATCAATACAATTTTTTACTGTGTTTCAGGAGCAGCAATCTTGTCTCCTCTATTCATCACTAAACACACGCTCTTCAGAAGAGCTGAGAATGAGTCAAGACCCAGAGAGTGCTTGTTGATTGAATAAATGATTTGAAATGGTAACTTTTTCCCCCATTAAGAATGGCAAGATAACGATCTTGTGCACTTTAAAATTTAAAAAGAAAATGGCATTTTCTTCTTAAAGATACTCAGGAAAGCATCCTTTAGAATCACCATTACGTAGTGTTTCTTCAAGCTGTTTGGGTGTGGAAATCCATTGATGCTTGGTTAAAAAGTCTGACAGCTCAACTCTGACCCTGAGAGTCTGATTTAGTGTCAGGTGGACCCAGGCATCTGCTACTGCAACACGTTTCACATCCAGGACTCTTCCAGCTTCCAGGACGCAGCTCCTCGACTTGCTCCTAGGCTACCCATCTTTCTGTTGTGGTTATTTTCCACTGCTGGGTTGGAACCTACCTGTAGCTGACCTTCCAGTGGGATTTCAAAGGCAGTAAATCACATGGGAGGAGATTGCCCATCTTTCTTCCGCGGTGCAGCTAGCGGATTCAAACCGTGTAGCTTTGTGTTAGCTAGCAGCACAATTCCTTACCACCAAGCCACCATCTATCCATCTTTCTGCACCATCACTAATACTCTAGCCGTGCAGTTGTTTATTGTTAGATGCAGTCGACTTAGAACTGAATCACAGCTGATCCCCCAGTAGGTTTTTGTTTTTCCTTGTTGTGTACCTTTGAGTTGGGTCCGATTGGCACAGGAGGAGATGGCCCCTCCTCCAGAGGAGCATCTGTTGGATTTGAACTGTGCACCTTTTGGATTACAGCTCAGATTCTTGCCACTAAGCCACCAGACCTCCCTTCCAGTAGGTTTTTAAGAGGCTGTTACTCTCACAAGAGGATCACATTCTCCCACCGCCACCTCTGACACGGAGCAGCTGGTGAACTTGAACAGCGTGATCTTTGGTTAAGCAGTGTAACTCCTTACCTCTAGGCCACAAGAGCTCTCCAGAGAAGGTAATAGCCTGAAAAAAACCCCAAAGTTCCAGTACAAAACTGGTTATATCACTTCTCTTTAGACACAAATTTCCTCAACATCAAGATGACAGGGCTTTTAACATGGATAGTTTTCATTGCTCAAACCTGATATACTCTGGTCAGACAAACAACACTTGAACTGGAGTGTTTTCTAAAACATAAGGTGACTACTTTGTGTTTATTTTTCTTTCCAAGGAATTGGTTATGGATTAATTATGATTTAAAAGATATGTCTAAGTGTTTTTGGATTCTTTAAGTACACTTCTTTACAAATAACTTTTGCTGTTATTTTTTTCCCCTGCCAATTTTATGTTAAGATTCTCTGAATACATGCATTGGGAGTCAGTTGATAGTTTTTCATTTCAGAATTTAACATCTAAGTCTTACCTGTTATCTTTTTGTTCCTATAAAGGATATTTCTACAGGTGAGGAAAAAATGGGCTTTGCTTTGGAGCATAATTTGCAGATGTTTCAGACTTCCACCTGTTTAGTAACCTTACTATTAAATTCCAAGCACAATTAGAAGTTGGAGCTGACCCTCCAGTGGGTTTTCAGAGGCTATAAGTAGCACAGGAGGAGATTGTCCACCCATTGTCCATGATTTCTTAGGTTGCTGTGCTGATGAGAGCCTGCAAGAGGGGAGAAGAAAAGGACCCCGACAAAATGGATGAGTATTTACAATTTGGGGCATCACTTCAGCTCTCTGTATCAGACTGTGGCTTGAGGAAGTGCAGCCTAAGAGATTGACTTCTTGAAATTTTTTGTTTGTTTGTTTAAGCAGGGAGAAAGGAATAGATTTGAAAAGATGTAGAGTCTGACAAACTACCTATTTAGTTGTGTCTTGAGTATCTAAAACTTACTGCCACTAAGACAGAGAATGTGGTCATGTCAAGCTCGAAAAAAAGGCCAGTGCAACCTGTCTTAAGTCTCACGTTTATCTTCTCTATTTTGGAAGGATGGGCTGATTGAGGAGATGCTCACAAGGTAGAGAAACCAGAATTGTATGATTACAGTCTCTACCAGGCCGACTGGAGAAGTACAGACTGTAGTCACAGAAGAGGGATTGATTTTTTTATAGTATCTTTTGTAATAGCTTCACACCCTACTTGTTGCTTTAAGGTGGATCCTATGTAAAGAATAATTATTTCTTATTTAGTTTAATCCACACTGGCACCAATGCCTCATAGTAGGTTTAATAATAATCAACTCAATTATTTCTCAAGTTTGCAGATATAAAGGGCAATGGACATAATGAAAAATGTTTCTGCAGTTAAACTTGTGATATTAGCTGCTCAAGGATGGACAGAAAATATGGGAAATACGTAGTGAATATAGAACCTTCTGGAAACCAGTCAGTGAGTATTGTTGGGATCAATGTAATATTTTACTGATAGATTCTTCTAGTGTTTAGATCTTAAAGTTCTAATATTTTTTATTACTGTCTAACTCTTCCCCAAAGGAATTTTTTATATGGTTTTTATACCCCCATTTGTTTCCATTTTCTGAGTATTAGTAGAAAGAAAATTTATTTCTGTAAAAAATAAAATTACATGGAAGTAAGAATTTTAACAATTTTATTATTCTTTATTATAATTAGGAAACTTTTAAATTCATATCAATACTATATAATTGAAACATTAACTTTAAATTTTCATCAACTTCACACTAGCAATGTGGGGGAGTAGCATAATTTAATGTCTTCAAAGAATATGCTGTAGATTATAATTCAAATATAAACCATCAATGCTGGTTTTAGTTGCATTAACACATATATTTTTTAAAATGTGATATAGAGATTTTACCTAGATTATTTAGGGCTAATTTCTATATCTTTGTAAATTGAAAGTTAATCTTATAAGTAAATGCTTAGCCTAGGAAGCAAATTATGCTTCAAATTATGCTAGCAAATGATTTTGTTTGACTTCCTCGTAATTATACTTATGCATTGTTTTGCCTGAGAAATATTATTCTGAGATGAAATATTATAGTCCATTTGGATCCAATATTCTATTGCTTAAGTTTTTTGAAGAAACTATTGATATTTAAGTTTTATGATTTAATTATAAACCTATATAAGTTGTCTGATTGAATTTTATGTAGTTTCTGTTTTTACTAGAGCTTTTGACATTAGAAATAGATACAGAAATGTGCTGGTCAAATCTTTGTTACTCTGAATGGAGAGTTATATTCTTTGAGGTAGTTCTTTCATAGACTGCTTAGTTCTGTTCAATTAAGCTCTGGTTAATAATGCTCAAACCACAGAATTAATTCTTAAATGAAGCATTTAGTGGGACAGATGGACACTGGCCATAGACTTAGACAGATGTTATAATGTGAATAACATAGTTTTATTCTGAAAATATACTTTATATTTAAAAAATAGTTTTATATTTGCAGTCTTTATCTAGTACAGAAGGTGTGCGTAAACACACATACATAATTGTCCATATCTATTTCAGTTAAACGTATTTCATTCCATGTCTCCAACTCTAATCCATTGTCACATTGTTATTCTAGCTTTATTTCCTTGCTTATTGGTAAACTCCCACCCCAACAGTGAGGAACTTGGCTTACACCTATAATTTACCATCCATTTACTTAATTGTTGTACGGATTCTAGTTAATAAAGCATTGCCTACTCTAATGATATAAAGTAATTCTGGTATGTTATCCTTTAGAAACATAATTGTTTTGCATGCATATTTAAATATATTATTTAAAATTCTTTTTTCCCCCAATATAGTGGGAGGTGGAGGATAAATATTGTTTTCTGTATAGAAATTCTCCTCCTGCAGGTCATTGTGAAGATCAGCTTTTCTTTACTGAGTAGTAGGAAGGAGCTTGGTTATATATTGGGAAACTATCCTGGTGGATCTGTTTCTGGATTCTAAGTTGTTCTATTGATCGTTCTCCATCATGTTCATCATTACATGATCTTGATTAGTCTTATAGTAAATCTTGAAATTTGTTGGTGTAAATCACTTAACATTGCACTTCTTCTGTCTTGATTTGCCCTTCAAGGTAATTTGTATTTACATACAAATTTTAGAAACGTTTTAGTTTCTATAAAACTACCTTTGGAAGTTTGCTTGGGAATGCATTGAATCTGCAAATCATTTTGGGGGAGTTAGCATTTTAACAAAAAATCTTTCATCTCACAACCTTGAGTTTTCAATGTAGAAATCATATACATTTTCTTTATGTCTACTTCTGGAACTTTAAAAAAAAGTTTCATTAGGACTTGTTTAATTAATGTTTGCCTCATCTTGATTACAGATTTTTTTTATTAATGATTTTAAAATGCATACTTCTAGAACTTTTATGCTTCATTAAATGACATATGAAGTTAATTTCCAAATGTTTAAGCTCTTACCTTACTGAATTGACTTATTCATGTTAATACTGTGTTTATAAATTCTTTTGGATTTTGTATGTATATCATGTATGTATATAATCACGGTAACATTCCTTTTCCAAATTATAATTTTTTTTTACTTTGTTTTTTTTAACTTAGTGTACTGCATAGCACACTAGAGTAATGGTGAATGAATGTAATTAAAAGGAATATCTGATCTTGTTCTCAAATGTATTAAATATTTTACAATTATAATGCTAACTTTATGGGTTTTGAGGTTATATTAGATTACAGATTATTCCTTTCTATTTCTAATTCGTTCAGAAATTTTATCACAAATAGTTGCTGACTTTTTCAACAGCACTTATGCCTCTTTGAATATCTCAGTGAGGGGGTTGTTTTCATCACTCTTAATGCGGTGAATTATAAATCATTGTCTTAAATGTTATACTACTGGCATAGACTTCAGTTAGTCATAAATTATTAAATATGTGTGTGTATATATTGGAATTTAATTTTCTTTATATTATTTTTTAAAAATTGGTTTGCTGCAAAGTTTATATACATTGTGCTTCATACTATTTTTCATTCACATGATGTTTCATACAGTCATTCTCATACATTATGTTTTTTTAGAATCAATCATCATTGGACCGTGCCCATCATTACCCTGTCTTTTCATTTGGAACCTTCCCATTTGCTTTCCCTCCACCCAAACTATGTCACTCAGTGATTTCACCTCTACCTATCCTCACCCCTTTACTCTCCCCTCCCTACCCTGTACATGTTTTACTAGTCATCCTTCTATTTTTACAATAATGATCTTATGCAGTATTTGTCCTTATGAAACTGAGTCAGTTCACTCAGCATAATGCTCTCCAGCTTCTTCCAAGTGACATAGTATTTTTCCAAATCATTGTTCCTGAGTGCTGCATAGTATTCCGTTGTGTGAATGCACCACAATTTCTCAATCCACTTGGTTGTGGTTGGACATTTGGGCTGTTTCCATGTTTTTGCGATGATGAATAGTACCGCTATGCACATTGGTGTACAAATCTCTGTTTGTGTCTCAGTTCTAATTTCCTTTATGATTACATTATTTTGAAATTTTGTACTTAAGTTTTGAGAAAAATTAACTATTATAAGTTTCAAGACCACTCTCCAGCCTTCCATACCAGGCAGCTTAAAAATCTGGCAAATGTCCCAATGAGTGACACTTCTTTTATTTAGGACAAGTGCCTTCCCTCTAGTAGGACTTTTTTCTCTTAATCCTGATATTAGTGCCAAGCACTTTATTCTGCCTTCCCTTGCCAGATGTCCAGCCACCTGGACTTTTCCAGAACATTATGAAAATTCCATAGAAAGAACTAACCTTATAAGTTAACCTTTTAAGCTATCACACCAACCTCTCATGTCCCCTAGAATTTTACTGGCTTCTCTTTCTTTTCTGTTCAATCTCCATTCGTATTTGGACTGGGAACACTCACCGGGAAGGAAATGACCTGTGGTTGTGAACTTACTTTGGAAGGACTCTTCCATCTTTGCACTTTTTAGTATCTAATCTTCATTTCTGTACAGCTTTCCTAGGCTCAGTTTATTTGTAGTTTTATTTATGTTTTTGTTTATTTATTTTTGCAATGAGAGAAGTATGCTGTTGCAATTTCTTACATCTAAAAGTGCATGTCTTCTCTTCACTTTCTTTTACCATTTTAAGTCCTGTATTTCTCCTTTAGATTATAATCTCAAAGCATTTCTCTTCTAAGCCTTAAGATCTCCTGGGCTTTCACTTTGGGACTTTTAAAATGTTAGCTTCCAATACTAGCTGCACCTTAATTACAATTAATAAATTTCTTAAATATGATTAAACAATATTTAGATCTGAACTTTGAAATGAAACTAACAATGACCCAAGTAAATACCCTCATTTTGAGAAGAAAAGTAAAGAAAACCATTTATTTATTCATCCAGTTAGGTATTGGATGATTTTATTTAATCAACCAGCTTTATGATGTATTACCGTCTGGCTTCTATTTGTTAGAAGAGTTATTACTTTAGACACCAAAGACAACAGCTTTCTGATTTCCCCCTATTCTTTTCTGTTTGCAGTCATCCTTGAATCCAAGAAATGGTGAAACTCACAGTTCAGAGTGTCAGTTTTCAAGGCCAATTGATGTAACTGGGAATGCTGATAACGATTTAACAGATGTTTGCACGGGCTCAGAAACCCAAGGACATTCAGAGTTTCCAAACAGAGAATTCCGACGCTGCCGGGTAATGTTTGGCTCAACGCTGTTTCTGTTTCTGTAGGTGATGCTGGAAACCACATGGAAATACTCATCAGCCAATTATTTATTGGAAAAACAGCTAATAATTTAATTTTTCTTCTTTTTCTGATAATGTACAATCTTGTTTGAAGACAGAAAATCATAGAGAAAAGATGGCAGAAAGGTGGAATAATTTTGAACTTGCACATTTAGGGAAAAGCAATTTTGATAAAGTGACAAAACTAGAAACAGAGTTTTGGAAATAGGTGAGAGAATCAAAGAAAACAAAGCACCATTTTTGGCCCTCCTTGGCAGTCAGTTAAGGATGCCAAGAGAGTATGTACATTGAGAGTGAATGAGATAGTTTGTAAATCAGGGTGAAGAGGAAGACCAAGTCACGTGTTAATTCCTTTTAGGCAGAGCCCTACTTTGTGAATGGTTTTCCTTCTACTCCTGTCCTTTGTCTCTGAACTTCCAAATGGGCGTTATGAGCTCTCCTACCTCTGATCTTGTCTGGTTTCAATTTTTAGTTAGAAAGCTCTTTGCATCCTATGTTTCCTACTTTGGTTTTGTGCTCGAAAGAAATTGCATAGCTTTACTTCTTGCTAGTGTATTTTCTTCACCTCAAGATCTGCTAACATGTTTCCTTCTCCATAAAGTTTGTTCTCACTTGCTGCTATGTGCTGTCAATTCACCTGCAACTCATAGCAACCTCATGTACCTTACAGCTCTGATGCCTGCTCTATCTTGAGCCAATTTCATTGTCTCCAACAAACTTATCACCATTACCCCAGTTACTGTGAAAATCCATCTCAAGCAGAGTTTTCCTCTCTTGAGATGTCCCTTTATCTTTCCAAGTGTGATGTCCCTTTCTAAGGACTGATCCCTCCTGGCAACAAGCCTAAAGTATGTGAGACAGAGCTTAAAAATCCTTGCCACTTAGGGTTAGATTTAGTGTTAGGGGGTCAGCTTGCTCAGGGTCTTTGATATTTTGGTTCAGTCCTTCTGATTCAAAAATGCATTTCTCCTCTGATAAATCTCACTGTAGAGGATAAGTTTGGAGAAGCTTATTTAACTCATTAACAAGATAAGAAGAAGACATAAAAAGGCGCTCTGATGACAGTTTTGACTTTACAAGGTAGCAAAGGTAATGTTACAGAAGAATGGGTAATTTTGATAGATTGAAATTATACTGAGAAATGTATTATATTAAAAATGAAAAAAGTACTCATAAAGCTGAAATGAAAATAAATTTATTCAACACTTGAAAAATGGTTGAAATATTGATAAAAAAGTTCACCTTATTTTATTCAGACACATAAGTCTCTGAGAAGGAAAAAAGGGAGGAAAATGAGGGAAGGAATTGGAGTTTTAGATGACCGACATACTGAATCACTGACAAGTAATTGCCATACCAAAAGGGAGGTCCTAGGACCAATTTTTCCTAAATTAAAATTCCATTTTCATTGAATAATATCTATGAATAACAACTATTGGCACCAATAGATATTATTCAAGGAGTCCATAAGTAAAGCCAATAGTAAAACACTTTACTTCTGAGAAATAGTTGACAATTCAAACTCACCCAGGGACACCTAGGAAGAAAAGCCTCCTGGCAATTTGCTTCTAAAAGATCATAGCTTTGAAAACCCAGTAGGTAGTTCTGTTCTGCATACAAAGGGTCATCATTAGTTGGAAACAACACAATGGAACTATTTTTGTCATTGTTTCTGTTTACAATTACTCAGAGGCTTTTAAGACACTTCTAAATCTTCTAATGCAGTAAGCTATACATAATATCCAACCCATCAAGAGCCCTTCTTTTCTTTTAAGCATTTGGATTTATACTTAAATAATTTATTAACTCTTTTTCAGATGTTGAGAAGTTTCATAAGTGATTGGTCTGTGTGGAAAGTATTCTTGGCTTCCCTCTTGGCCTGTGCGATAACAACAGCAATTGGAGTACTCATAGTGTCCCTGGTGTATAGTGGGAAAAATTCCAATCCCTCCATTATTATCCAGCTTCCTGGATATGGGGCAACTTCATCTACAAGTGGAACAACTGTGTCTACCTCTTCTGAATCTACTTTTATCTCAACTACAACAGAATCTACCATAACGTTTTCTTCAAATGAACCAACACCTACAACTACCACTACTTCTTCAGCTGGTACTACAACCACAGCAGCAGCCACTACTACTGTGACTGAGCCTACAACCACAACCACAGTCGCCACTAATGCAAATGAAACAACTCCAGCAGGTACAGCTACTACAAGTGAAACTACAATTGCAGCAGATACCACTACTCAACCTGAATCTATAGCCTCAACAACAGCCACAACCACAGTAAGTGAAACTACAATCACAACAGCTGCCATGAATATAACTGAGACTACAAACACATCACCTACCACTAATGCAGGTGAAACTTCAACCACAGCAGTCACAATGACAACTGAAAGTACAACCACAGCACCTGTCACTACTAAAACGGAATCTACAACCACTGCAGGAAACATTACTACAACTGAAGTCATTACTACAGCAGCCCCTAACACTAAAATTCAATCTACAACCACTACAGGAACCATCACTACAACTGAAGTCACTACTACAACAGTCCCCAACACTACAACTGAATCTACCACCTCAGCAGCCCCCACAATTACAACTGAATCTACAAGCACTGAAGCAATTACCACTACAATTGGATCTACAACCACAGCAAGTCCTGCTACGACTACAAGTGAATCTACAAGCACTGAAGCAGCTAGCTCCACTACAACTGAACCAACAATTACTGTAGTGAACACATCAACCACTGAATCTACTACTACAGCTGAATCCACAACTACAACTGAAACCACTACCATAGAAGCACTCCCCACTATAACTGAGCCTACCATCATAGCAACCACTACTACTGTGACAACAGAACCCACAACTACAGCAGTACTCACCTCTACTACAGCAGAACCCACAACAACTCTACCACTCACTAGTAGATCTGAATCCACAACTAGTGAAACCACCACCACATCATCCACTGATATGACTACTACTACAGCCCCCCAAACTACATCTGAACCCACTACTACAACAGTACTCACTAGTATTACAACTGAACCTACCACTCTAGCAACCATTACCACTGGAACAACTGAACCTACAATCACAGCAGAAACCACCATTATTACAAATGAACCTACAATAACTATAGCACTCACTACTACAGCTGAATTTACAACTAGTAAAAAAAGTATCCCATCAACAACTGAATCTACTACTACAGCAGCCTCCACGACTACAGCTGAAACCACTACCACAGAAGGGACCACTGCTACTACAACTGAGCCTACCAACACAGCAACTACAGCAGAATCTACTACTTCTATAACTGAACCCACAAGAACTGTAAGCACCACTACTACAGGTGAATCTACAACTAGTAAAACCACCACTATATCCACTATTGAACCTACTACTACAACAGCCTCCACAACTACAATTGAATCCGTGGCCACAACCGTACCCACCACTACTAGAAGTGAATCTACCACCACAGCAACCACCACTACTGTGAAAACTGAACCCATAACTATTACAGCTGATCTCACCACTACTACAACTGAACCCACAACAACAAAGACTCTACCACTTACAACTACATCTGAATCTTCAACTAGGGAAACAATGACCGCACTGACCACTGAATCTACTACTTCTGCAGCCTCTACAACTATAACTGTACCTACTACCACAATAGCACCTATCACTACTACAATTCAACCTATCACCACAGCAATCACTTCTGCTTTAACAATGGAATCCACAACCACCATAGCACCTACCACTATTACAACCAAACCCACAACAACTGCAACCACCACTACTACAGCTGAATCAACAGCTAGTGAAACCACCACACCAACCATTGAATCGACTACTACTTTAGCCCCTATAACTACATCTGAACCCACTACTACATCAGTACAGTCTACTGTTACAACTGAACCTACCATCACAGTGACCACTGAGACTGTAACAACAGAACCCATAACCACATCACAACCCACCACTCCTACAACTGAACTTACAGCTATACCATTCACTACCACAGCTGATTCTACAACTAGTGAAACAACTGTCATATCAACAACTGAATCTACTACTACTTCAATACCCACAACTACAAATAAACCCACTACCATAGAAGTGACCACTACTACTACTAAAAATGAACCTGCTACCACAGCAACCACCAGCATTGTAACTATTGAACCTACAACCACAACAGAATCTTCTTCTACTACAACTAAACCCACAACGACCATAACCACCACAACTATGGCTGAATCTACAACTGGTGAAACAGCAACTAGTACCTCAAACACTGAATCTACTACAATGGCAGCTTCTGTAACTACAGCTGAATCTACTACCACCTCACCACCTACTACTAGTAGAGCTGAATCTACCATCATATCAACCACCACCACTAAGACTACTGAATCCACAACTACAGCACAACAAACAACCTCTACAACTGAACCCACAACAACTGTAACCACCACTATGATAACTGGATCTACAACTAGTCAAACAACAACCACTAAACCTACCACTGAATCAATCAGTACAATGGCCTCGATAACTACAGCAGAACAAACTACCATAAGAGCATCCACCACTACTACAACTGAACCTACCACCAAAGCAACCACAATTACTATGATAACTGAATCTACAACTACAGCAGAACCTATCACAGGTACACCTGAACTCACAACAACTCTACCACTCACTACTACATCTGAATCTTCAACTAGTAAAACAATGACTACATTGAACACTGCATCTACTACTTCTGTAGCCTCCACAACTACTACTGAACCTACTACCACAACAGCACCTGCCACAACTACTATTCAGCCTACCACCACAGCACCTACCACTACTACAATTGAACCCACAACAACTGTAACCACCAGTACTACAACTGCATCAACAAATAGTGAACCCACTACATT
>NW_006399853.1:7809874-7810550 GCF_000299155.1 Elephantulus edwardii
ACTCTACCACACATTACTACATCTGAATCTTCAAGTAGTGAAGCAACGACCATATTGACCACTGAATCTACTACTTCTGTAGCCTCCACAACTACTACTGAACCTACTACCACAATAGCACCTGTTACTACTACTCAACCTACCACCACAGCAATCACTGCTGCTAGAACAATGGAATCTACAACCACCACAGCACCTACCACTGCTACAATTGAACCCACAACTGTAACCACCAGTCCTACAACTGAATCAACAACTAGTGAACCCACTACACTAACCACTGAATCAACCACTACTTCAGCCACTACAACTAAATCTGTGCCTACTACTACATCAGTTCAATCTACTATTATAACTGAACCTACCACCAGAGCAACCACAAGCACTGTAACAACAGAACCCACAGTAACAGAAGAAGGCACTACTCCTACAACTGAATCTACACCTATACCACTCACTACTACAGCTGAATCTACAACTAGTGAAACAACCATTACATCAACAACTGAGTCTAATTCTCCTTCAGCCTCCATGATTACAACTGAAGTCACTACCACAGAAATGACCTCTACAAGTGAACCTACCACCACAGCAACCACACACACTGTAACAACAGAACCCACAACCACAGCAGAAGCCACCACTCTTACAAGTGGACTTACAACAAATATACCAC
>NW_006399853.1:7812556-7813166 GCF_000299155.1 Elephantulus edwardii
ACTGTAACAACCACACCTACAACAACTGAGGAATCTACCACTATTACAACCGAGGCCACAACAACTATAACCACCACTGCAATGGCTGAATCTACAACTGGTGAAACAACAACCAGTATATCGACCACTGAACCTACTGCTACAACAACCTCCATAACTACAGCTGAACCTACTATCACTTCAACATTCACCACTACTACAGAGGAGCCTACCACCACAGCCACCACCACCATTGTGACAATTGAACCAACAACTACAACAGAACCTACTACTACTACAACTGAACCCACAACAACAACTCTACCACACATTACTACATCTGAATCTTCAAGTAGTGAAGCAACGACCATATTGACCACTGAATCTATTACTTCTGTAGCCTCCACAACTACAACTGAACCTACTACCACAATAGCACCTGCCACTACTAATCAACCTACCACCACAGCAATCACTGCTGCTAGAACAACGGAATCTACAACCACCACAGCACCTACCACTGCTACAATTGAACCCACAACTGTAACCACCAGTACTACAACTGAATCAACAACTAGTGAACCCACTACACTAACCACTGAATCAACCACTACTTCAGCCCCCACAACTA
>NW_006399853.1:7814251-7822897 GCF_000299155.1 Elephantulus edwardii
TCTACTATTATAACTGAACCTACCACCACAGCAACCACAAGCACTGTAACAACAGAACCCACAGTAATAGAAGAAGCCACTACTCCTACAACTGAATCTACATCGGTATCACTCACTACTAAAGCTGAATCTATAACTAATGAAGCAACCATCATGTCCACAATGGAATCTACTACTACAGCTACCTCTACAACTACAACTGAAACCAGTACCACAGTAGCATCGACCACTACAGGTGAACCTACCACCACAGCAACCACAAGCACTGTAACAACAGAATCCACAGTTACAACAGAAGCCTCCAGTCCTACAAATGAACCCACGACAACTATACCAGTGACTACTACAGCTGAGTCTACAAATATTGAAACAACCAGTACATCGACTGGTGACTCTATAGCACCCACCACAGCAGCATCTACCACTACAACTGAACCTGCCACCACAGCAACCACTAGTACTGTAACAACTGAACCTACAATGACTGAGGAATCTACCACTATTACAACCAATGCCACAACAACTGTAACCACCACTGCAATGGCTGAATCAACAAATAGTGAACCCATTACATTAACCACGGAATCAACTACTACTTCAGCCCCCACAACTACATCAGTACAATCTATTACAGCTGAACCTACCACCACAGTAACCACAAGCACTGTAACAACAGAATCCACAGCTACAGCAGAAGCCACTACTCCTACAACTGAATCTACAACTATACCACTCACTTCTATAGCTGAATCTACAACTAGTGAAACAACTATCACCTCAACTACTGAATCTACTTCTACATCAGCCTCCATGCCTACAACTGAAGCCACTACCACAGAAATGACCTCTACTACTACTGCAAGTGAACCCTCAACAACGCAACCACACGCAATGTAACAACAGAACCCACAACCACTGCAGAAGCCACCACTCTTATAAGTGGACTTACAACAACTATACCACTGACTACTACAGCTGAATCTACAACTAGTGAAACAAGCATCATGTCCACAAAAGAATCTACTACTACTACTGCCTCCACAACTACAACTGAAACCAGTACCACAGCAGCATCCACCACTACGGGTTGACCTACCACCACAAGCACTGTAACAACTAAACCCATAACCACAGCAGAAACCACCACTCTTACAAATGAACCCATGACAGCTATACCACTGATTACTACAGCTGAGTCTACAAATAGTGAAACAACCAGTACATTGACTGCTGAATGTACAGCATCCACCACAGCAGCATCAACCACTACAACTGAACCTGCCACCACAGCAACCACTAGCACTGTAACAACCAAACCTACAACGACTGAGGAATCTACCAGTACTACAACTGAACCCACAACAACTCTACTACTCACTACAACATCCGAATCATCAACTAGTGAAACAACAATGACACTGACCACTGAATCTTCTACCTCTGTAACTAACCTTCACAACTATAACAGAAGCTAGTAGTACAACAGCACCTACCACTACTGCAATTCAACTTGCCACCACAGCAAAGCCTACCACTGTAGTAGCACCCACAGCTTCCACTGAGCATATTGCTACAAGACCCATCACTACTACAAATGGTACTACTACAACATCAGCTCCTGCTTCTGCAATTGGACCCACAACTACTTCAAAAGTATCCACGACTACATCTGAATCTACTACCACAGCAGTCCCTACTTCAACAACTGAACCCCCAACTACTTCAGAACCATTGGCCACTACAACTGTAATTGAATCCACTACCACTGCCAGTGAATCTACACACACAGAATCCTCGTCTTCTACAATTGAAACTACAAATGGAACCATACCCCCCACTTCTTCAGCTGAAACTACTACCACATCAGTGCCCAGTGCAACTACAACTGAAGCTGTAACCACTGGAACCAATACTACTGCAAGCTAACCTGTAGTCACAACCTCTAACTAATCTACTATTAATATAATTCTTTCAAATGAATCCACAACCACTATAACCATTATTGTATAAGTTGACCATATAACTGCCACAATTTGTGCTGAAATTTTTCAAGGGAAATCATCACATCTATCAAGGATACAATCACAGCACTGTTTCTGCAACATCACTATTTTATTATTTTAACGATGCAGTACTGGTATAATAGGTAAAACATTTTAAGCCTTTTAGATTTTACTGCTTGAGTCCTTTGTCAATATTAAAATACTATTCTAAACAAACCCATTCTTTTTATCTCAATACCCAAACCTAACAGTGCTTTTAGTCAATTTTCTGTACCTTCATTCATTTTACACAATTGCTATGGTCTATATCACCTGTTCTATAGTGAGTATGTTTGAAAATAGAACACCAAACACTTGCTGTTGAATCAATCCAAACTCTTTATGACCTCATTCATATGACAGAATAGAACCCCCTATAAAGTTCCAAAGGCTGTATATCTTTATAGAGGCATTTTACTGCATCTTTCTGCCACAGAATAGTTGGTGGCTTGGAACTGCCAAACTCTTGATTAGTAATCACTGTACCACTGTATAATCATCCAAACTGTACTTATGTTGATTCAAAATTTCCTTCTAACAGCTGCATCACTTCACATTTCAACCTGTATCTGTGTTAGTACTATGTATGACTTTTACAATCAATATCACTGTCACCATACCAACTATAACCAAATCAAATTACTGCGTCAATTTTGTCCCATGATGCTTTTCTACCTGGCTTCTAGGACTATATATTTTTTTCAAGAGAGGATTACTCACCTTTCTTCCACAGTTTCTGTGGGATTTGAACTCCTAAACTTTTGGTTAACAGCCCAGCACATAATAAACTATGCAACTAGGGTTCTTTAGATTGACTATAACCATTAACTAAAAAAAAAAAAATCAAAATAAAAAAAATCAAGATTTAGTACATGATTCATTCAACTATAGTTATAGTGGCAATTATTTCACCTCTGAAATCCCCGTTGAGATTTAAAATGCTTTGTTTTGGCCCGGAAATTTTATGTAGAATTCACTAATTTTTTTGTGTGTCTTGTTGCAAATTGCAAATATCATACCATTTGAATAAATCTATTTATTTATGCTGGACATCTCTGTTGTTGAAATAAAATGGTTACCAATTTTGGAAGCAGGAGCGGCATCCACTTCCTAATCAACATGCCTCTGGAAACTATGAACTTTGATAAATGTTCATAGTTGTAGAGGGGCTTCAGGCCTTTTGTTCATAGGGTCGCTATGAGTTGTGCTAGATTTGAAGATAATCAGCAACCCCAAAAAATATTAATGTGGTGTTTTGTTATGCTAATATTTAATAATTAATACACAAGTTGCATATTTGTATGTCAAAGGTCTACTAGAGAAGATACAGCTTCTACTATTTTCTATTTCTTCTATATCTGTTTTTCAATGAGAAATGATTTGGATGGAAAATGTCTTGGATGAAATCTATAAACAATATACAAGCTAATTTTTTAAAAGAATGAAGATTTCTCCAATTTGACACAGTAGTTGTTCAATAAAAATATGTTTTTAAAAATTCAGTGAATAGCAAAGATAAACTAGGCAAGTTCCCTGGTGGCCAGAAACTAGCCTCTCCACGTCTGGTCTGTAGTTTCTCTTGGTAGCATAGATGATTCTAGAAGATATCTATCTGTTATTAGGTGCTATTGCATTAACTTATGCTAACCCTACGCACACAGAGTCCAGACTTACTGTTCCAACAGAAACTTGCAGAATTCCTGAGACCTTGGTCCTTAATCACCCTTGAATCCTGGAACAAAGTGCATTCCCCAGGCTCAACTTTTCAGCAAACAATAAGCCTATAAAGTGAGCAGTAGTATCAGGAAGAAACTTCTTAAAATAAACAATCACACTTGAATTGGTTTTTGTATAAGATGTGAGGTGTGGGTCTTGCTTACACGTTTTGGAGCTCGTTTTCCAGTTTTGCCAACACCATTTGTTAAAGAGACTGATTCTATCTCCTTGGATGAGCTGGTTTCAGGGTTCTCAATTCTATTAAATTGATCTATTGCTGGACTAGAACAATGCTGTCTTGATCACCACAGCGGGGTAGTAGGGGTTGAGATCAAGAAGTGCAATGCTGTCTACCTTGTTTTTCTTTTTTAGTAGTGTTTTACTTCTTCAGGGCTTCTTTCCATTCCAAATACAGTTAGAAATTGTGTTTTCTCTCTCATTGAAGAATGGAATTGGTATCTGTATTGGGATTGCATGGAACTTGTAGATTGCCTTTGGTGGAATTGTCATCTTTACAATGATGAGTCTCCTTATCCATGAGCATGGTATATTTTTCCATTTCTCCAAATCTCTTTTTGTTTCTCAGAGTAATGTTTTGTAGTTTTCTGTGTATAGTTATATTTATTCACAAGTATCTTATCTCATAGTTAGCTAAAACAGTGCTGCCACCCAAATAGACGTATGCTCACCCACGTTTATTGCTATGTGATTCACAATAACAAAGCGATTGAAACAACCCAAGTGCTCATCAACAAATGAATGGATAGAAAAACTATGGCACAGTCACACAATGGAATACTACACAACACTGAAAAACAAGGAACTAATAAAATATTATACAACATGGGTGTCCTGGAGGATATTATGCTGAGTGAAATATTTCAGTCACAAAAGGACAAATATTTCATAACACAAGTATTATAAAATAGGGTTGACATGGGGGTTGAGGGGTATCTGAGGAAAAAGGGGATAAATAATGAAGATTGCATTGGAATAGATGAAGGAAAGAACTATCTAAAAGGAATATATGATTAGGAATTATGTCTATGACAAGAGTCCAAAATAAGAGGTGCATAGCAAAGTGGGCTGGGGAAGAGGCAGAGGGAGGAAATTATGCAATAATCAAAGACGTTTTTTAAAGTGAACTGAGAGGGTAGGGAGGAAAATGTGCAACAATGAATGAATGAAAATCCAAGTTTTGTGTAAACTTTCATTAAAGTCACAATAAAAAAGATAAAAATAAGAATAACCAATTACATATCATCAAAAGAACACTACTCGCCCAAGGATAAAGGCCTGAAAGTAGGAAGGGATGGAAGTATTAATGGCAATAAAAATTACAGAGATGAAGAAGGAAGGTGTGATTTCATTGTGGGTATTGTAATTAATATGACAAAATGAAATGTATATGAATGAGTGATGGAAAATTCATGCTTCATAAAATTTCACTCAAATCAATAAAAAATGAAAGTAAACCAAACTGAATGAAATACTGCCTGATTCTGTACCATCCTCACAATCCCTTCTCTCCTTAACCCCACTATTGGGCCCACCACGTCAATCCCTCTCGTATGTCTTCCTGTTCTTGTTGACCTTCTACTTTATTGCATATGATACCATTATCTAAAGTCTAATCCTAACTTTTAACATACACAAAATATACAAGATGATGTATCATCATCCTGTCTTCTAAGAATTCTGAGCAGTCACTCCTCTTCTTCCCAGATAGATTTGCTTAGTCTTTTGTTAGTCCATGCTGTATTCAACAACTTTATTAAGAAGTTGGAGATCTAATCCACTGCTGCTGGAAGAATTAGAAGGATTTCATTAATATGGAAAACAGTTTGGTGCCCTCTTAAAAAGTTTAAAGATGGAAATTCTATTTGAACCAGCAATCCCACTATTATGTATACATTCTAAAGAGATAAGAGTTATGACACCAATAGATATATGCACATCCATGCTTACTGCAACATTATTTCTAATTGCAAAAAGACAGAGACTACCTAAGTGTCCAGCAATGGAAGAATGGTTAAGGAAACTATAATGCAGTGATATTTTGTAACAGCAGATGGTGCTGTTTTTCTTAACACTGACATAATGCTCATTGATCTTAAGTGAAAGTTTTATTTTTTTAAGAAACAAATTTTCTTGTAACTTGGGAGCAGCTGAGGTGAATTTTTCTGGCACCAAATAATTGAGAAGTGGGATTTGGTTATTTCGAGTGCTTCTGTAGGAAGCAGAATAATGTTTATTATAGTTACAAATACTTTTTTTTATAGTTACAAATAATTATTAATGTATCTTGATTACATCTTTGGTCAATTTCAGATGCAGAAATTCTCAGTGTCTTCACTTTTTATTTTATTAGTTTGTGCATATAGTCTATTAGTTGTGCATATAATATTCCTATTAGCAAATCTTCCCTATATGTGTATGGATATTATCCTATCACTGAAAGCTTAGTAATTCAGGACAGATATTTAGATATTCTTTTGATGATGAGTGTGACATTTGTAGTTAGGTGTCTGTCGAATTAAATATGGCCTATAGTACTCTGTGAACATCACACCTGAACCCTGTCCTGTCCTGTACCGTTCTCACACTTCCTGTCACTGTAGTACCATTCGGGCAGTCACTGTGTACAGTCCATCTAGTTGAGATCTTTCCCGCTTACGCTGACCCTCCACCTGTCCAGTATGATGTCCCTCTCCAAGGAATGGCCTCTCCTAGCTACACGCCTGAGGACATGAAGGGTATAGTCACACCATGACATTTAGTTTGAATGAGACCTGAGAGTAATCTTGCTAAGAGGTGATCCCATTCTTCCAAAAATGGGACTTAATTTAGATTATTTTTTTTGCTTTTAAAGGACCTATGAAATGGGTCTGTGATGGCCTATTGAAGGAGCTCTGGTGGTATAATATAGTACGTACCGAGCTGTTAACCAAAAGGTTGGAGAGTCAAGTTTATCAGTGGCTCCACGGGAGAAAGATGAGAAGTTCACTTCTGGAAAGATTTATAGGTTTGGAAACCTGATGAAGTTCAGTGAGTAGGAACTGATGGCAGTGGATTTGGTTTTGGGTTTCTGGACTACATGACATACCTGATGGCTACTAGTGTGGACTCTCAAATGGAATTTCTGCCTCGTTATTAAACTGCTTGTTTCACAGGTCTCAATTTCTTTCAATTTCTTGATCTCCTCAATTGTGAAGCGAGGAGTTAGATGATTTGGGAGGTCTGTAGAAGGTCTGTTAAGATATACTACTTGAGGGATATCAAACTAATCAATTGTTACTAGAAAAGAACATTAATTTTTTTTAAAATAAAATTTTTATTTTATGCTGTGTTTTTTATAAAGTTCATATACATTGTTTTTCACACCAGATCATTCTCATTTCCTCTACCCACCTCTCCCTCCACCCATCATATTGTACAACTCTATGATTAACACCCCTCCTCATCCTCACCTCTCTGCTCCCACCCTCCCCCCTTTGGATCCTCAAACATGTTCTACAATAATGATCTTATACAGTATTTGTCCTCATGGGACTGAGCTAGTTCACATAGCATAGTGCTTTCCAGGCCCTCCCAAGTTAGGTAGTGATTTACAAAATCATTGCTCCTGGGTGCTGTGTAGAATTCCATCAGGTGAATGTATCATAATTTCTCAATCCATTTGATTAGATATTTGTTAGATATTTGGGCTGTTTCCATGTTCTTGTGACGGTCAATAACACTCCTATGAACAGTGGTGTACAATTCTCTGTGCCTCACTTCTCATTTTCTCAGAATATATTCTAAGCAGTGAAATAGCTGGATCATATGGAATTTCTATGCTCAACTTTTTGAGGAAATGCCAAACTGCCTTCCAGAGTGGTTTTACCATTTTACAATCCCAACCACAATGTGTAAGAGTTCCTATCCTGCACATGCTCTCCAAAATTTATTTCTTGCCATCTTGTTAAACATTGCAGCTGTTACTGGAGTGACATGTTAATTTTCAATTAATTTTGATCATGTACTTCATATGCAAGTTCAAGCTGAAACTGAGGAAAATTAAACTGAATCCACAGGAGCCAAAATATGACTTTGAGTTCATCCCACCTGAATTTCAGAATCATCTCAGGAACAGGTTTGAGGCCTTGAACATTAAAGAGCGAAGACCAGATGAGTTATGGGAGGATGTCAAATGTATCTTCCAGGAAGAGTGCAAACGGTCATTACAAAGACAGAAGAGGAAGAAAAGACCAAAATGGATGTCAGAAGGAACTCTGAAGATTGCACTGGAGCGAATTCTTCCAAGATACTAAAGAGCTGAACAGAAGATTCCAAAAGGCAGCTCGGAATGACAAAGCAAAATATCACAGTGAAATGTGCAAGGAGGTAGAGTTGGAAAATCAAAAGGGCTGAACTCATTCAGCATTTCTTAAGCTCAAGGAACTGAAGAACAAATTCAAACCTCGAGTTGCTATATTTTAATGCTCCAGGGAGTATTAAAAGAGGATGGAAGGAATACACTGAGTCATTGTATTGAAAGGAATTTGCAGATACAGAAAAATTTAATGAAATAACATTTGATCAAGAGCCTATAGTGATGAAGGAAATAGCAAAAAAATAAGGCCCCAGGAATAGATGGTATACCAATTGACATATTTCAGCTAACCAATTGACATATGCCCTGGATGTGCTCACCAAGCTGTGCAAAGAAATCTGGAGAACAACCACTTGGGCAGCTGACTGGAAGAGATCTATATTTGTTCCCATTCCAAAGAAGGGTGACCCAACAGAGTGTGGAAACTACAGAACAATATCATTAACTTCACATGCAAGCAAGATTCTACTGAAGATTATCCAAAAACGACTGGAACAGCACATCAGCAGAGAA
>NW_006399853.1:7823882-7919109 GCF_000299155.1 Elephantulus edwardii
ACAGCGCAGGAGGGGAAGACCCTCTATGAGGTGGATTGATTCAGTGACTGGGGTAATCGGGATGGGTGTGTCAGAGGCAGTGCAGTTGGCACAGGACAGAGTAGAGTTTAGAGCTGTTGTACATAGGGTCGCTATGAGTCGCAAGTGACTTGAGGGCACATAACCACAAGAACAACTATGTATGAGTCTTTTAAAAAACTTTCTTAGTATTCAAATCCTATTTTTCACTAAGAACTTTGTATACCAGTTTTATGAAGATGCCCTTAGATACTGTGTTAGTTGCCAATTGTTCATTTCTAAGTTAAGTGCTATTCCTGATCTCTGGCCCATTTTCATTTAGACTTTGCTGACTGGATTCTTCTGTTATCTAAAGAGGAAGCTACCTCAGCAGTTAATTTTGGGGATGCTGAAAGAGCTTGCATAATCCGGTCTTTGACTACATTTCCAGGTATCCTTGTTGGAAAGAGAAGACTCTGATGGATACTTTAGGGTATTTGTACATGAGTTTCATCAGTTGCCAGAGTTCGGTTCCTGAGGATGTAGGCTCAGAACAGACACACAGGAATCAAGGGAGGAGGACTGGAGGGGTTTAGAGCAAGGAAATGAGGAGAGACTGAAAATATCAAGACTCAATGAGCAGAAAGGGGCTCTGGTTAAGTGCATGGTTGTTAACCAAGTGATGGTTGTGACCTCACCAGCCACTCTACAGGAGAGAGGTGTGAGAGTCTGCCTCTGTAAACGTTTCCAGGCTTGGATCCCCCAAGGAACAATTTTGTTCTGTTCTGTTCTATGAGGCTGCTATGATTACATCTTTATGAACTTTGGTTTCATATGCCGTGTTTAATGAGCAGAGAGCTATGGACATTGGAAAGAAAGTCCAACACTAGGGAAATGATAGTTGAGAAGAAAGCACTGACAAACTTCACCTACTTCCTTGTCTTATTATGGAAATGGCCTCAAAGTGAGAAGGATGGGAGACTAAAGAATAGAGGCAGTAATGCCACATCTAATTAAAACCCTTTTGCTTCTGCTTAGACATCTGAGAGGGAAATCAGACTAGCTTTCAGAGACAAGGTTTTCTGGTTCCTTGTATAAATTACCATTTACTCTCTTTCTAAGGTGGGTACCAAATTGGTTGATGACTGTGTATTACTGAATTTCATTCATACTTGCACTGATGCATCATGGTTGAGAACACAATAACATCGACCAACTCAATTATTTCTCAAGATTTCAGATATAAATTTCAGGTATGATCAAACTGAAAATTGTTCCTGAACGTAAGTGTACAATAGCTGATATTCAGCTGATGGAGAAAGGGTATGGAAAATACTTTCAGAATATTGGACCTCCTGAAAACCAGCCAGTGAGTACTTTTTCCAGTTCATTTCATTATTTTTTATATTAATTGTGTGAAAAACATCTATTAGTCACAGGAAAGTCAATGATATTTACTTTTTTTTTTGCTTTCCAAAAAAGTTATGTATACAGGGCCAGTCCTTGTGCTTAAAATAAAAAATTATGTGTCCTCACACTTACTAAGGAACAACAATTGATTAACTTTCGAGCTACACTTGTCAATCACAAATCTTACATATCAATTTGTATTATTGCTGCATGCATTGTTTAGAAATAGTATAAACTATCATGAACCTAATACGGGATACAGTAGGATACACTTTCCGAGCAACATGATTTAGTTAAAAGTTAAAACAATATTATTGTTTTTGTTATGTGCTGTTGAGTCACTTGAGACTCATAGCGACCCAATGTACAACATCCCTAAACTCTGCTCTGTCCTGTGTCAATCACACCGTCTCTGATTCACCCATCCCGATTACCCCAATCACTGATTCAATCCACTTCATAGTGGACCTTCCCCTTCTGCACTGTCCCTCCACCCTACCAAGCATGATGTCCCTCTCTAAGGACCTGTCCCTCCTTGCAACATGTCCAAAGTATGTTAGACGGAACCTTAGAATCCTTGCCTCCAAGGAGCAGCCCTGTTTGACCCTTTTCCAGGATGAATCTGTTTGTTTTCTTGGCAGTCCATGGTATTTTCAATACTCTTCTCCAGCACCACAGCTCAAAGGCATTAATTCTCCTTCTAGCCTCCTTAGTCATTGTCCAACTCTCTGATGCATAACAAGTGATAGCAAAGACCATGGCCTGTATCAGACACACCTTAGTCTCCCAAGAGACACTATTATACAATATTATACAACCATAATTAAAAATTATTAAACAATCCTGATCTTAATAGCTTCCGGACCCAAGGATGTTTTTAAAAGTTTAATGTCTAGATTTTAGTGTACAGTGTTGAAATTTATTATTTTGGCCACAGTTTTAACCTGTCCAAACTCAAATGTTTCTAAAATCCTTGAAATTAAGAAATTGCTTTTAGATATGGGCTCTATAGCTAAGAAGGATCATCTCTAAAAACCAGCAAACAAACAAACAACTGTTTTAGGAATCATTGATTAGACTGTTGTTCATGTTTTAATACCAACAGTTACTTCTTCGCTAGTTTTTAACATGTTTATTTTTTCATGTAGGCAAGTCTAATCAAATTGCTCAAAATATTTTTAAAGTGTGAAAAATATACCAAGTAATTCAAGTGTAGCTTGAAATAAAGAGTTCAGAAGACAAAGCATATGGTGTAATGTGTTTCTTCATCCAACAGAAGACCACAGAAGAAAGTCATGGTGCTCACAAAACGTTTGCTAAATGAATTATTCTAAAGGATATACAGCTTCAAATGCAAGAGATTTCATTCTCAGGGCCCTACGTAATGAGACCTCATTTCCACTCCGTGATGGTCTCCAGATTATCTCCAATGCTTTAACTCCTTAAGTTTTAAAATTGAGATCCAGAATTATCTAATAAAGAAAAACAGGTTTTTGCTTAAACCTCTATGATCAAACTATAGCTAAAGTTAGATTTCACCTCAGTGTCAGCAATTCTCCATCTTGGATTAGACCCCACTCATCATACTTCAACTTTGAAAAAGTTAGGTTTTAAAAAAAAAGTGAAGAAAGCAAGAAAACTGATCTCATGAATGAAAGTTATTTGATTATAAAGTCATGGAAATGTCTAATTTAAAACTGAGAGATAAATGAAATTTAAATAATGGTACCAAAATAGGGTACAGTATGAACCTATATGCTCTTCAAAGGTACCTGCCAATAACAGATGGAATTTTAGCTAAAAGGTGGGTAGATGTGCCACACCTTCTCATATTCAGGGACAATATGGAACTGCTAACTTAATATGACAATGAAACATGTTTAGCTGTCTTTGATTTTTTTACCATCATTTCCTCATTTACTCAGTCATACTTTTAATGATGATTACCCAATTGACCAGTATTTATTTAAGTGTCTTATTAATGAGATTCAATATAACTTTTATCCAATCAACAAGGCAGTAGACATACCAAAATTTCCCCATAACAAACTCCTTTACTTTGAAACCGTCTATTGTATTTTCACCTAACTTGAAGACTTTCATGTCTCCCCAAAGACTTTCTTTGTCAATTCTTTTCCCCCATTCTTAAAAATATTTATAAAATGTTACCAACACTAAGAATAAAGTGTGAGTAATAGCCTACTATGCATTCACTGTCAAGGTTAATAAATAACAGATTAAAAATGAGAACATTTTTCCACCGAGCACTTTCCTGCTCCAGTTGCATTCACCATTCTGTTTGCTGAATTCAATTTACTTCATCTCCCTTAATCCCACTTCATTCTTCACATTGCTTTATTATTTTTGTACATACATAGCTTTATTTGTTATATGCAAAGCTTTCCACATTCTCCATCCTCTGAAATAAAGCATAGTGCTTGAGGCACAAAAGGAAACAGTAGTGGCATGTTACATTATGCCTTATCTTTCTTACTTTTTTAGCCTTGTCTGGGACTCCAGTGTTCTGGGGGATGAATTCTTTTGTAACTATTAACACATATGCATCTTTGGGGGATGGGGAGGTTAGCATTAATGGTGAATTTAATTGCAGTCACCTCAGGTAGAACAAGTAGATATGTTGTGGAGAAAGTGAAGCTAGAATGTTCCTTGGAGGCAAAGACAACAAAGTTTCACCTCACATACTTTGGCCATATTGCTAGGAGAGGCTATTCCTTGGAAAGGGACATCATAGTTGGAAAAGTGGAGGAATGGTGGAGACGAGGAAGACCCTTGATGTGATGGATTGACAGAGTGACTGTAGCAATGGACTCAAGTGTGTCAAAGATGATGAGGCTGGAACAGTATAGGGCAGGTTTCAGGTTTGTTGTGCATAAGGTGGCCATGAGTCGTACTTAACTGGAGACATCGAACAACAATAACAGGGCTAGGAGGGGGAAATGGAGTTCTAGCTCTTTGTAAAGAGTTGCACGGCCAACCCAAAGGGAAGTAATACAAATCTACTAGCAGGTTCATCATAGAAAGATGGTCAGTCTCCTTCCATGAGACTTAGAGCCTCTGAAAACTAGCTAGAGGCTCAGAAATGGGGGGGGGGAAATTCTGACTCAACAGTCCTTAACAACAACAAGAAGCACTTTCTAGCTAAGTCTTGGTGGTGTATAGTACCTAATGTGTTAGAATGCTAACCAAAACATTGGCAGTTGAAATACAGCAGCTGCTCTGAGGAAGAAAGATACATCGTCTCCTCTTGTAAAGACTGACAGCCCCGGAAAGCTGATGGAAGGTCACGCTCAGAAGGAGTTCGAACAACTCGCTAGCAGAGGGGTGCCAGCACAACAATGATCAACTTAGTCATCGTTCGTTAAGTGCCTTCGAGTCGTAGGTGACTCATAGCGACCCTATGAAGGAAAGTCCTCAACACTTGTGTGACTTTCATCCTCTCTCCAGATCCATAGGGTTTCTGGAGGCAAGCTATTACGGAAGCGGATGCCACTCCTGCTTCCAAGCTTGTTTTAATCAGGGAGTTTCACCCAACACTGTCCACCATGGGTAACCAACCCTTAATGCATTTGACACATCAGTATCACAGTGTTCAGCCTCACAGCAAACACAAGTTACCACCGTATGTCAAGTGGACATGCCAGGGCTATACGACCTAGAGGAATGTTTGAATAAAAACAGTGAAAGACAGACCTGAGGGCCATGGATTAAAAGTCACCCACCGTTGGCTTGGTTGCCTCGCCTGTCCACTGGGCCAGCTGATCTCTATGTTGATGTTATTGTCATTAAGTGCCATCAAGTCACTAGCAACTCATAGTGACCTTATGAAGGAGAGTCCTCAATGCTTGGGTGTCTCTCATCCTCTCTACAGGTTCATAGGGGTTCCAGAGGCAAGCTATTACAGAAGTGGATGCCACTCCTGCTTCCAAAATTATCAACTTACACTTCTTAATTATATCATTTAGGGTGAATCATTGAACCACTTTTGACCTCAATATGACTGAGTTGGACTTATTTGGTTCTTATTTATAAACTGTGTACTAAGGGTTGGTTTTGGTAAGCAGTCAATTCTCTTTCAGCTTTAAGAACACACAAATAATTATTCCTATACCTAAGAGAGGAAGCAGGAGTGGTGTCCACTTTCTAAACAACATGCCTCTGGAAACTATGAACTTTGATAAATGCTGATAGTTGTAGAGGGGCTTCGGGCCTTTTGCTCATAGGATCGCTATGAATCATGCTCAACTTGAAGGCAATCAACAACAACAAACCTAAGAGAAGCTTTGTCATGTGATATTTGATAGAACTCATTGTCAGCCAAGTTAGTTACTTCTCATAGTGAACCTCCATCAGATTCCAGTGCTATAAATGGTTATGGGAAGAGATTGCCCATATTTCTTTCTTCATGGTGCTGATAGATTCCAACCACTGGAGACACATATCCTTTAAGTTAGTGGTGCAACCAGAGTTCTCAGTGTCTTAAAAGAATGCACCTGTATGTTGGAAATACAAGAACATTTCACAAATACATATCAGTTGACGCTGATAATGACTGATGAGTAGTGTTGAACCATAATATTTAACTAAATATATGCGTGTCAGAAGACATTGTGTATACTGTAGTATGGTAACAAGAAGCCAAAGCAAAGGGAAAAATCCAAGAAGTTAAGGAGCTGAATAGAAGATTTCAAAGGGCTGCTCCGAAAGACAGGCAAAATGTCATAATGAAATGTGCAAGGAGCTGGAGTCAGAAAATCAAAAGGGCCAAATTCTCTCAGCATTTCTTAAGCTGAAAGAACTAAAGAACAAATTCAAGCCACGAGTTGCAATGCTTAAAGATGCTCTGGACAGAATATTGAATGAATCGGGAAGAATTAAAAGATGGAAGGAGTATACAGAATCATTGTATCAAAAAGAGTTGGCTAACACAGAAGAATTTCAAGAAACAATCTATGATCAAGAGGCAATGGTGATGAAGGAGGAAGTGCAGGCTGCTCTGAAGGACTTGGCAAAAAAACAAAAGTTCTAGGAATTGATGGTATACCAATTGACATATTTCAGCAAACAGAAGCTGCCATGGATGTGCTCACCAAATTGTGCCAAGAAATCTGGCTAACTGACTTAAAGAGATCCATATTTATTTCCACTCCAAAACAAGGTGACCCAACAGAGTGTTAACATTATCAAATAATATCACTAATAACACACACTAGCAAATCCTGCTGAAGATTATCTAGAAACCAATGGAATAGTACACTGACAGAACTACCAGATATACAAGCTGGGTTTAGAAGAGGTTGTAGCACTACGACATTACTGCCAATGTCAAATGGATCTAGGCAGAAAGCAGAGAGTACCAATATCTGTGTTTCATTGGATATGCAAAGATACTTGACTGTGTGAATCATAACAAATTGTGGCTAACATTGAGGAAAATGGGAATCCCAGAATACTTGATTGTGCTTATGCAAAGCCTATTCATGGATCAAGAAGCAGACTATAGAACAGAGCAAGGAAACACTGCATGGTTCAAAATCAGGAAAGGAGTGGATCAGGGATGCATCCTATCCCCATACCTTTTCAATCTGTATGTAGATCATTCAGGAAGCAGGGCTTTATGAGGAGGAATGTGGCATCAAGATTGGAGGAAGACTCATTAACAACCTATGGTACGCAGATGACACAACCCTGCTTGCTGAAACTTAGGAGAACCTGAAGCACTTGCTGCAGAAGGTCAAGGACTGTAGTTTTCAATATGGATTAAAACTCAGTATCAAGAAGACAAAGATTCTCACCACTGGGCCAATTTGCAGCACCATGCTAGATGGAGAAAAAAAAATTGAGGTTGCCAGCAATTACAGCTTGGTCAGATCCACAAGTAAGATTCATAACACCAGCAGTCAAGAAATCAAAAGACAAACTGCATTGGGAAAATCTGTTGTCATGGACCTCTCCAGAGTGCTGAAGAGCAACGATGTCAGCCTAGAGACAAAGGTGCACCTAATCCAGGCCATGATCTTCTCAATTGCTTGTTATGTTTCAGAGAGCTGGACAATGACTAAGGATGACAGAAGAATAGATGCCTTTGAGCTGTGGTACTGGAGAAGAGTCTTGAATATACCATGGACCACTCACATAGGTTTGATCTGCAATTGGTCAGGCAGTGGTATAAAATCAAGCAGTGTTTTCTTTGGTTCATTTCGTTGGTGCACTGGGATACTATAAGTTGGAGGCTGCTGAGTAGATGGCAGCCAACTCAAACGCTAGCAGTTGGAATCCACCAACTGCTATGCAAAAGAAAGATGGTCAATTTCCTTCTCTACAATTTACAGCCTCTAAAAACCTGCTAGAGGGTCAGCTATGAGTCAGTTCTGACTTGACTGTACACAATGGTCAGTAATCCAGCAGATGAAAAATGGTAAGAATTTACAAAATTTTAGCAGCATAATGATCAAATTCTATCTCATGTATGTGTCCCTGTAATTAGTAGTAGGTAGACTAGGCCTTATGGGTAGTTTCAACCTAAAAGCCCATTGCTATGGAGCCAGAAGCAATTCATAAACAACCCTCCAGTGAATTTTCTAGAGGCTGTAAATTGCACAGGAGGAGAGAGTCAGACAGTCCATCTTTCTTTGCAGATTCTGTGATGGATTCAACCATCAGAGTGCCATCAACTTTGTGTAGGCAGTGCAACTTCCTATGGACTACCCACTAGAATTCTTGATGTCTTTGTTAAATGGATGACTCTATTTCTAGTTCCTTTACTCTGCAATTAGTGGACACATGTTCTTCTTATTATGTGCCTTTGAGTTGCCTGTGACTAATAGCGACCCTATGTACAACAGCCCTAAACCCTGCTCTGTCCCTTGGCAATTTTATTGTTGCTGACACACCTACCCCCATTACCCCAGTCACGGAATCAATCCATATCATGGAGGGTCTTCCTTTCCTGCCCTGCCCTTCCACCCCAAGCATGACGTCCCTCTCCAAGGACTGGTTCCTCCTTGCAACATGTCCAAAGTGTGTCAGACGAAGCTTCAGAATCCTTACCCCCAAGGAGCAGCCTGGTTTCACCCTCTTCAGGACAAACCTGTTTGTTTTCCTAGCAGTGCATGGTATATTCAATACTCTTCTCCAGCACCACAGCTCAAAGGCATCAATTCTCCTCATAACAAGTCACATACTCTTCACTAATTTACGAGGTACACAGAAAAAAATTAGTAATATACATAAAATAATTATTAAAAAATTAGAATTATAAGAGCCTGAATATTTGAAAATGACACAAAAAGCAACTTCTCATTAATTTATGGATCAAATGAAAACATAATAGCAGTTAGAAAATTTCAAAAATACAATGACAATATTTTAACAGTAAATATGTTAGATATGAAATAATTGAATATGTATAATGGATAAAGTTCAAGCTGCTTTGAAGGAAATAGCAAAAAATAAGGCCCCCAGAATAGATGGTATACCAATTGACATATTTCAGCTAACAGATGCTGCCGTGGATGTGCTCACCAAGTTGTGCCAAGAAATCTGGAGAACAACCACTTGGCCAACTGACTGGAAGAGGTCTATATTTGTTCCTATGCCAAAGAAGGGCGACCCAACTGAGTGTGGAAACTACAGAACAATATCATTGATTTCACATGCAAGCAAGATTCTACTGAAGATTATCCAAAAACGACTGGAACAGCACATCAGCAGAGAACTGCCAGAAGTCCAGGCTGGGTTTAGAAGGGGTCGTGGTACTAGGGATATTGTAGATGATGTTAGATGGATCTTAGCTGAAAGCAGAGAATACCAGAAGAATGTCTATCTGTGTTTCATTGATTATGCAAAGGCATTTGACTGCGTGGATCATAACAAACTGTGGCTGACTCTGAGAAGAATGGGAATCCCAGAACATTTAATCGTGCTAATGCGAAACCTATACTTGGACCAAGAGGCAGTCGTCAGAACAGAGCAGGGCAACACTGCATGGTTCAAAATTGGGAAGGGTGTGCGTCGGGGATGTGTCCTGTCTCCATCCCTTTTCAACCTGTATGCAAAGCAGATTATCCGAGAGGCTGGGCTCTATGAGGAGAGGCGTGGCGTTAGGATTGGTGGACGATCTATCAACAATCTGCGTTATGCAGATGACACAACCTTGCTCGCTGAAACTGAGGAAGACCTCATGCACTTACTGCAGAGGGTCAAGGACTGCAGCCTTCAATATGGACTGAGGCTCAATGTTAAGAAGACAAAAATTCTCACCACTGGACCAATCGGTAGCATCAGGATGGATGGCGAAGAGATTGAGATTGTTCACAGCTTCAGTTTGCTCGGCTCTACGGTCAGCACTCTTGACACCAGTAGCCAGGAAATAAAAAAACGTACTGCGATGGCAAAGTCTGTGGTTAGGGATCTCTCCAAAATACTCAAGAGCAACAGTGTCTCTCTGGAGACTAAGGTCTGCCTGATACAGGCCATGATTTTTGCAATCACTTGTTATGCATCAGAGAGTTGGACAATGACTAGGGAGGATAGAAGGAGAATTGACACCTTTAAGCTGGGGTGCTGGAGAAGAGTGTTGAATGTACCATGGACTGCCAAGAAAACAAACAGATTCATCGTAGAGAGGATTAAACCAGGCTGCTCCTTGGAGGCAAGGATTCTGGGGCTTCGTCTGACATACTTTGGACATGTTGTAAGGAGAGACAGGTCTTTAGAGAGGGACATCATGCTGGGTAGAGTGGAGGGACAGCGCAGGAGGGGAAGACCCTCTATGAGGTGGATTGATTCAGTGACTGGGGTACTCGGGATGGGTTTGTCAGGGGCAATGAGATTGGCACAGGATAGAGCACAGTTTAGGGCTGTTGTACATAGGGTCGCTATGAGTCGCAAAGGACTCGAGGGCACTTAACAACAACAAACAACATAATGGATTTGCTAAGGTTGAGAAGCAAAGTAGTGAAAGTTAATGAGTTTAATGTTAGGATGAGAAAAAGCCCAAGTATATATTTTCTTTTTCTTTTTTTTTTTTTTAATCAAAATACAACATAACTGTGCACGGTGATGTGCACAAATCTTAGGTGGAAGCTTCCAAGAGATATTTGCGTAGAATGGTAGCTAAACTCACCAGTACAACTACCACCAAGATTAAAATGTGAAACATTCACATTACCCCAAAAGCTTCCTTGTTCCCATTTCAACTTCACTATTTCCCAAAATATTCTTTTTCTGAATTGTCACCCTACATTGCATTTGGCTGTTGTTTATCTTTGCATAAACCCTTTTTGAATCTTTTACTCCATGAGAGCTGACATTTATCAGTGGTTAGTTTTTCTTTTTTAAAAATTTTAAGTTCTGAAGTGCTCCATTGCTGTAAGTCAAATTATTTTGACACTGTCCTCTTTACAAACATTTGCTTGTTTACCATGTTTGATGATCCTTAATAAAGTTTCCATGCAAATCCTGTTGCTGGCTGAAATGCTGCAATTGAACATATCACTCTTAGATAAAATGTTAAAGGTATCATTGTTGTTGTTGTTGTTGTTAAGTGCTGTTGAGTCATTAGGCAATTCATAGTGACCCTATGAACTAAAGTTCTCAACACTTGTGTAACTTTTATCCTTTCTCCAGGTTCATATTCTGTCATTAAATTGTCATCCTTTCCTGTAATTATTTGAAATAATATATCTCTGTTTCCAAAATGACTTCACTTAGTGCTCAGATTAATCTTTGTCAGTTTATGTCTTCCTTTCAAAATCTTGTCTATTTCCACTCTTCTACAATGTCCTCTTTTCCCATTTTACCAGCCTTGTCTACTGTGACCTTCAATATCTGGATCATAATTTGCCCTTACATGCCATAAAAAAACTTTACATAATTTCTTTGTTTTATTATTTTTTCCAACTACCTGTATTTTGTTCCCACCTCATTTTTCCTTGCTGGGTTTTTTCATTCTACAGAATCTCCTCCCAACCAACCCATAGGCTGTGTTAGCATCACAGTTAATGTAGTGTCTGAAAGAAGCTTAGTAGTACAGTGGTTAAAGTGAGTGGCTACCAACTAAAAGATCAAAGGTTGGAATCCACTAGTCACTCTGAGAGAGAAAGATGTGGCAGCTTTTTTTTGGAAAGATACAGCTTTGGAAACCACAAGAAGAGTTATATTCTCTCCTGTTAAGAAACCATGGTGCAATCCCAAAGACATGTGGTAATCTCTTAAGGGATTTACAGTCTCTGAAAGACCACTGGAGGGTCAGATATAAGTCAGTTCCACCTTGACAGCATACAAGCAAAACAACATATGGTGGCTATGAGTGGGAAATTCACTAGATGGCAGTGGATATTGTAGTACCATATTGTCTCCTATTTAAATATTAGTTTTATGTTAGTGAAAGAACACTGTCCTGAAGGTAGGAGGTAGACTATGAAGAATAAAATTATTTTATGGTAATAATGTAAATTAGGGAGTGCTGGTGGCCTAGTGGCAAGAACCTGAAGGCATGTGGTTCAAATTCTCTAGATTCTCTGCAGGAGAATAATGGGCAATCTCCTCCCATGTGATTAACTGCCTCTGAAAACCCACTGGAGGGTCAGCTAGGGGTCAGTTATGACGGTATGGTGCTCAACAACAACAAATTAATATACAGTTATATATTATCTATTGTCATCATATGTTGTACTTTCACTGATCATTATTTCAATAACATTCATGAAAGCCTCTTTGTAACGATGAGGAATTTTTCACAGTGATGTTCTGTTATATTGAATTATTTCATTTTATAGAAATTACAAATTTCATCCAACTTTCTGAGATTTTAAAATTGGATATTTGCTAGTAAATTAACTGTAGAGTGAAAAATGACACATACAATAATAATGTCTTTGATTAAAAAATGGTCAAAGATCAAAGAGCTTGAGCTGTTGAACCAGTTCTCAGTGTAACTATAGAGAAAAGAAGAGAAGTGGCAGATGTTTCATTATCATCATGATGCTTGTGGCAAATTTCAACCATGGACATATATGATGTGTATAAAAGTATTTAAAACAAAATGACCTGGCATTTAAGACACCAGTGATGTCCATTTATTGTTAACTGGGATGCTAACACAGGTTATTAGTTATAAACTTGATTAATGAATAACCAAATATCAAATGTTTCTCAATCTATCAATTATTTAAAAAAATCAAAACTATCCTTTTTATTTCAATTGGCTCAAATGTCTACTAAAATTAAAGAGGTTTATTAGGAGAATCTGATGCGTCATGAGATACACCCATATATATTTTGTATATATTCTTTCATTCTAAGTTTATGGCTCCCCATTACCAAGTCGTGCCTCTCAGTAATTAGGACATAAATTTAGCTTTAATCGCTGTTATCTAAAATAGCAGTGGCAAATAAAATCAACCCTGTTGGCCCTCTTCAAAGTCTGAGGTGCCCTTGAGTTTTGCTGTGTGGATTGGCCCAAGCTCCTTTCCCCCTCGTCTCCTGTCACACAGTCTTTTGGGTGTTGTCTTCAAACACATGGCCAAAGATTGTGCACCACCTAAGCGGCATTCCAGCTGTCAAGAGTGAAAAATGAAAGGGGGTATGCCCCTCCTCTTAAGTGTTTGAGTTGCCTACATAATTTAGGTTAATCTCCCATTATACAGAATTTAGTCATGTGGTCACACCTAGAATCAAAGGGAGACAACAAATGTCTACTGGGTGTCTGTGTGCCTCACTAAAAACATGGGAATTCTCTTTTAATGGTGATTAAAGGAAGAATGGTTGTTTAAGATCATACATTATCTCTGAAATACATAGTCAGGTTTAAAAGAGAATGCATATTTCTATTCCACTCAATAACTGCATATTTTGTTAACTAGAGATAATATATTGATTATCAGTCAAATTAGTTGTACTCATTTTTTGTGTTCATTCCTATTGAATATTCATAAAACTTGAGTTCCTTATAGCCCTTTGGGCCTAGAGGTCATACAGAGGTTTCGTTGACTTACATTCACTGGGCGAAAATGTTTTATTGCTCCTCGTCAGAAATTAATTTCTGTTCTTTCTCTCTTCACTGAATATTTTGCACTCTTTGTATCTACACATTTTCTCATCTCAGCATTATTGAGATTTTGAGCTGGTCAAGTCTTTATTGAGGGAGGACGCTTGGCTGTGTCTCCGGCCTCAGCCCACTGCATGCTGGTGACAAACTCCTGTCTCCAGAGTATTGGCACCTAGAAGTGTCCCCAGCATTGCCAAATGTCCACTGGTGAACAAAATCACGCCCAGTGGAAAGAGCTCACTCTTTCCGAGGCTGCAGTCTACCATTGTGCTGCCATTTCTTCCACCACAATTTCTTAAGTTAGAAACAAGGAACACATACATGATAGCATTTTGTTTTAAACTCATACAATATCTTTTCTTTTAAAATCAGAATCAATATATGTATTATAATGTCCCAGTGGGTAGGGATATCCAGCTGTCTGTTGTTAAACAAGTAAAAATTTACAAAGACTTTGGATTTCCATTCATTCATTCATTCATTGTTGCACTTTTCTCACTGCCCACCCCTTTCCCCCAATTCGCTCTTCTATTTTAAAAGTAAAAGAAAAATTATTTCATTGTTATACAATCCCTCCCTCCAAGTCCACTCCACTATGCAACCTTCATTCTGGACTCCTGTCATGACAATAATATCTAAAGAGGGGATAAATAATGTATACAGCATTGAAACAGATGAGGGAGACAACTGTTTAATGATCACTTTTTAGAAGTTAACCACTTTGAGCTTTAAAAAGTGTTGCATGTCATTGAGTTGGCCTTGAATCATGGCAAGCCTATGCACAGCACATTAGGATCTCATCCAATCACGCACGGTCCTCACCATGTCGGTAGTGCCTAAGCCCACTGTTCCTGGCCCTGCATCAGTCAATTTCATTAAGGGTCTAAACAATCAGAATTATTAAAAATTGCACATGTAGGGGGGGAATAAATGGGAAGGATCTGGGGAAAATACAGGGTAATGATGGGCAAAGGTTTAATGTTGGTTAATTTTATAAAACATAATGCAAGAAAATGATTGTATGAAATACGATCTGAATGAAGAATAAAAAATACGATGCCTTCAAAAATTAAGAAAATGGTATGAAAAAAATAAAATCAAGCCTCAACAATATACACATACAAAATTCATCCTTTAATGGAGTTTGTGGTAGGTTCTTAAATTTTTGTAGATACAGGAATCATTCCCATTTCTAGCTATAAAGGCTCATCTCAGATCCAAGTGCAGTTGTGGTGTGTTGGGATAAGAGCAGGAACCCTCACTGGGAACTGTTCCCACCTGGGAGCTTTTCCAATTCTGAGATTTCAGTCTTCACTTTTCTTTGTTTCCAAAGAACCTCTTAGTGATGTTTACGTGCCTGTTTTTCAACACCAAATCTCATGAGCGCCGTAATGTGAAGAGGGCACGAACCTGAACGATAAGAGAAACAGCAGATTCCAGAGGAAGAGGCCGTGTTACTGTCCCTTCAGCTTCAGAATCTTGAGTTCACTTTCAACTCTGTTAATGCTTTATTTTTTTTTTAATGAAGGGTAGCACACATAAAGTATATTAATCCAGCTGGAGAGTACAGTTGCATTATTTATTTTTACACGTTTTTGTATATATCAGCTCAATGGGCATATATATAACCACTCTCCATTTCAAGCTGCAGAAGACATTCCCACTACATGCCGAAATTTCTCCATGTCTCCCCATTTTTGTTTCTTGTCATGCACCATCGAGTTGGATCCAACTGGCCTGAGAGGAGATTGTCCCTCCTTCTCCAGGGAGCATCTGGTGGATTCGAACCCTTTGCCTTTGAGATTGCAGCGCAGCTTCTTGCCACTAGATCACCAGCACTGCCTTCCCATGTCACATTTATATTCATGTGGGTGAAGGCCATACAAGTGAACATGCAACAGTTTTTTGCATGTAAAAACAGTTTAAATATTTCATCTACATAGTTTATTGAATACTGTATCACATTCCTTTGTATGGATTTATCACAATTTATTTATAAATTGTGGACATCTGGATAATTTCCAGTTTGAGGTTATTATAATAAAAGTGTTATGGATATTTTATGGATATATATTGTTGTTGTGTGCCGTTAATTCAGAATTGACTCCTAATTGACCCTCCAATGGGTTTTCAGAGCTCTAGGTATTTTGTTCATACAGTCACTATGAGTTGTGCTTGACTCAACAGCAATCATCATCATCTACAACAACAACAACAAAAAATCGCATGGGAGAAGATTTCCCATCCTTTTCCCATGGAACAGTTAGTGGATTTGAACTGTGTGCCTCTGGGACTGCAATACAGCTTACCACAAATGAACTTGTTAGTACAACATAGAATTGCTGTTGTTACATCCTATTGAGTCAGAATCAATTCATAGTAGACCCTCCAGTGAGTTTTTCAGAGGCAAGAAAACACACACGAGGAAGAGAGTGCCTATTTTTCTCTCATGGACCAGCTAGTGGATTCGAACTGCATAACTTCAGTTTGGCAGCACAGTTCCTTACCTCCAGACCCGCAGAGCTCCCCAAGTCATAGGATAGCCACAGCCACAGCTTTAATAGAATATTTCAAACAGCTTGAAAAATAGTTTGTGTCATTTCCCACTCCCATTAACAATATATGAGCATTCCAGTTGACCCATATCATGTCAATAGCTGGTAATGTCAGTCTTTTAATTTGAAGCTGTCAGTGGGTGATTTTAATCTGACAGAACAGATCGATGTCTAAAAACAGGAGCGGTACTGACACAGGTATTTAAAGAACAGAACTGAGCTTCTTTATCTCAACTGTTTCCCTTGCATAGGATTTAAAAAATTATTATCATAGCCTAGCCTATCAGCTAAATGTATTTTAAAACTGAAAAAATTATAATTCTTTACTAAAAATTTCTCATGCTAGATTTATGTAGGATCTCTCTGAATATGTGGTTCTATTGTTTCAGCAGAAAAAGATAGAAGTCTCCTTTTGTGTGATTACTGCCTCAGATAACCCACTGGTGCATCAGCTAGGAGTCAGTTTCGAGTAGATGGCACACAACTACCACCACCACCTTGATTATTCTCACCTTGAGCCTCCTTTTACACACTCTGGTTCTAAGCGTTAATCCAAAGACTGCTTGAGTCTCCTGTGGTTCAAATCTAGCTTTAATCCACAAAATGCTTTGAGAAGAGTCTTCTCTCTCCTCCTACCTAAGATTTAAAGCCTTAGAAATCAATGGAGAGTGACTAGGAGTCAGCACTTCCTCTAGTGCAATGAGTCTGAGGTCGTTTTCCAGTTGGGCCTCCTACAAGGACTCATGATGTAGAAGTGAGTTGAGTTGAATTGAGTTGCTAACCAGCGGCTCTGTTAGAGACAATCTTTTCCTAGAAAGGTTTGTTGTTGTTATTGTTACGCATTATTGATTCTAATATGACTCATAAAGACCCTGATTAACAGAGCCAAAGCTTGTTCTACCCTGCTCTATCCTCACCATGCCCGATAAGCTCAAGCCCATTGTTGCAAACTCTGTGAAAAATCCAACTTGCTCGGTGTCCTCCTCTTTTTCACCAACACTGTACCTTTCCCAGTTCTATTAAGTATCCATGAGTCAGAACCGATCCGTACTGACCCTCCGGTGGGTTTTCAGAGGCAGTTGATCGCTCAGGCGGAGACTGTCCATCCTTCTCCAGCAGAGCAGCTGGTGGCCTCAAACTATGTACCTTCAGGATTACAGCACAGCTTCTTGCCACTAGTCCACCAGAACTGTCTCTCCAAGTAAATGCTTTCCCCCCCAAGAACTGACGTCTTCTGACGACATGCACAAAGTATGCAAGGTGAAAATTCATCATCTTTGCCTTTAAGAACCATCCTGGTTGCATTTCCTCTGAGACAACTTTCTTTGTTCTTATGGCAGTCCACGGTATATTCAATACTCTTTGCCAACATCATAATTCAATGACATTGAGTCTTTTCCTGCCATTCTTATTCATCGTTCAACTTTCAGATGCATATGACACAATTGAAAATACCAAGGCTTGGATCAGACACAGCATAGTCTTTAAACTGATACCCTTGCTCTTCAACAGTTTTTTAAAGAGGCTTTTTGCAGCAGATTTTCCCAATGAAACATGTTTGGTTTGTGGTTTTTCTTTTTTGTTTGTTTTGTTTTGGTTTGGTTTTTTTTGCCTCTTCTACTTAATTACATTATCATTTTTGTTAAATCATAAACAAGTACAATCCTTAAAAAAGAGACAATAAAATGCTTTTCACCCTTTGGCATCAGGAGCTGTCATAAGAGAAATGAAGTACATATTGAACGATATTAAGAGCTTGGTTGAAACACAGCTGAAAATGCTTGAGAGAGAGGGTGTTGCTTGCCAAATCACCAAAGAGTAACTCTGAGAGGGGACGGAGAGCCTGAGGATGAATCACTAGGACTGAGAGATTCAGGACGAGAGGAAGCAGCTTAGGTGGTGGCTGAGGGCTAGGGAGACAGTACAGCCGAAGGGAAAGTGGAATGCACTCCTCTTCCATGGCAGCGAAACATGTGCTCGTCCAATAAGGGGATATTGTCACAAGGAGCATAACACGCTACTTATCTGAAGATGAGAGGGAGTCTCGGAAGACACTTCAGCTTTTAAATTTTACTGTCTTGAGAGTAAAGAAAATACACTTGTTTTCAACAAGTTAACAAAACCCCAGAACAACCAAAAGTTGACTGGTTTTGTTGTTTGTTTTCAAATAAGAACTTAGCAAAGCTATCTCAAGATATGGAGCTAGGAACACTTTTTGCCTTGTTATAGGCTATCTGGTCCAATGGAATAAAATAGTAATTGTTATGGCAATACACATATTATATTTACCAGAATAATTTTACTACAGAAGTTAAATATAATGAATTTTCGACTATTTCTTTCCCTTGTCCCACAATTGTTTTGTTTATGGAGTTGTTGTGAGGCCCAGATGATCAAGGAGCTCACAATTAAGCATGGCTGTTTCCATCACCAATGGCTGTCACTGATACTGATGTCTTTGGTGCCTGTGTCAACATAGGAACTCTTGGAAGCTCACCATACCGAAAGAGTGATGTCTGTCACTGCCAGGTAATGTTTGAGGCCACACTATTCTTTACTATTACTTTCTTGACTGGTATGGAAAATAGTATTGATACTGTTATGTGCTGCGACTCACAGTAATGAACGACAGATGTAATGAACAAATTTATGAGCAACAGATTTGAACTTTGCCCTATCTTGTGTCATCCTCATCATCTACTGTCTAGTGAGTCCGTTGTTACAGTCACCGTCTCAGTCCATCTTGTTGGGAGTCTTTCTCTCTTATGTGGACCCCTTCCTGTCCAACCATGATGGACCTTCTCTGAAGATTGCCTTCTCCTAACAACATGCCCAAAGTAGGCCAAAGTTTCACCATCCTTGTCCTCAAGGAGCACCCTGACTGCATTTTTTCCAATACAGACTTGCTTGTTCTTTGGACAGTTCATGGAATATTTAATATTCTTCTCCAACATCACTATCAAAATCTTTAATTCTTCTTCTGTAGTAATTGTCCAACTGGAAAACAACTAAGCATATTTAACAATTGACTTATCAGTTCAAGACATTGAAAGGGAAAGCAAGAAAAGTAGATTAATCAGGCTTTACCTTCAAGGCACAAGCGTTCTTACTGGAAAAAAAAAAATCAGAGCAGATGAAAACAAAGAAACATAAAGGAAATGTTGGGGTTCTATTTTGGGTGAATGAATTTATATAAAAAGGCAAATATCCTGGTAGTAAAGAATTTGGTTTGTAAATAAGTCATATGTGGATCAACACATACCATGTTAAGGCTACAGGTCTCCTCTATTGTTGACAGACCTCACTGTTGTGCCCACTTGACTTCTCCTTTCATCTTCTAAGTTGACTCCTTTAGTCCTTAAGTTTAACCCCTTGGATTTGTGACTGAATTCACATCTGTTTTGCAGACTGAGTATTTACTTATGTGATGACCTTATCTCTGTGTGTTCAAATCCAAAGAGAAAGTTGGTCTTGATAGATTCCTAATAATCCTTGGCTGTTTTGTTGGGTCTTCTCAACTGAGCATTTGATCTACTCCTCATCCCAGTCTATCTGGCTCTTTTGAAGACTGTGAACTTAACAGTCAAGACAAAACAAAAGGAAGAATGAAAGACCTCAGTTGGGTGGAATCACTTAGGTTCTTTTTGTTGGCTGAAGTGAGTCTACTCTCATCAGAAGGTGTTTGTGGCTACATTTGACCATAAAGCAATAGTTGACAGATGGAGAAAATATAATCCAGAAGTTTCACAGTTTTGCAAAATGCACTTAACAATTGCCTTGGTGTTTGGGGAGTTCTGAGAGTTCTTAGGAACTGAACTGATAACCCAAAGGCCATGCTTCTCTGGCAGCTCCAGTCCACCAGCAGCTTCACACAAGAAAGAAGGGAAATCTTCTCTCTTGTAAATTTCCAGTCTCAGAAACATAATGATGGTCAGTTATGAGTCAATTTCAGTTTGACAGCAACGACTTGAGTTTTAGAGAGTTAAAAAAAAACAAAACCAAAACCCAAAACCATCCACCAATCTATTTTTAATTCTTTTTTTAAAGACCACTGAAATAAGTATTATCCAGCACTTTCAAGGCAAGGTATTTGAGATTCACAGATGGCAAGAAACTTGTCCTACATCACAGACATCTAGTCTTTAAATTCCTATTTTTCTGAAGCCAAAGCTTGAGTTCTCTTTCTGTGGTGTCTGGCTGTCCTACAATACTGATAATATTTGCACCATCGTCACCATCATTATCATCAGCTTCACCACCACCACTGCTACAAATCCTTATATAACATTTACTAAATGGCAGACTGTGTCTAAGCACTTTACACATATTATCTCATTAAGCCGCATAAAAACCCGGTACATTAAGTTCTACAATCACCCTGATTGTTCAGATGAGTTCTCATGAGATCAAAGACCTTACTTAAATTGCCCAATTCCCTTGACTGTCTAGCTCCACCATCTTGCATCTAAATTCAGTTTTACTCTTGCGTAACACTTCCCAAACCAAAGAGCTTTTTCTCTCATGCTATTAAGTTGGATCTGTAAATCAGTTATCATCACCGCTAGCATCTTACAGATCAAGGAATAGAAACATAGAAATATTGAAAAATTGTTCAAAGGAATATAGCTTGCAGAAACTAGAGACTCTTGCAAAGGTGATCTCATCACAGATTCTGTCCTACCAAATAGTAATTTAAGCTGAAATATTTTTTTGAGTGCAAAAAATAAATATAAAATTTATTAAAATACCCACGATATTTTAAAGATACCAGGAGTAATACAGTTCACAAACCCAGTTGTTTGTGTAAATTATAATAAAATACAAATCAAAAAAAGAATACATACTTGCAATTTCTAGGCACCCTAAATTAAATTTACCAAAACACTGGGGGGAGGGCGGGCAAGAGGGGGGGTTGCTCAGGAGGCAAACCAAGAGTGGGAGGGAAAAAATATTAACAAAAAGGTAGAAATTATACAAAATAAAATTATCAGCATAAATTTACTGTACTAAGAATATCTACAGTTTAATGATACACATCCTATTGCCTTGAGACATTGCAAAAAATCTACCATTCATCCATCAACCCCAGATATACTTCATTTCAAGTAGCCACAGTTACAGAGTCAAGACGGAATATTCAAGTGTGGTTGTTAAGTTCACCTCCATTGGAAGCCAAATAACCAAACAGGAATCCAGAGAGAAGAAATGGGATGCACTGGAAGCCCCCAGGGCTCCCCCAGGACCCTCTCAGGGCTCCGGGGCACTCCCAGCATGCATGCCACAGTGCGACCTTAAGCTCAAATATTAACCAGAGATTATGCCAACTAGTGTTTATTACTGTTAAAATGAACTTTGTGGGAGGCCCCAGAGGAACCGTTGAATACTTAAAAATATTCTCAGAAACAGAAAAAAGGGGATTTTTAATTAGAATTTTAAAGTTCTTCAGATGTAGGCAGTTCCCGTGTATATATCTATATCTATCTATGTCTATGTCTATATCTATATCTATCTATATATCTATATATCTATATTTTTTTTGTTGGTGTTGTTGTAACGTGTGGTCAAGTAAAACATGACTCCTAACGATCCTATGAAGAACAGCTCTGACTCCTGTCCCATCCTGAGCTGTCCTCGTAATTTCTGACAAACGTGGGTCCATAACTGCAATCACTGTGTCACTGTCAAACTACCTTGTTGAAGGTCTTTCCCTCCTTTGCTAATCCTCCATCAAGCATTATGTCCCTTTCCAAGGACTGTTGTTATTGTGTACTGAAAGTCAGCTGACCTTCCAGCTGGTTTGCAGAGGTCGTGGGATCCCGTGGGATGAGACCGCCCATCTTTCTATCATGAGCCACTGGTGGATTTGAGCACTTGCAGTGCAACTTCTAACCACTAGATCACCAACATGGCCACAGTATGTGAGGCAAACTTAATTACCCTTGACTGCTAAGAAACACTCTGGCTTCACCTTCTCCAAGACATATCTATTCGCTTTTATGGAAGTCCATGGGATATTCAGCACTCTTCAACATTTTACTTTTATTTTACTTTGGGTAGGGGTCAATGTTTATAAAATCTCAATCCACTCCTTCCTTTTTTAACTTGAGGATTTAAACTATATGAGACTCAGGAGACATTTCTTTATTTTAACATTGCTGTGTGTGCCTTCTAGTTGGAACTAACCCATAGCTGACCCTCCAGTGAGTTTTCAGAGGCAGTAATAAGACAGCAGGAGATTGCCTATCCTTCTGGTGGATTCCAATCATGTGTCTTTGAGATTGTAGCACAGTTTAATCACTAGGTAGCATTAGGCAAAACAAATTACTAATCTTTTCCTAGGATGGAAGCTTAAATATTGAGCCCGACACATATATCCCTTGGAGGCAAAGAAGATAGAAGCTTTGTCTCACATACTTTGGGCATGTTGTTAGGAGAGGCTTGGAAAGAGAGCGGGACTATGAAGGAGAAGACCCTCAATCAGGTGGATTGACATCGTGATTGCAGCAATGGGCTTAGGTGTGTTGGAGATGATGAGGATGGCACAGGATAGGACAGGGTTCAGATTTGTTTTTCATAGGATCTCTATGAATTATACTCTACAACACCTAACAACAACATTTATTTACTAGCAGACCCTGTAGGTGTTATTGATACTTCTATGTTTCCTTGGTAGAACATACACTCACTACTAGAAAACTAATGACAAACGGCCTTTGGTTTCTCTGTATAATTTGTTTTCATCTGAATATTTTCATTTAAATCTCTTACAGGTAAAACAAAATTTCTTAAGTAACTATTCTCTGTGGTAAATATTTCCAACTTGTCTCTGTGCTTGTTTAATTACAATGATAATTGGGATACCGGTCGCTATGAGTCGCAGGCGACTCGACGGCACATAACAACAACAACAAACAACACATTGTGCATACATACAGCAGATAACAACAACAACAACACCACTGTGCATATATATCAAATAAAAAGAACCCTAACCGGCTATTATCTACATACCCTCCAGTGACAGGAAGCCTGGAGCAACCATTTCTGAATATAGAGTGACAACTACTACAGCAAAGTTTATACTACAACTCACCACCGATCAGCACAGAAGCCCACTTCCCCATTGCAGCCAACATCACTCCTATAACAACTACAACAGCTGCCTCATCAGTAAATTCAGTCATCAACTACTCCACTGTCACACCCTACTACTACAGTAGCCATCAACACCACACCAGCTGAACAACCAACCACTGCGTCAACTCAACTGACAAGTCACAATGCTTTACCTAAGCCTGAAAAAAAACCCAGCACAATTTCTATTAAACCTTGAACTTTTGAACTCGTTACATGACATGAAAAAAAGTTTTGTCCTTTTATTTCCACTAAATGTGATCCATCACTGTCCAGGTTTCATTCAGTTGAATAAACAAACCTGTAGAGCTTCTCCCAACCCCCTCAGGCTAACACAGTAGATCTAGAACCTTGGGCAAGTGCACCCGTGTCCTGATGCTTTACCTTTACATGGCATTCCCACACAGATTCCTTATGCTTCTGCCGGTATTGTCTAACAAAATTGTGCGTATTTTTATTGCAGTCCAGATTCTGCACTTCTCTCTTGCTAAATTTTTACTTTACTAATGGTTCTAGAGGCAATGATGGGTAATATTTCAGTCTTTATGGTCCTACTATTTTATAATTAACACCTTAACTGGAAAATATATAAATTTTACTCTTGTTGTCTTTCTGAAATGAACAGGGTCAGATTTTCACCTACAGAAGCTTTGAGGTTATAAGGACTAGAGCTTCTCTCAGTACAGACCACACGCACACTTACAAAGCAAAACAAAAACAACTAACAATAAAACCAACAGAAAGACCCTCTTTTTAGTACCTTACCTTGTGCTAACTATGTTTACTTTTGAGCTTGTCTTTTTCTATGAACAAGCCCAATTCATAGTCTCAGTAATTCTCATTTCCACCACTATATTCTATGGATCAAAAGTTTTCTGTTCTTCACTGGGTAAGAGGTGATCGGACACCAAGTCACTCAGATCCGATTGTCAAGCCAAGATTCTCATCCTTGACCTGGCAGGGTTCTCTTTCACCCTGACTATACTTTAGGAAAAGAGAAACAAGTTTAGGTAATCAAAGCAGAAAAGAGCATAATTTTTGAGTGCTTATACAGTCATTGCAACTAATGGAGGGGAGTTGGAGGAGTATTAAGGAAGGCTGTCTCTGGGTTCCTCCCAGGTCTGCCAATTCAAGCCTTCCAGAGGTGTCTTTTGCTGGCACTGGAAGAAAATCTCAAGTCAACAAGTTGGAGAAAAGAGTGGAACTGGACCAGTAGGCTCTAATATTGTCGCAGGTTTGCCAGAACTGGGGCTTTTTGGGGAGTTGGGGTCAAACTGGAGACCTCAGAGTGAAAGTCACTGAGCTCTAGGAAACCACTGTCAAGCTGTAGCTGCATTGAGATCTTAGAGCTGCCTTTATGCCGAGGCCTGCAGTTGACCTTAAATTCTCCACAAATCCTGAGAACTATCTACCCTGCCAAAATACTGGAGCCTACAAGTCCGATTCCTCTCTTCTTCCTAACTTGTTGGCTTGGGAGTTTCTTAGATTTCTATTTTAGTATCCTGTTCTAGATACACCAAAGCATTTGTCACAATTGCTCAGTGAGGCCTAGGACGTTGCCAGTGTGTTTGTGTATGTTCCCTTCAGTCCAGTGCCCTCGGGTGACTCACCTCCAGAGCTAGGAGCCTGGTATCCTCTTGACTGATCTAGTACATACTGACTGTTTATTTGATTCTTTGACAGGATGCAGTCTCGGTACAGACAATGAGCCTAGTCTCCACCCTGGGAGTTGCTAGGACATTGCTGTTCTTTGAAGCCTGAATTCCAACAATCTGTCCTCATTGTGGTGAGCAGGTCTAATTTTAGGTGGCAGCACCACCCTGATCTTATTGTCAGGAAATATCCATACTTCCCTGATGGTTCTTGATGTCTGTCACCAGCTTCTCGAAGTAATCCCCAATTGTATGGTCTTTACCATGAATCTAACCTCTAAATTTTCCTTCACTTTTCTCCTCTGCGCAGGCTTCTTAGAGTGCAGTGTGTACACTTCAGACAATCAGTAAACAATTAGGCTACAAATAATAGCACATGAATGAGGAGCCTTGGGTCTACACACTGTAACCTTCTTTGGTTTTATGAAAGGTCACTTAAAACTCACATGTCTCATCCGGAAGTTAGGGAATAATAATCTTTAATTTTTGTAGGTGTTACAAGGATTAGTTTATAATCAGTGTGGTATGTTCATCGGAATTGGATTAAACATCTTCCCGATGTCAATATGATTATGTTAATCTGAGATTTATGTCAGTAACTACCCAAATGGAGCACTGTTTATTATGATCCTGCGATGGTTGGCACTGTTCTCTTTTTTCCCCCTTTTCTCATCTACATTTACAAAATATCTATTGTAAGTAGCAGTTTACAAATTAAAGATTTTATTATTTTCAGAGTAATATGAGTCAATATTATAAGGAGTTAAAACATGATAACCTTACTATAGGCCTATAATCTCTTATTTTAAATGCTTAGGCCAGATGTATTTCTTAATTCAGATTCTTTAAAAATGTTATAAAGGTAATCTGTGCAACCACTATGGAAGGCTGTATGGATGGTGCTTTCTCAAATAGTTGCAAATAGAAATACCATTTGACCCAGCAATTTCACTACTGGGAATTTACCCTAAAGAAATCATAACTGCCACCCAAGCAGATATATGCACACTCATGTTTATTGTGGCTTTGTTTGCAATAGCAAAGAGCTGGAAACAACCTAAGTGCCCATCAACAAACGAATAGATAGAGAAGCTGTGGTATATTCACACAAAGGAATACTATGCAGCAATGAAAAACAAGGAGCTCATGAAATATTATGCAAAATGGATTACCCTGGGGGACATTATGCTGAATGAAATATCTCAGTCACAAAAGGACAAATATTGCATAAGGCCACTGCTGTAAAACGAGACTGACATCAGGGTTGAGGGGAGACAGAAAAGGAGGGGAGGAAACAGATGAGGGAAAGAACTGCTTAAAAGGGGCATATGAATGAGTATTCTTGTCATTCCAAAAGTCCAGAGTGAAGGCTGCACAGTGGAGTGGACTTAGGGGGAGGGATTGCATAACAATGAAAGTTTTTCTTCTTTTCAAGGAGAAGAATGAATTGGGGAGAGGGGGTGGACAGGGAGAAATGTACAACAATGAATGACTGGAAACCCTAAGTCTCTGTAAACTTTCATTAAAATTAATAAATAACAAAATAAAACAACAACAACAAAAAAGAAAATAAAATTAAGAAATTAGTTTAGAAAAATGTTCTAAAGGTAATCTGGCACAATATACCCTGTATGTTACGTAATATCCTCAGCAGGGTGTATGGCTGTAACCTCCTAATATTTTCTACTTGAATATAAGAATAAACCCAGGTCCATTGCTCTTAAATTGATTCCTAGTGAATAGTCAAGCTAACTTGATTGGAAAGACCAAGCCTTTGAGATGGTAGTCCGATTCACCTGTCAAGTGATTGAGAAATGGTCTTTTCCTACCTTCTCCAGTCATTTATTAAAGGAGTCTCTCATATCACCACCAAGACTTCAGTATTCTCTTTGGGCCATAAATTCCACCCAGAACAAAGTTCTTTTGTAAGAGAATCTGGCACGGCAATGAGAGACACTCAGATATTCTGCTCACTGTAACAGTCCAGATGGACTCTTTTTAGGCATAAAGACTGTTTATATTCCAAGTTGAAGACTTATGCTTTGGTAACATAGAAGGAAATCTGATTTTTAGATGGTGAATTTCGCCAAGGTAGTTGGATTTTTTGTGTTAATTATTTTTAAAAGTTACTATTTTTGACATTTAATTTTTTTTATCTACATCTTGCACTGTATGATCAATTAGAGTTTCTGAGGATAAGATTTAATTGGCAATTTCTTGCTCTTTGTGCCATTGAGACTCATCTGGTACAAATTAAATGTCTCAGAAAAAAAAAACTCTCAAAACCCTTTGGTGCTATTTTAAAGAAAATAACACATACTGGTATTTTTTTAAAAAAAAATAATGAGATAATTTCTGACTTTCAAATAAATACATTTATTTGAAGATCCTGTTTAATATTAGTGACATTTTCAGCCTATGCAGACCCCTTTTAAAGAGCTCTGGTAGTGTAGAGGTTAAACATTTGACTACTAATCACAAGACAGGTGGTTCAAGTCTACCGGCTGCTCTTCACAAGAAAGTTGAAATGTGCTTCTGTCATGGTTCACAGCCTATGGAGCAGTTCTGCTCGGTCTTGTAGGAGTGATATGAGTAGGAATCAACTTGATAGCAGTGGGTTTGATTTTGGTTTGGGGCCCTTTTGTAGGCAATAGCCCTTCAAGGTCATTATTGGCTTGTTTCTAGGAGGAGAAGTCATTGCATTAACTTCTTTTTGGAAGAAATCCACGTCCAGCTTTACTCTTAGTGAACTTTTCCATATTCCATAATTTCTGAAGCTGGAAGTTGCATCACTGCTGTTGATCCAGTAAAACTCATGAAATTAAACCTGTTGAAAGAACTTTAAAAATACCAAGCTTTTAGGAAAGCTCAGAATCCAAAAATGTCATTTACAGAGTCGCATAACTAGCTTGATACTGAAATTTTTGCACTAGAAAATACCTGGCACTTTCTGTCATTGTGCTGTACCATGAAATCAGAACCGACCCACTGCTGACACTCCGGTGGGTTTTCAGAGGCAGTTAAACACACGGGAGGAGATTGCCTGATTTCTCTTGCTGGTGGATTCAAACCATGTGCCTTCAGGATTGCAGTGCAGTTCCTTACCACCAGGCCACCAGAGCTCCCTTAGAACATCCTAGAAATGTCGTATTTTTGCTTGATGATTAAATAAAATCAGTAAAAAGTGCTGGTATTTTTTCCAAATTGAAGGAGGAAACATTTCTTTTCGAATATTTCCCCAGTAGTTTCAAGATTCCATCACCAGTTCTGCTAGTCGACGCGGTTCTTTTCGATGCAAGTGTATCATCTGAATGGCGGGTCAAGTGGTGATACGTCCCGAGTAGAACGAAAGTGATGAGAAAGTAAAGTAAGAAGACAAGTTCAGAGGATGGGGTTCAAGGGAAGAGAAGAAAGAAGAGTCCAAGACTGTCAGCATTCCTTTCTGGCAGGAAGGTTCCCGAAAGTGGAAGTCAAAGTAGCCTCCAGAACCAGTGTTGGGTTGTGTTTTTCTGTAATTAACGCCTTGCTTCCTCCTCTAAGGTGGATCCAGTTTTAGTGAATAATTATTTGTTATTTAGCTTAATCCACATTTGCACGTATGCCTCATAGTTGATGTCCTGCCAATTGTTTTCCTTCTTTCTCAAGGTTGCAGCTATAAAGGGCAATGAACAAATGGAAAGCCACAATCAATGTTCTTGGAGTTACGCGTGCAGTAAGTGTCAGCTCAAGCATGGACAGAAAGCATGGGAAATATGTAATGAATGTGGAACATTCTGGAAATCAGTCAGTGAGTAATTGCTGCTCTGTTTTGATATTTTGCCTCTATTGCAAACCTATTTTCAGCATTATTTCCATATTCAATCTTTCTATTATGGTGCAGTCCAGGTTTTAATGTTATGTTCTTCTGCTAAAGAAAGAACAGCCATGTATGTGTTTTTCATCTTCAACTTGTTATCTTTTCTGTTATAGTATAGACATTATTTTAAATATTGACTAATACAAAGGACTAGAATATTTCTATGACAATTTGACACCGAACATGTTCATCCTAGAGAGGGCGAAACCAGGTTGCTCCTTAGAGACAAGGATTCTGCAGCTCCATCTGACATATTTTGGACATGTTGCAAGGAGTGATCGGAGGATATCATTCTTGGGAGGGTGGAGGGACAGTGTAGGAGAGGAAGACCCTGGATGAGATAGATTGATTGAGTGACTGGGGTAGAGGGGGTAGGTGTGTCAGAGACAGTAAAGTTGGCTCAGGATAGAGCAGGGTTCAGAGCTGTTGAACATAATAAGTCACAAGTGACTCGATGGCACATAACAACAACATGATATCCAAGTAAATTCATTTAACATTCTATCATGCAAACATAAAGCTCCAACAATGTCACTTATCTGTTTAAAAAAGTACATCTTTGCAATATGAGGCCTAGATTCTTATATACTAAGTCAGAGTGCAGATTTCTAAATATATTGGAAAGTTAGATAGTAATCTTGGATATCAACTTTAAGCTTGAGAATAATTCACTAAAAACTCCAGTGTCATGTATAAATATGATGATTTTGTCTATTTGTAAAAATATTTCTATGCCAAAAATCATTCGTTTGGTCTAGAGTGCTTTTTAATGTAGCTGGTTATACTATTAAAATAAAGGATGAAAATGAAAGTAAATTAAGATACTTAACCTAGAGAAGAAATGAAAAATGTGTGAATAGCTTGCCTTTACAAGATGAAACTATGACAAGAGGGGCAAACCAAGCTGTTAATATGGACTCAATCTGGATTCAAACCAGCAATCTTTTAGCAGGAGTGTTTAACCACTGCTCATATTAGTCTTCTTTGATAAACCAGAGAAGAGGTTTCTGTTGCTCAACAGATATTGGTTGAATAATAGCTTCTAATGGATCAATTAGGGGTACAGATATGATTTATAGGTGTTAATACAAATTGCTCTGTTGACCATAAATTTGTATAATCATTTAGTAATAAACTTTTAAATTAACATGATCAAAGACAACTATCATAATACAACACACTCACATTCATTGCCACTGAGTTGGAATCTACCCATGGCTAATACTCATTTGAGTTTCCAAGGCTGTAAACTGCATGGGATAGATCATCTTTTCTATCTCAGGGTTGGAAGGCTGTAATTCTTAATGGGAGGATACTTCCTATCTTTCTCCCATCAAACCTATATAAAAATCATGCAGTTAAGTAAGATTTTGTAGATGTTTTCAAGTTCTTTTGTTGTTATGTGTTGTTGAGTCAGAACCAACTCATTCATAGCTGACTCTCTAGCAGGTTTTCAGAGGGTGCAAATCACAAGGGAAAGGATTGCCAATCTCTCTCCCAAGGAGTAGCTGGTGAATTCAAACCACCTGCCTTTGGGTTGACGGTGCAACTCCTTACCCACTACGCCACCAGAGATAGTATGTACCATAATAGAGTCCTTCAGTGACTATGTTTGGGGGAAGTTGTGCTCTTAACTCAAAGACTGCACCTCTCTAGGGGTTTGAATCCACTTGTAGCTCCTCTGTAGAAAGATGGAAAATCTCCTTTTGTGTGATTTACAGATTCAGAAGCCCAATGGAAGGTCAGCTGTTAGTTGATACCAACCTGATAGCAATGAGAACGGGATGATCTAGTGTCATATAGTACAATACAGTACAGTGCAGTGTCATGCAGTACAGTATGATGTAGTTTGATGTCATCTAGTGTTGTCTAGAGCAGTCTACTGAAGATAGCCTAGTATATGTTGTTGTGTGCTACTCAGGTGGAACTGACCCACAGCTGACCCTCCAGCGGGCTTTCAGGAAAAAGGAGGCGATCGTTCATCCTTCTTCCGTGGAGCAGCTGGTGCATTCAAACCAAATGCTCTTGGGATTGTAGTGCAGGTTCTTACCCGTAGGCCACCAGACTCTGCATACAGCAACAACAAAACAATAACTTACAAATAATATATAGTATATGCTGTTGTTGTTAAGTGCTGTAGAGTCATAGATGACCCATAGCGACTCTATGAATGAAAGTCTTGATGCAAAACTTTCATCTTTTCTCCGAGTTCATAGTTTCTGAAGGCAAGCTTTTTTTGGTATGTGTGTGTGTGTACACACACACACACACACACACACACACACACACACACACACACATATATATAGTTGTTATTGTCATGTGCTTACGACTCATAACAACTCATAACGACCCTATGTATAACAGCCCTAAACTCTGCTCTGTCCTGTGCCAATCACACTGTCTCTGATACACTCATCCCAGTTACCCCAGTCACTGAATCAATCCACCTCATAGAGGGTCTTCCCCTCCTGCACTGTCCCTCCACCCTCCCAAGCATGATGTCCCTCTCCAAGGACCGGTCCCTCCTTACAATATGTCCAAAGTATGTTAGATGGAGCCTCAGAATCCTTGCCTCCAGGGAACAGCCCTGTGTAACCCTCTCTAAGATGAATCTGTTTTCCTAGCGGTCCATGGTACCCTCAGTACTCTTCTTCTTAAGCACCACAGCTCAAAGTGGTTTAATGAGTAAGGAGATGCACGTGCAACAGAAAAGACAGACAATTCAAGTCTATCAGGGGCTTGCCTCTGAATAGCTGCCGTTAGGTTAGCTTTGACAGGGTTCTGACTTGATAGCAATGACTTTGAGTTGTATATATACATATGATAAATTATAACATAGATTAGTATGATACAATAAAACCATTTATAGAGGACTGTATAGTACAATACAATGGAAAATATACTGGTTTTAATGCTGATATGTTAGCCTTTATTTTTTGCTGTGTTATCATTGTGAAAAAAACCATTTTTGATTCAATAATGTTTTCAAAATGACTTGAACAAGTTATGTTTGATAAAACATAATTTTCTTTCCCAAGCTTTAACATTGTACATAGGGCGCTTTGGGTCACAGACAACTCAACGGCACATAATAGCACATAACGGCAACAATAACATTATATTCCTTATGAAGACTTCCTAAAATAAGCTTCTTTTCAAGTAACATAAAACCTGAAGATATTTCATATGTGTCTGCAGCATGATGAGGAAAGTAGGATAGTAGACAATATTGATATCTTTTAAGATTTGCTAACCTGCAATATGTCATATGTTGAGAATTTTTTCTTTTCAGAAGATAATAACAAAGATGTGTTTATTCCTCTCTAAAACCATAATTGTGTTTATTTTACTAGAATTATTTTGTTTTAGAAATTCAATACTGTGACATGCTGTTCATATATGATTTCTCTTTGTAGCAATTCACATCTCCCAGTGGCTATAGGACTCATGGTTCTCCTCAGCAATGTCAACCCTCAAGTGACAGACCTGGTGATGCTTGCTCTGGCTTACCTGGGGTGTGCACAAGCCCTGACATGCCTGCATGCTCCAGATGTTCGCACCCGGTATTGTCTGAAGGACAGGTAATGTTTGCATAGCAGCTCTTACCCAGGTTGAGAGGGACTGTTTATGAAATACTCAGTGTCTTCCTTACCGAAGAAATACATTTAATCTCTCGATTCCTGGGCATTGATTTTAAGTATTTGCTGTACTGTCAACACATTACAAATCAATGTATGGCAATTCTCAGGAAGGAAAGCATTTAACAGGCTCTATTTTCAGAGTCTTAGTTGGACTGAGGCAGAGATACAGAGAATATACATGAAAAGTAACAGGGTAAATGTAGAGAAAAAACAAGTTTAGGGAGATGATTTTAATTCACTATACCTAAAGGGTAGAATGAATCCTATTTAATTGTTCAAAGGTCCCATTCTGCTAGTGATTTCCTTATTTCCTCATACTTTTCCATCCTCTGAACATGTGTGTGACGCTTAACTTTGGTTCTTGTCTCTGGTGTACAGGACCTTGACACAGGGACTTGAATATGTCCTCTGACATTTCTCTATTAGTTGTAGAGGCCAGACCCAGATCCCCTTAGCTCCCAAACTCATGTTCTATTGGCTTAATTAATTTTATATCATCACAGTGTCTCTAAGTCTTCTGCTCTAATTGGAAAATTAATCCTGACCATAAATTATTATCTCTTTGGACCGTTTGATTGGGTTCTGTGACTCTAAAACTCTCACCTTCTTTTGCCTGTGGAAGTTTAGTGAGGAAGCCCTGGACTTTGTTTCTTGATTTTGGTGTAAAAATAGGAACTGTTTTTATTATTGCTAGGGCACTGGGAAAAATGAATAAGTCCAATAGGGTGGAGTTAGAGAATGATTCTCCTTGATTGTAGCACTAAAACCATTTATACAAACCATGAAATTAAAAGAGGTCTTTTATAACAGCTGATCTAATGGTTCTTTGCCTGACTGTACATTGAAATATCCAGAGACCGTTAACTAAATATTAGGGGCTAAGCCTAACTCAAGACCAATTAAACCAGAATTTCTAGAAGTTGGTCTCAAGCTTCAATATTGTACAATGAAAGTACATGCGACTATATCTTGTAATCAGTGATGAGAAAGCCTGGCCAAGGAAAAATGCATTGTGTGGTCAAATCTAGCTGACTGTCAGCTTTTTAAAATAAGGTTTCATTGCTGTACAAGAAATTTCAATGTGCAGGAAGAAAGGAGAGTTAGCTAGAAGGAAATATGGAGTAGTTAGAGGGGAGTAAGTTTTTTGATTGGTTTTTAAATATGGGAGCAATTTGAGCATTAACATGAAGACTTTAAGAGGAAAGTGGCAAAACATTCAGCCAAGAACAAAGATGAGTTTTTAGAGTTGCTGGGAAGGGCAGAGGAGAGAGCGACCAAAGGATAGATCGAGGGCCAGATTTAGGCGGAGGGCTGTTTTTAAAATTCATTGTAATGAAAGTTTACAGAAACTTTGGATTTACATTCATTCATTGTTGCACACTTTCCTCCCTGCATGCCCGCCCCCTTGCTTTTCTCTTTGAAAAGAAAAAAAAAATTCTTTCATTGTTATACAATCCCCTGCTCCCACTCCACTATGCAGCTTTCATTCTGGGGTCTTGTCATGACAATGATACCTGATCATATATTCCTCCTCAACGGTTCTCTCCCTCATCTGTTTCAACGCAGTATACATTATTTATTCCCCTCTTTTCTAAGTTTTCCCCCAACCCACTTTAAACAGTGTAATTATGCAGTATTTGTCCTTTTTTGACTGAGATACTTCACTCAGCATAACGTCTTCCAGGGTCACCCATTTTGTATAATTATTCATGAGTTCCTTGTTTTTCAGTGCAGCACAGTAGTCCATTGTGTGAATATACCAGAGCTTCTCTATCCATTCATTTGTTGATGGACACTTGGGTTGTTTCCGACTCTTTGCTATTATGAAAAAAGGAGAAATAAACATGGGTGTGCATATATCTGCTTGTGTGGCAGTTATGGTTTCTTTGGGGTATATCCCCAGTAGTGGAATTGCTCGGTCAAATGATTTTTTTTTTTTTAGAAAGTGCCACACTGTCTTCCAAAGTGGTTGAACCATTCCCACCAACAGTGAATAAGGGTTCCAGTTTCTCCACAATCTCGCCGGCATTTGTTCTTGTGCTCTTGTCAATCAGGAAAGCAGCATAAATGGACACTCAGCAGAGGTTTGAAGAAGTCACCATTTGATGGTCTCACATTCTCCATTAAGCATAAAATGTGACAACATATGCTGTTGAAGAGGAATAAGATTTTGTACATGAGGAGAAAAGGATGGATTTGGAGAGATGGCTGAGAAATCACTCAAAAATGTGAGGTAGTATACTAATCAAAGAAATACGATCAGACAGTAGCTCAGTGGTGAAAATCCATTCAAGGATAATGGCCCAACATTAATATGGATTTGGATCCTTTGGGATGCTTCACTTTCTGCAGCAAAACTGGATGCTCCAGAGAAGATCCTGAGAAAATCGGAAACTTTTGGGTTGATTTCACTAGATGGAGAAGTTGAGGAAGAGAATATGTGAAAGATTTTAGGGAATTGGCAGTAGTATTATATAAGTAATGAACAGGTGACCTAAAAGCTGTATACAGAGATATATGAGTGAGGAAGGGCTTTTTGGGATGGAAGGATCTGATAATAATAAAGAATGGTGACTAAAAATCATTGAATAAACAACTAGGTGGTCCATCAACAAATGAATGGCTAGAGAAGCTGTGGTATATTCACACAATGGAATACTATGCTGCACTGAAAAACAAGGAACACATGAAATATTATGCAAAATGGGTGACCCTGGAGGACATTATGCTGAGTGAAATATCTCAGTCACAAAAGGACAAATAATGCATAGGGCCACTGTTGCAAAATGGGACTGACATCAGGATTGAAGGAAGACAGAAAAGGAGGGGAGGAATGATGTATATTGCATTGAAACTTATGAGGGAGAGAACTGTTTAAAAGGGACATATGAACAGGTATTCTTGTCATTAAAGAAGTTCAGAGTGAAGGCTGTATAGTGGAGTGGAGCTGGGGGGCAGGGACTGCATAACTATGAAAGAGTTTTTCTTTCTGTTTTCAAGGAGAAGAGTGAATGGGGGGAAGAGGGTGGGTGGGGAGAAAAGTACAACAATGAGTGGCTGGAAACCCTAAGTTTCTGTAAACTTCTAATAAAATTAATAAAAAGATAAGTATATCAACCAGAAAATAAATAATATTCCTTTCAATGAAATAAAAATGGAAAGAAAAATAAAAAAACACCCACCATGTAGGTGGAGAGAGAATGATGGTTGCAGATGAAATCCTGGAATAATTTTCAATGGAGTTTAGAGAGAAAACAATATCCAACAAGGGACCAAGAGTATGAAAGAGAACAGATCATTAAAAGTGCTCTTCAGCAAAGATAAAAGCCAAAAGGGCCCCAAATATCACTGGAAAATAAGAAAAGAAGATAAGATATTGTCAGAATTTCCTTGACACTCAAATATATCAATTGTGAGAATGGTGCAAGACCAGCAGTTTTTTTCTGTTACACATTAGATCTCCCACTATGAGCCAAAGTTTATTCAATGAAATCTAACATCAACAACAATGTAAGGTGAAGCATGCAACCAGTCTCATGTAAAGGAAAATATTGACGTTAAATCTAAATTTTTTCAAAAGCACTTGGTGGTTCTAATGATGTGGGTGTAATAGACTAAAAATAATACAAAAAAGATATATTAACAAGCATTTTTGGTTTTTGTGACTGATATTTTTGTTTACATTCTTTTTAGGTAAATGGAAATAGTTTCAGTAACTGGTCTCTGTGCAAAGTCTTCTTAGCTTCTCTCTTAGCCTGTGTGATAACAACGGCAATTGGAGTACTCATAGTGTGCCTGGTGAATACGAGAGGGAGCAATAACGGAGGCATTGTTATCCAGTTACCTCAAAACAATGGGGAACCTGTGGTAATCCTACCTACAACAATATCTGCAAATTCTCAAACTTCACTGACCACTACTTCACCTGAACCAACATCTAATACCACTTCATCAGAATCTGCAACAACTGCAACTTCTACTGGGTCTACAACTTCTGTTGAGTCTGCAACTTCTACTGGGTCTGCATCTTCTACTGGGTCGGCAAGTTCTACTGGGTCGACAACTTCTACTGGGTCTGCAACTTCTACTGGGTCTGCAACTTCTACTGAGTCTACAACTACAGCCATCACTTCAACCCAGTCTACAGCCTCAGCTGAAATGACAACTCTTCCCACTTCAACAGACTCTACAACAGCAACAACTCTGGCTGCTACAACAGTCACCCCCACCAGTTCGCTCACAAGCACCAGTGTGCCAACTGAAACTACAGCCTCTACAACTCAGTCTACAGCCTTGTCAACAACACCTTAACAAGCCCTACGTCTGAGGCAACTTCCATATAATGAACAATAGATGTTAGTGTAATTTAATCTTAGTTGATGCATTCAAAAGTCACAATGTTTACTTCCTTTACTTGAACCTACAACCATTGTCACTACCATTTCCAACTTAACCCACAACTATCATGGGTTCTGCTCAGCTTTCAATAGCAATAGTCATCACTCTCCTTCAGTAATCTAGAACCTTCTCCCTTCATCTAAATTTGCATTTGCAAATGCCAGTGCTGCTACTTTAACTTAAAAGAACTACTGCAGATCATCTGATCTATGTATTCTCTAGTGAGTTAATTGCTTTCTCTATGTGAAATATGCTGTTTCTTCAATTTCTCCTTAGTTTGTCTTCTAGATTATAGTTTTCTATTTGCATTCACATTGTCATGTATCTAAATCTCTGTTTTAAAATCAAATAAATGAGTTCCTGCTAGGTTATAAACCACTCAATTAAATGACACTACTTAAATTCCAACTGAAGGCTAAGATACTGAGAAAGAAACAGAGTAAGAAAATAATGTAAATAATGTACTAGATTCATTAATTTGATTCTATTAGTTTTTGAGTATTAATAAATCCTTTAAAAAGAAAATTATCAAATTCATTGCCCTTGAGTCAGAATCATTCACAGCTGACCCTTTGGCAAGTTTCCAAAGCTATAACATTGCAGAGAAGGAGATTGCCCATCTTTCTCCTGTGAAGCCACTGGTATATTTAAATTGCCAGTGAAGTTCTATTCTTGAATTAGCTGCATAACTCCCTACAGATGATACCATCAAAGTAATAATTCTAGCAGATATAAATAATAATTATCAATATTTCAAGCTAAAAGAAGGTCAAAGACTCAAACTTTCAATTTGGATTATATCTCAATATCAAGAAGACAAAAGTCTTTACCATTGAACCAGTAAGAAACATCATTATAGATTGAGAAAAGATAGCAATTTTCAATTGTTTCACCTTACTGTGATCCACAATCAGCATCTTTAGTATCAACAGTCAGGAGTTCAGAAGACATACTGCATTGGGAAAGTCTGCTATCAATGATGTTTCCATGTTCCTAAGGAACAATGATGTCAGTCTGAAGACTAACATGTAACTTATTCAGGTCATGGTCTTCTCAGTCACAGGTTTAGAAAGATGGAACATCTCCTCTTGTGTGACATACAGTTTCTATAAGTGTGCTAGAGGGTCAGCGATGAGATGTTTCAACTTGACAGCAATGAGTGAGTTATAATAATTGCATTAAGAATATTCTCAATAAACACTCAAAATCAAAGCCATTGCTATCAAGTTAATTCCACCTTATAGTGACCCTATAGTACAAAAGAGAATAATGCTTTAAGATGACCAAGTCTTTACAGAAGCAGACTGTCCCTTCTTCCTTCTAACGAGCAACTGAAGGGTTAGAAGCCCTGACCTTTCAGTTAGTAGTTGAGTGTTGAACCATTGCATCACTGCCTACTGTGTACTGTTGAACACTGCCCACTGTTGTCCAATTGATTCCAACTCAAAGAGTTCCAACTGGACAGAATAGAACTGACCCCAAGGATTTCTAAGGCTGTACATTTTTCCAGAAGAGATTAAAAAAAATCTCTTGCGAAATGACTGGGACTGGTGAATTCAGGCTGTTGACTTTCGGGCAAGCAGACAAATGCTTTAACTACTCTACAACCAGAAGTCTTTATTTTGAGCCTCTCTCATTGTTGTTGAGTCAGAACTGACTTACAGCTGACTCTCCATTGGGTTTTTCCAAGACTGTAAATTGCAGAAGAATAGACTGACCATGTCTCCCTCATAGAGCCACTGATAGACTCAAACCCTGGAAAGATGCAGCTGTCCGGTTAGCAGTTCAACCCTTAGTTGACTACACCACCAACACACCCTTGTTATGATGAAGGAGGAAGAGAAATTATTTTACCCCTGCTTTGTGTTAGTTTCTACTATAGTTACCAGTTAAATAAACAAAATGTTTATTTCTTCTATGCGTGAAGCACTTAAATTCAAAAGACCACTGCAGCTATTATATTTTGATATAAACTTAGCATTTTGTGTATTGATTTGTGAGCTAGTGGTCAGGGATTTTGGATCAGGTAAGTCTGAGTGAGAATCCTAACTCCACCATAAGTGTCTTAACCCCACTAAGGTTTAATTTCATCATCTGTTCATTGCTATCTTTAGGAAATAAAGTTGAACACATGTGCCATGAAGGCAGGATTCCCATGTTACACTCATGACAGTTTGGTCACTAGAGTTCATGGCAGATTGCAAGCGTTCCACAGTATTCATTTACTTAATGAATTTCTAGGATGGCTGCTATAAGATTACCCTTCCCTTAGAGGTAATATGTTGTTAGTTTCTGTTAATATATTGTTGTTAGGTGTTGTCGAGTCAGTTACAACTTATAGCAACACTCCGGACAGATGATCTAAACTCTGTCCTATCTTGTGCCATCTTCATCATCTCTGATAACAGACTTGTGCCCTCAAGGGTGCTCCTTAGAGGCAAGGATGATGAAACTTCATCTCACATATTTTGAGTGTGTTGTTAAGAGGAGACAGGCCTTGGAAAAAGACATCATTCTTGGGAAGGTACTTTTTATGAGACTTCTTTAATGATGATCATGTTTAGAATTTGCCTACTTCATTGCCTGTTACGTAGTTTGCATGAAAGAAATAGTGGTTCTTATTATTTAATTGCATAGTAATTAAAGTATTACATAATTGTTCTATCATTAGCAGTAATACAATTAAATCAGTTGCATTTAATTTTTAAACAGAAATATTACAAAACTCTATTGAGCAATTAACTCCTGTTAAACAAAGAAAAGGGGTTTTGTTTTGTTATCTCGTTGTGGAGCCCTTTCCCTGTAACGTATTTATCACTACTTCCTGAAATATTCATTAGGAAGTGTGTAATTTTAAATATGCCTACAAAATTCCCAAAGCAGATGTAATAGTAACTTCTTTAATCCTTAATCCAGTTTTATAAATCTGGCCTAAATTGCACATCTGTAGGGAAATTAGGCTTTCCTCAATATAAAAGGGGCTTTTCTATAAATCAATACAAGAATAATAATTTGTGATTATTACATATATTATTACAAATTGAAATAAAAAAATTGAAAATCTGTACTTTTATATTTTAACAAAATATTAGGTTTTTAGTTTTAGGGTTTTTTAAAGTTTTCCTCTCAGAGCTTTAATTTTGCAAATTAGGGTTTGGTTAAATCTGATCATGATTCTAGATAATTCCAAATTCTCTTTTGAATCACTTGAAAATTTTTTGCACATCAGCCTTCTCTGATTTTCTCTCTTTCTTTGCTCATTGTTGGGTGATTTTGTGTACTGAGTAGAAGGGGAACCCAATCTTGCATCCATCTGTAATTGTCCTCGGGCTCAGATCCGCAGAGCTATACTCCACAGCCTTCCTCCGAGTGTTTTTCTCATCTGTACCACTGTTGCAGTCACTGTGTCAGCTCAGCCCGCTGAGAGTTTTCCTATCTTTCTCTGACCTTCAATTTTTTTTTTTTAGCATTAATACTTTGTATTTCTTTCTTCAACATAGTGAAAATCATATTTGGAAAACTAAGAACAAACATCTTAACATCATTCTTTTTTTATTATTAATTTCAATGAACATCTACAGAGATTTTCATTTCAATTCATTCATTCATTGTACTTCTCTCCCCGCCCACTGCACCCCCACCCGCTCTTCTCCTTGAAAAGCAAAACAAAAACTCCTTCATTGGTACACTAATCCCCCCGCACCTCCCCACCCCCACCCTGAGTATACGCCACTCTGCAAGCCTCATTCCGGACTCTTAGGATAATCATAATGCCCTAAAATATATTATTTTTAAACTATTCTTTCCCTTATAGGCTTCAATGTAGTAAACATAATTTATCCAGTTTTTCTCAGTCTTACCGCCACACTGATGTCAGCCTCATTTTACAACAGTGGCACCATGCAGTATTTGTCCTTTTGTGACTGAGATATTTCACTCAGCATAATGTCCTTCTACTTTTTCAAGTGTGATGCCTTTTTTATAAGTACAGGTGTTTATTAATACAATGCTTATGTAGGTGACATGAAATCCCCCATCTTTGCCTCAAAGGAGCACCCTGAATGTACCCCATTAAGATAGATTTTATTTTCTTTTGGCAGTCCATGGTATGTTCAAAAATATTCACCAACACCACCATTCAAAGACATCCATTCTTCTTCCTTCATTATTTAACTTTCATGTGAAGTCTTTGATCTTCAGTAAGTGCTTTAAGTCTCCTTCATTTTCAGTGAGCAAGGTTGAGTCGTTTACATACACAAGTTTGTATTTAGTCTTCCTCCCATCCTGATATCATATTCTTCTTTATATGTAAATATTACAACTTCTTGAAGTGTTTTCTCAGCATACAGATTAAATGTAGTGAAAGGAAACAAACTTGATGTATAGCTTTTCTGATTTTAACCACAGAACATCCCCTTGGTCTGTTCAAATGACTGCTTATTTCTATATATTTTTTAAAAATTTTTTGGTGGATTTTACCTCATTGTATTTTCAAAATTTCTGTTGCTGCTGTTTGTTGTTTCCTAAATTTTCTGTTGTTGTTTTCAGAGGCCATAAAATGCATAGGAGGAGAAGCAGCTTTCAGGGGAGCAGCTGGTGGGTTCAAACCACTGCTCCTCTCTTTGGTTGGGCAGCCACAACCCCTTCCCACGTGGCCACCATACCTCTGTGTTGAGGGCACTCCGGGGTTCCTTCCAAGCTACAGTGGATCTTGGGACACTTGAGAAAACAGACTTTCCATCTACGGAACCAGCTTTCCGAACTAAGACTACAATTTCAGGAAGAAGATGACTGCAGCAATTTTCTACATTTATTCCCCTTTTCACATGCAACTGCAAATCTTTTGGTTAGTAGTCTGCCATAGGGTATGTGGTTGGAATGCCGGAAGTGGTGCCACTAGTGTGTCTCACACCAGCAGAGTCCTCTCTAAGGTGGACAGGTTTCAGCAGAGCTTGACATTCAGCAAAGAGTATATCTAAAATCCTACACAAAATTCTGACATTAAAGAAACTTGGATTACCTTTATAGCAAATGCGCGATTTCTTATTATCTTGAAAATAGCTTTATGATTTTGTGAAAATGACCTCTGCAACTTGGGTGGAGACTCACACCTAGGTGTAGAATTGGGGGGCTCAGGCTTGGGGAGGTGACTGGGGGTGATTATGCTCTTAGTGTGAGAACATCAATCATAGAACAGATTGCAGAGGAATGGAGCATGTGAAGCACACAGAGCTAACCTTCAGTTACCTATGTTCTTGAATATTTTTCAGCCTATGAGGGAGAGTGGGAACATAATAATTTCATGCTGATTGCACTATGTTCTTTCTTGTTTTCTTTACAGTGTGGACTCTTTCTTTACATAAATTCCAAATAATATTGAACATTTCCTTGTGTACAGAAGCTCCTCTAAGCGATCTAGGGAGCTCTCATGACTTAGTGGTAAGGAGTTGTGCTGCCAACCCAAAAACACACGGTTCAAATCTGCCAGCTGGTCCTCGGGGGAAAAAATAGGCAATTTCATCCTATGCGATATGCCTTTGAAAACCTGCTGAAGGGTCAGCTATGAGCCAGTTCTGATTTCACAGTACACAAAAGCAACAACAACAAAGCTGCCTGGTTATAGAAAATCTAGGCTGGAGCAACATCTAGCCTGATACATGTTGTTATCTTTGTTGGGTACTCTTGGTTGATTTTTGACTCATGCTGACCTATTGTGCCAACACAGAACTGCTACACAGAGGTTCTCAAGGATGAGATCTTTATAGAAGGGGCGTCAGTGGCACAGTAGTTAAGTGCTCACCTGCAAAACTATAGCTTACAGTTTGAGTCCACGCTTTGCTCTATGGGAGAAAGATGTGGCAATTGGCTTCCTTAGAAACTAAAGCTTTGGAATCATTGTAAGGATGTTCAACACTAAAAGCCGCTACATGCTAGAAATAATTTGATGGCAATAGGCTATTATTTGTGGAGCAGATCATCAATCTTTGTCCTGAGGAGCTGTTGGGTGGTTTTAGGTCACCAACCTTTTGGTTAGTGAGCAAGTAACTAATATTTATGCCATTAAGTCTCCTTAGTTTAGCTCTTAGAAATTTAATTCTTATTGCTGAAATAATGGACAATTAAACAAACATAAGGCAAAAAAATATTCCTTTAGCTCCAATACATCACTACACATATTTTGATCAGATGCACTAGCTAGAATCAAGTAACCCCTAGTACCTCCATCAATTATTTTAAACTTGAAGTCAAGATTTGTGTCAAAACAGCTTGTATAAAAGGGACACCAAAATTGCACCTAGTCATTAAAGTGGGTAGAAGTAACTTGCGTTTGGTAGCTGAAAGTTAATGAGTTTCTAATAAACACTGCTGGGGCAAGAAAGATATTTAATAAGCACCAGTTGTGAACTACATATTATCAGCTCGTTAAAATCACATGACAAGTCAATGAGATAAGTGTCAATGTTGCTGTTGTATCAAGGAGAAAGCGAAACAGAGCAGTTAAGTCAGTTACACCAGTTTAGCTAAGATTCAGAAATCTGTAAAGACTTGCAGATTCACCATATCATAAAAAAAAGAAAGAAACTGGTTAATCTACAAAGTTATAGCCTATTTGAAGCTATCAGAAAGTTGACTCACCTGTAATTTAAAGGACAAATGTGATATGATTCAAGTATTGGCATGCATGTGGAAGCAGAAGGGGAATAAGAGAATCACCATTTAAACAGATAAGAATTCAGCACAAAAATATCAGTGAATTGGCATTTGAGAAGTTGATTTTTATGAAGAAGCATGAGGCATCAGGGTTGGTGGAAGACTCATTTATAAATTTTTAAATTTTTTATATTATAAAATTATCGATAATAAAGAAATTCATTCTAATGATTAATTAGTTATTACTTGAGTTAGGCAGATGACACAGCCTTGCTTGCTAAAAGTGAGGAGGACTTGAAACACTTGCTGCAGAAGATCAAAGACGATAGCTTTCAATATGACTACCTCTCAACGTGAAGAAAACAAATACCCTCACCACTGGACCAATAAGCGACATCATGATAGATGGAGAAGAGACAGAAATTTTCAACAGTCTCATCTTACTTGGATCCACAATCAGTACCCTTAGTGCCAGCGGTCAGGAAGTCAAAAGACATATTGTACTGGGAACATCTGCTTTCAAGGTCGTTTTCAAAGTGCTGAAAAACAATGATGTCCATTTAAAGACTAAGGTATGCCTGATCCAAATCACAGTCTTTTCAATTACTTCCTATGCTTCTGAAAGTTGGACAATGAGTAAGGATGACAGAAGAAGAATCAATGCCTTTGAGTTATGGGTTTGGAGAGGAGCACTGAATGTTCCATAGACTGTCAAAAGAACGAACAAATGTGTCTTGGAGAAGAATCAAACAGGGTGTTTCTTAGAAGCAAAGATAGTAAAACTTAGGCTCACATACTTTGAGTTTGTTGTTAGGAGGAACCAGTCCTTGGAAAAAGACATTATACATGGAAAGATAGTCAGCAAAGGAGAAAACCTTCAACAAGGTGGATTGACACAGTGACTGTAACAATGGACTCTAGTAGAGATAAAGATGGCACAGATCCATTGCTCACAGGGTCCCTACGAATGATTGTTGACTCTGTAGCACCTAATGCTGGAAGTCACAGAGGTGTTTGTACATAATCACAAGGTCTTCTTGGTGATCTTTCCCTGGGACTTCAAGAGGAAAGTTAAAGACAGTGTAAGAAACTGGAGAAAGACTCCCCAGATGGTGCAGTCATTGAGTAGATTATATTTATTATATTATATTATATTATATTATATTATATTATATTATATTAATTATATAATATGTAATAATTTGTTACTGTTGTATGCCTTAAAATAAGAAATTACTCAAAGATGACACTCCAGTAGGTTTTCAGAGGCTGTAAATAATCATACAGGAAAAGAATGTTCATCTTTTTATCATGGAGCAACTGGTAGAGTTTATTTATTTACCTTTGGATATGAATTTGTAACACAACTGCTCAAAACTCAGACACTATATATGTGTGTGTGTGTATTTTATATATATATATATTTCACCAGTCAGGTGGTATGTCTGTACATGAACCTAGAAGAGAGGACTCAAATGGCATTGTATGGTTTAAAATCAGCTGAAAAGTGTATGTTTGCATTGTATCCCTCTACTATATCTATTCAATATGTATGCTGAGCAGATAGTCTGAGAACTGAACTATATGAAAAAGAATAAGGCATTAGAGTCGTAGGAAGATTCATTCACAACCTGTGATATGCAAATGACTCAACTCTGCTTGCTGAAAGTAAAACTAATTTATAAAAAAAAGTTACTAAAGCAAAAATTTCTCCAAACATTTGTTGAAGAAGATCAAAGACTATATATGGCCTTCAGTATGGATTATATACCTCAATATTAAGAAAACAAAAATCTTCGTAACTGGACAAATAGGCAATATCATGATAAATGAAGAAAGGCTTTAAGTTGTCAAGGATTTCATTTTCCTTGGCTCCACAATCAGTACCCACGGAAGGAGAAGACAAGAATTCAAAAGAGAGACATTCTGTAGGACTCTCTGCTGCCACGGACCTCTTCACAGAGCTAAGGAACAAAGTGTGCCTTAAACAATGGTATTTTTCAATTGCTTTATTTGCTTTTGGAACTTGGACAATGACGACCAAAGAGGAACTGATGCCTCTGAATCACAGTGTTGGGGAAGAGTATTTAATACACAATGGATTTCCAAAAGAAAAACCAAATCTTTCTTGGATGAAGTGCAGTCAGTCTACTCTTTAGAGGCAAGAGATAGACTTGGTCTCACACTCTCTGAGAATGTTGTCAAAGGAGCCAGTGTCTGAAAGGATCCTCATACTTGGAAAGACAGGAAGGTTCTCAATGAGATGGGTTGACACGGTGACTGCACCATTGAGTTTGAGCACAGGTAAGATTGTGAGAATAATCCTAGATTGGGCAGGGCTTCTATCTGATGTACAAAGGCTGTTGACTCAACAGCATCTAACAACAACAATGGAGGCTCCAGATATCCTTTTCCAAAAGGTGTAGCCTATTATGTGAAATAATTATTGAGCTGAATCCACACCTAGAGCAGATGTACCATAATTAATGTACTATTAATTAAACCCTGTATTTCCAGGAAACCACAACTATATTTGGCATGGAGCAAAGTGATCAACATTTCTAGACTGGGGTTGGGAAACTGATCGCTATAGAACGGGAGAGAAACATAGGATCATCCTCTAGGTATTGGACAATTCAAATCAAAGAACTACAAATAATACTTTTACTTCTTCCACTGAACTTCTCTTGATGTTTCAATCTGACATCAAAAATGTAGCTTTTTATTGATAAATTAATGTGTGTTCTAATCTTTTTAGTTCATTTAAAATGAAAGTGTACACAATTCCATAGGGAAAGGTATTTGTAATATTTTCACCTTTGTTTTTCACTATTTCCAGACTTGGGCATGTTGAAAAAACTAAATAAAGACAATAAAAGAATTTTGTGTGTGTGTTTGTGTCAAGAACTAAGATCTTTAACGTATTGCTTCATTCATTTTTTTCCTTCCCCCAGAAAATAATGAGGAGGATGACATTTTCAACCTTACTTTATAGATACAAGAATTAAATGAAATAAAAACCACAAAACTATGAACTCCACAAAGAATGATGCTACAATAAAATAAAGTTTTGGAGAAATATGCAATTGTGCTTATTGAGCATTTTAGCACCATAAGCTGTGTTTCAAAATCTAAAGCTGAGACGCACAATGGTTTAATCCCCAGTCTTTACGTTAGTGCCAAGCTCCTAGTGCTTGATGAGGGAATGTTTGCTGAACGTGTTGAATTCTATCTTGGCTCGTTCTATCACATCTCATCATTCAGAATTCTGAGACATCAGGCCTCGGCTTGTAAAGTTCTGGAACTCTATGAAACGCAGTACTTCTTGGACATGAAGAACTGCAAATTCCACCTGACCTATGATCCAACTGTGTGTTCTTTTTCTCACCACTCTTTGGCACAACTCGCATTCAGCTTCATCTTCCTCTCTGCTAGCTCACCCTCTTTTTCTTCCTAATCCTTCCCAATTTCACTCCCACTGCTTTTGTGTAAGTCTGATTCATAATGACCTTCTACTGGGTCTCTGAGGTTCTAAAAAGGAAACTGTTGATCTTTCTCCTGCAGATTGGCTAGTAGATTGGAACTGATAAGGCTTTTGTTGGTAGGAATTTTGTGTTGTTGTTACTGGCCCAGGACTTTATGTACCAAGTCACCAGGGCTCCTGGCTGTTGTTGTGAACCACAGAGTCAGAACTCACCCCTAGCTGAGTCTCTAGTGGGTTTTCAGAGGCAGTAATCACATGGGATGAGATTGCCCATCCTTCTCGTGTGGAGCAGCTGGTGGATTCAAATTGTGTGGTTTCAGGATTGCAGCACAGCTTCTTACCACGAGGCCACCAGAGGAAGATTGAGGGCTCCTTAAAGACTTTAAATAATTTCTATAAAAAGGTAACATCTATATTATATTTTCATTCTCTCTAAGCAATGGTTCTACCACATTTTCCCATTAGTAGAAGCCGTCTTTTTTTTTTTCTGTAGAATAATATTTATTTCTTTTGATGACTATTGCTCTTTACTCTGTGTCATTTGAAGCATAGTGCTGGATTTAGGGTAGGAATTGGCAGGTGAGGGAAAGACACATTATAATGCTCTATCATTGTAGCAAGTAATCAGTTATCTTATCTCATTACAAAATACTTTTTGAGACAGTTTTAGGCTATTTTACATCAGTTTTACTCTTATTTTAGAGTCATCCTCTAACTTCTGCCACTCCTATTTGACACCTGCTTATTAAAACTCTGCTGTCATCAAAATTCTTCGACCGTCTTAATATCAATGATCATCACGTCATGTACTTGCTTGGTGGCCATTTAAGCTCCAATTATACACAGTCCACCTTTGACCCTGATATCTATGGCAACAGCGTTCCTTCTGAATGATGAAATGTCAATTTTCTATTTTGAACGCAGACAATTTTCTGGATCTCTTATTTCTTTATTTCTATTATGCCTATTTTGGGCTTTTTTTGGAACTCTTCGTCTCTTGAATTTCCCTCAATGACACAGTCTCATAAAGACTTCACTACATGTCCATCTGTTGAAAATCTGAACCTCTAGTACCAAAACAATAATTTATTCTTTTACTTATAATATTTTTACAGAAAATCACAGTTGATACTATCAAACAATCCACTTCATATTCCTCCAGTTGGTGCTCCTGAAAAAAAAAAATCCTATGACAATGCATATGTAAATGAAATGAAATTCCTAAGCCTGGACTTCAGCCCTAACAAAACTCATACAGTGTTTTGGGTATATAAGATAAGATGCCCAAGATAGATCAGATGTACAGACTAGAGAGAAAGGTTAAGGTTGAAGTTAATAGTCCTAGAGTTATATTTTCCACTAGGTTTACTCTTTCACTGTTCTCTTTTCATTAAGAAACAGTGACATACCCACTACCTCTTAAGCCAGAAAACTGGAAGTCATTTTTAATTCTCTCCTCTCTTTCAACCCTGCCTTCGATTAGTCAGTCATTCTAGTCAATTCTACCTGTAAATGACTTTTTAAAAAAAATTCCATCTTTTCTGTTGATAGGGTAATTCTTGTTTTGATGTGAAAGACTGAGTATAAAGCAGAAAAATAGAAGGAGTGGCACAGATGGGAAAATTCTAGAAGAGACATGACAAGATAAGCTAACAGAGAAGAGTGACTTTGGGGACACTTTAAGGTCTGTGAAATAAATAAGAATGTAGAAGGAAGTTGGTGAAGTAGAGAAAGCAGTGTAGGAGGGCCCTCAGATGCATGAACTAGAAGACTAGATCCTTGATGATATCACCTACTGAGTTAGGCAATTCAGAAGAAGAGAAAATTTAGGGTTCTTGGGGAATACAAAGAAGAATGTGTCCAGAGGTAGATGGTCTACTTCTCTAGACATTTGGGTGGAAGATGCTAATTGAAGGTTTAGATTTTGAAGCTGTCAATTAAACCAAGACAGAGGTGAAAAACAAGAATGGAGAGTCAATGTTTTAGAGAAAGTCTGTGAAGAGGACAACTAGTTATTATACAAGAGGAAGGAGGAAAACTGAAAAATAATGGTGCAATGACTACCAATAAAGAAAAAGAGCTGAAAGATGAGTTCTCAACAGTTCTAAACATTTGCAGGAGGGTCGTTTTGATTATAAGAATGAGTGAGTTATTCAAATAACAGTTTCAAATGTACATTTGGTGGGAAAGTCAAGCAGCAAAAGTGAAGAGTAGATGAGAGGTTAACAAGGCATAACATGCACTCAATTCTCAACCAAATTCCAGACAATAAAAGGTAACAGGACAATCGTATAAGAGAATTGAGACTAAATTGGAACCCACTTGGGTTTGCTTTTAGATGGCACAGACTTGAATGTGTTTAGAGGCTGAGAAAGAAGAAATTAAAATGTTTTTGTTTTTAAATCTAAATGTTAAATAAGATATGGCCATCATTGAGGTATTTGTTCTAAAGATGTAGAAATGTAGTCAGTCGTTCAAAACTCACTTATTTTTTAAAATCAATAAATTATCATCAGCTGCTAATTTTGTGCTAAGCTTTGTTCTGGATCCTGGGGATATAGCAATAAATAAAATAAATCTTATTGCCTTCATGGATCTTTAATTATGCTGTTAGAAATAATATAAATAAATGAACAAACATGTGAATGAATAAATAAGAAAAACATACAAAAATCAGTGGAGAAACAGAAGAAAGATATTTGGAATTTAGTAGAAGATAGTCAAGGCAAGAAGTAAACTAAATAACAGGGCAGGCCATGCAGATAATTGAAGATAAAAGGTTCTAACTAAAGCACCAGCAAGGTCAAAGGCCAAGGTATTACAACAGAGTGAGGGAGAGGAATCCATCTGTAGCAGAATAGTAACAAGAGAATATAATTTTGGCTGCTAACTAATGAAATGGCTATAAAGAATAAAAGGAGAAGCAGAGAGAGCAGATGTATGTAACACAGAGGAGAGAGAATTAGTGCTTAACCAAGTGTTGTAAGGAAAGGTGATAATCAGGGCTGGGATTCTGGATCAACAGGGCAATTGCTGTTAGATGCTGAGTCCACTTCAAATCAGAGACTCTCTGTACAGCAGAAGGAAACACTGCTGAATCTTGTACCAGCCCCAGAATTACTGCTGTGCTCAAGCCGATGCTTGGAGCCACTGTGTCCCTCCAGCTCGTCCTTCCAATCCGAGAGGCTCATTTTCTGGCACCATGATAGTCCATGTTCTCCTCTTCTCACAAGGTCTTCTGAGGCCAATTATTTTAAAAGCCAATGGCCAGTTTTGCTTCTTTGACTGAGGCTGAAAGTTTTGTAGAAATCTGTCCACCTTGGTGAGCTCTGGTGGCCTAGTGGCAGGAAGCTGCACTGCAGTCCCAGAGCTACACAGTTTGAATCCACCAGATGCTCTGCTGGAGAACGAGGGACAATCTCTTTCTGTACCAGTCAGATCTGATTTGATGGTACACACACACACACACACAAAATAATTTTTTTTAAAAAAAGAAATCTGTCTACCTTGTGTGACCCCACTTGTATTTGAAATGCCAGGGGCTTGGCTTCCCATATCACAGTGACACAGAAGCTACTAGAGTGGGACAAAATAATAAATGAGTGGTGGGTGTCATTGATAGAATTGGTTTTGGCATATGGGAGAAAAGAGGGAAATTAATGATGATTTTATATATTTTGCCTTGTTCAACATGGAGGCTGGGGCGACCATTTGTTAAAATGATTATAAATTTCGAGGCTGTAATGAAGAATCTGACTCCAGTTTTTATGACATATTAATGATGCAGTTTATGATATTTTCAAATTATGTATTTAATGATTGATAATTTTCAAGCCTCACCACCACCCCTGCCTCTCTAGCCTGAATAGAGGAAGACTGGTGACAAAGTCCTAGGGCGCCTTCCTCTGGCACTGGAGAGAAGTTCAAGCTGTGTAAGCCTCAGACTAAGCACATGAAACTTAATAGAACAAAACCCCAAGACAATCTCCTTTGCTGGGAACTTCAAAAGAAGATGGAAGTAATACACAGAATCACTGCATCAAAACTAATAGGTCAAATGACTCCAGGATGTAGTTTAACATAAAAAACCACCGGCAATGAAAGAAATCAAAGCTGCATTTGAGACAATGGTTGACAGTAAGGTTCCAGAAGTTGATGGGATATAAATTGAATTATTTCTGAAAATAGATGCAGCCCTGGTGTGTTCTTTCATCTATGGTAAGAAATTGGAAGACAGCTGCTCAATCAATTGATTGGAAAGTGAAAAAGGAGTTTATCCTACTGCATATTAGTTTGAGTTTCTTGTTAGCAATCACAGGGAAGATACATAGGAAGATATGTGTATGCTTCTTGTTTAGGAGATAATTTCCGGGTGTGGATAGAAATTTGAGACTTGTTGGAATCAGATGATATTTAAACCAGAAGACTGATGAGCTCAGCTAATCTAAGAGTAGAGATGGGATGCAATCCACGGACTAAGCTTTGGTGCTCCAACAATTAGAGGTATGAGAGATAAGAGCTAAGTCTCCTGAGAATATCTGGTGGGGGAAGAGGAGGCCCAGAGAAGAACGGAGCCCCGGAGACCCAATGAATATGTGAGTACAAAAGGGGACAGCGATGCTGGACTCAAACACTGTTTCCAAGTCCAGACATTCTCTTTCTAGAAAAACCTATTCAGTAAGGAAATAAACATACCATGGATAGCCAAGAGAACAAACAGATATATCTTGGAGAGGGTACAGCCAGAGTGCTCTTTGGAGGCAAGAATGATGAGACTTCACCTCCCATACTTTGGGCATGTTGCTAGGAGGAGCTATTGCTTGAAGAGGGACATGATGCTGGGGAAAGTGGAGGGTCTGTGAAGGAGAGGGAGATCCTAGATCAGGTGGGTTGACACGGTGACTGCCGCAATGGGCTCTTGTGTGTCAGGAAGTGTGGGGATGACACAGGATAGAACAGGGTTCAGATCTTTTGTTCATAGGGTCGCTATGAGGTGCACTTGACTTGACAACATCTAACAGCAACATTAACAAAGGAAATAAAATGAGCTCTAGAAAAAGCAAACATTGACCACAAGTAAATTAATGACAGCCAGCCAACCACAAGATTTTGGAAGAGTTTGTACCTCTCACTTAATTGCTCTTTGTGGCTTCATCTTCATAGCAGCTTCTTGAGGCATATTTCTTGACAGCCGGCTGATGACTAGGGTCGTTATATTCCAAGTCTTGGCTCTTTTAACATAGACAATTCTTGTGGTCACCGGATTGGCTTGACAACTTTCTCCAAGAATGCTTGCTTTTTGTTTGGTTACCTGCAGGAGCCAGGTTCTACAGAGCTTATTGGCTGTGTTTGGTGAGCATTAGGGTGGAATGTTGATTTGCTACCAAGTTATGCTACCAAGCCTAAGGTGGATGAATTTTAATATGCAGCACTCAGGCCTGGTTGAAATTATTTTTTGTTAAACATTCGTCTAAGTGGTATAACACTGGTCTGTGCGCTGCTTTACAGAGGTGTGACGCTAAACACTGTGACATTGAGGTGACAAATGCGATAATGGTTACCAATGGTGGACAGTTTTTGGTGGAGCTCCCCAATTAAAACAAGCTTGGAAGCAGGCGTGGCATCTACTTCTGAAAAGGCTTGCCTCCAGAAACTCTATGAACATGGAGAAACGACCAAAGTTATACAAGTGTTTGGGTCTCTCATTCACAGGGTTGCTATGAATCGTTTACAACTCGATGGCACTTAACAACAGCAACAACAACAACATGTGGATGTTGCATTGAGTCATTCAGGTTCTTCTATGTAGCAGCCTTAACTCTCCCTTCTAACTCCTTAGGTTCAGCAGAGATTCAGAATCTTTGTCCTACTCCTCACCTCCTCTATTACAATTCTAATTGAAACAAAAGTCACTCTCTCTTGTATTATAAACTTTGGTTCTCTCCTCAGTGGTCTCCCTGCTTCTGTCCTGGTCCCTTTACAGTCTGTCCATTAACTGTTCCATTCACTGTTCTGTTAATAAATGGATCCCCATCTCACCGAGAATGAATAGAAGTTAGTGTTTAAAATTCTTTATAAGGCCCAAACCTCAATGAGATGGATTGACACCATGACTGAAGCAATGAGCCCAAGTGTGTCAGAGATGATGAGGATGGTACAAGACAGGACAGGGGTCAGGTCTATTTTCACAGGGTTGCTATGAGTGGTACTTGACCAAATGGCACCCAACAACAACAGAACAAGGTGTGAGGTGTGTGGCTCAAGGTATGACTGGGCAGCTTTTCTTGAATGACAGACAATGACTGACGGCAAAACTCATTTCTCTGGGTTGTTTGGCAGCAGGGAGGTGGGCCAGCTCCTGTGGTGGACTGGTGGGAGGTGGAGGGTGGAGAAAGCCCTGCCAGTAGCTGTGAAGCATCTTTACATCATGACTCCAGCCTAGACTCTCCCTAGCTGGCTAGCTTGCTTTTCAGATGCAGGACTGACACAGAAGTTATCTCCCACTATTCCTAATTGGGTGTTTTTCTCCTCACTTTTTTTTTTAGATTTAATTTTTCCCCCTATTAGTTTCTTTATAAAACTCGAATACAAAAAAAAAAAAACAAAAAGCAAAAACAAAAACAAAATAAAACTCGAATACAAATTCTAACAAATTCTTTCAATTTTCCTCACTCTCCCCATCCATCACATTGTACAACCCAATGATTAATCTCCCCTCCCCTGCACATCCACAGTCCTCTGCTTCCAGCCTCTCTCACCCCTCCTGGATCCTCATATTCATTCTACAATAATGCTTTTATGCAATATTTATCCTTGTGGAACTGAGTTAGTTCACTCAGCATAATGCTTTCCATTCTCCCTCAAGTTAAGTAAAAATTTACAAAGTTATTGCACCTGCATGCTGAATAGTATTTCATCATATGAATGTACCATTGAAAGTTTAGAGAGAACATGCATTTCCATTCATTCATTGTGGAACACTTTCCTCCTTGCCTGCACTGTCCCCGAGTTCACTTTTCTCTTAGAAAAAAAAATTCTTTCATTGTTGTACAATTTCCCACCCCCACCTCAGTCCACTTTAGTGTGCAGCTCTTATTTTGGACTATTGTCATACAAATAATACCTAATCATATATTCCTTTTAAGTAGTTCTTTCCCTCATCTGTTTCAATGCAGTGTGCATTATTTAATCCCCTCTTTTCTGTTTCCCCCAACCCTGATGTCAGTCCTGTTTTACAACAGTGACATTATGCAGTATTTGTCTTTTTTTTTTTAACTGAGATATTTTACTCAGAATAATGTTCTCCAGGGTCACCCATTTTGTATAATATTTCATGAATTCCTTGCTTTTTAAGTGCTGCATATTATTCCATTGTGTGAATATACCACAGCTTCTCTATCCATTTGTTTGCTGATGGGCACTTGGATTGTTTCCAACTCTTTGCTGTTGTGAACAAAGCCGCAATAAACATGGGTGTGCATATAGCTGCTTGGGTGGCAGTTATGGTCTCTATAGGCTATATTGCAGGTAGTGGAATGTCTGGGTTAAATGGTATTTCTATTTCCAACTTTTTGAGAAAGCTCCATACTGCTTTCCATAGTGGTTGCACCATTTTACACTCCCACCAACAGTGAATAAGGATTCCAGTTTCTCCACAACCTCGCCAGCATTTGTTGTTTGCTGCTGCTCTGTTGAATTTTACTGTTCTTACTGGGTAAGATGACATCTCCTAGTTTTGATTTGCATCTCTCTTATTGATGAACATCTTGAACATTTCTTCATGTGTTTGTTTGCCATCTGAATGTCTTCTTAGGGGAAGTGTCTGTTCATATACTGTGCCCATTTTGTAACTGGGTTGTTTACCTTTATCTTGTTGTGGTGCTTGACTATTCTGTAACTTCTAGATGTAAGTCCCTTATCAGACACATCATAACCAAATATTCTTTCCCTATCTGTGGCTTCCCTTTTAATCCTATTGGAGAAATTTTTTGATGTGCATGGATTTGATTCTTAGAAGTTTCCATTCATGTATTTTATCCTCTCCTGGTCGTAGGTTTTTAAGGATGATTGGAAGACTGTTCATGTTGTGAATTAGAGCTTTTAGACTTTCTTTCAAGCTTTTCTCTGATGAAGTTTATAGTCCTTGTCTTGATGGTGCCAGGTCCCTTTAACCTTTATTTACTCTGTCTCACTCTATATCTAGAGGTGGTTTGGAGAGGCATACCTCTGGTGCTATTCTTAGAAGGCAGATAAAAACTTCATGGTGGAGTAGGCGATGAAGAAACATGCATAGGTAGCATGTGCCTCTTCACATCAAGATCTCACCCTTTTCCTTTATTCTAGAAAACAAGTCTGTGTTTTCAAACGAAGATGCTGAGTCTATGAAAGAAAAACAAGGCAAATGGACATGTCCTCTTACCGACATAGTTTTTAGTGCTCAGTCCTGAGACACTAGAAAACTGACCTCCCACACTTTTGTCACTGTTGCTCTTTATATTGTAAATTTTGATGGATCTGTGGTTATATTGATTCTCTCATCTATTCAGACATCCATTAAACAAATATTTTTTTGATCAGAGAACTGCGCATTCTGATCAGACAACATCAGATTGTCGGGTAGTGCAGCCCTTTGATCTATGGCTTTGGAGCTCTTACAAAATGAGTGGGTGGATTATGTAAATAGGGTTTTCTTAGCCCACCGAGGGGATGGGCAATTTTACTAGTCAATATTTTTCAATATTTTATTATACATTAACCATTCAGTAATTGTAAATGTTACCCCTTCTTTGTTAAATATGCAGATAATCCTCCATTCTGTAGTAATTTTCTCCTTATTGAAAGCCTCTAATCTTGCTCTTCATTCATTAGGCATCCATGTACTTCTGGGATAGCTCGTTTAGAACAGACTTTGATTGTTGCAAGCTAGTAAGTGGTTTAATCTAGCTTGACAATGTATTTTCTACACACGCTTAGGGAATATAATTTAGGTCAATAGTATATACGGAGAAGGTCTAGGAAGGTTGTAAATGGAAATTTTTGTGTGAATGAGGCCATATAACTAAAGTTGACAAGTTCATGGTACTCTTGGAGGGGATTGGCCAATTTTGGCACCCTTTAAGTCAATGCCTGAGGTTGGAAGAGACCTTACTGCTATCACAAAGAGATAGAAGTGAAACTTTTCTTGTGGTCCCACAGTCTCTGGTGAGAACTTCTTAGGCTCAGGAGACATAGCTGTACCAGTGAGGACAACTCAAGAAAGCAAGGTCATGGGACCGGTAGGGTAGGCTCACCGACCCACAGTGTCAAAGAGCTGAGTGTACCTGGGAGTTTGGTGTCTTTGGGCACCTCTCAACAGAGCTAATCAGTTTGTACCACTTGTACAATCTGGGTAGAGGGTAGGCCAACAACAAGGGCTGAGGGCTGAGAGACAGGAATGAGAGTTGACAGAGAGGCCTGCCTGTGGGGACACCCCCCAAAAAGCTATTTTGATCAGATCATTCTTATCTCCAACTTGATCCTAAATTGTAATATATTTCTTCCACAATAAATCCCACAAACCAGGAGTATCATCTCTTAGTTCTCAGTGACTATTGCACTGAATTACCTAATCCAGCAGAGAACAACACTGTGGGAGGGATGACTGACCTCAGAATTGGTAAAGAGACAGGAGAGCAGAGGGCCAGCTGACGTCCACCTCAAAGGAATCAGCCCTGGGCTGACACTGCTCTTGTTTCTTCTTCTCCCCCTTCCTGTAGTTAGCAGAGGAGGTCCAATGCCCTGCCATTTCCACACTGTTGTATAGCAGTAACTATGAGGGGCAAAGGCTTTAGTTTGGAAGTAGGACATTCTAATGATGTAAGAAGCAAACACACACACACACACACACACACAAAAATCACAATTCCAGATGGAGACAGCTATGGCTTACGGGGGAAAAAACAAGTTAGAATCATTTTGTCTGTGGACACAAATATTTGGTTCTGCCCTTTCTAACTTTATGATCTCTGGTTAGAATGATTAAGGAAGAGATTTTTTTAAATAAGAGACATTTGAAATAAGACTAAACGAATTCACTGTGCTTGAATCAAATGCAACTCATAGCAACCCTCTAACAAATGCACATTTGTAGAGTCTCTTCTGATTCATAGTCCCCCCTGTGGCACAGAGCAGAGCTTCTCCATTGAGTGTCCCATGCTGGAGCAGACAGCCTCTTCATTCTTCTGATGCCTTGCAGATGGGTTTGAACCTCTGAACGTTCAGTTAGCAGCCAAGCACTTAAGCTATTATGCCATTAGGGTAATCAGAAAGAACAGAATAAAACTGTCTCAGAAAGTTTTCCAAGGCTATATGCTAATCTTCTCAGAAGTGGACCTTACACATCTTTCTGCTTTGAAGCTTCTGATGGATTGGAACTGTTGATTTGAACTTTTGGATAACAGCTGAGTGCTTTAACTATTCTCTTACCAGAGCTCATGTGAAGCAAGAAAAGGAAGGTAGGGATTAATTAATGACAAGGGATACATGAGGAAGGATTTGGAAGACACAAGGAAGACGTGTGGCTTAGGGCTTTCAGGATTCTGACACGAGGCTGTGTGGTTGGATATATTTAGGGAAAGATGACCATCTCAGACGATGGCAGGAGTTTCATTTCATAGAGTCCCTTCTGAATGAGATGTAAGGTTATTGAAGGGTTTTAAAAAGGACCTATTTGTGTGTTTTAAAATGATGATGTCAGCTTCTTTGTGGAGAAGCTAAGTATAATCTAGACTCAATAATCCTTAGGCATTGATGAAGGTGAAGTTCTTACTGTGCCACGTAATGCCAGCTTGTTTGCGTTTCTGTTTTGAGTAACTAAAGCTCCATAGATGAATCTTCAGCAAACAGCTAGCTAGAATTCATAGCGACACACCTCATTATTAATTTCTTGTTTTTAGGTGCTGTGGAGTTGGTTGTGACTCACAATGACCCATTATTGGTATTCTCAAAATCCCTTGCTATATTGCTGCTATGAAGCACCATCCAGCCGAGGGGATTCATCTTGTAGCATGACGGGACACAGCTGTGACCTAGAGGGTTTTCATTAGCTAAATTTAATTTTCATAAATTTCTTATCTCTTCTTTCTGAGACTAGCATGTGTTCTATCTGATGGAAGAGTGAACCTAGCATGCAATTGCTGCGAAGAAAGGATCAAGCTTCAGAAGATAAAAACCGAAATATGTGGAAAATCTCGGTATTGTAAAGGCAATCCTCCCTTCCACTTCTTCCGTCTCATGACACTGTGTCAAAATGAGCCGCTGACATCTCCTAGTTTTAGGAACTATTTGTGATTTAGTCCACAGTGTGTTGCACTGACAACCCAAAGACAACGCAGCTTCCACTGCTCTGATCAACCTCAGCTCTGCAGGAGAAAGATGGCATGTTTCCTCCCACTAAGATTTTGCAGCCTTGGAAACAGATGGAGGGTTGCTATGAGTAGGTACCAACTCCAAAGCAGCAATGGATCATTAGTCACCAAGGTTCTAGGCTCTAATTGCCATGAAGCTTTAGCCTCTATTTGCTGTTACCTGCACAAAGTCAAGGAATATATTACAGATTCAGACCTAAGAGAATGCAGGATTGACCTTTCCATAAAGATAGCAGAGATGAGAACTCTGAAACCTTGTAGAAAATGACATATCGTGGCGAGCTCTGGTGGCCTACTGGCAAGAAGCTGCACTGCAATCTCAGAGGTGCACGGTTCAAATCCACCAGATGCTCTGCTGAAGGAGGGGGAATAATCACCTCCTGTACCAGTCAGATCTGATTTGACAGTACACACATAAAAAAATAATAAAAACAAATTTAAAAAAAAAAGAAAAGGACACATCGTAGAAATGGAGAGAATTCTCAGATTAAGACAGTAAGACCTAATACCTGGATGCAGTAATTAAACCATGCCCATCAAGCCTATTGGCTGTCATGCATCCGCTGACAAAGGAAAGACATTTGGTTAATTCTCATAAAATGAATAATTATGGAACCTGCCAACTCAAACTGGTAATTTATCAGTTACTCACCCAGTATTGCAGCATCAACGAAGTGAAGTGTGTTAAAGAGATGAGGAGGGCACAGAAAACAACAGGATTCAGACCTGCTATTCATAGGGTCGCTATGAGTCATACTCAACTCGATGGCACCTAACACCATCATCCAGTATTAAGTTCATTTGAATTGTGCAGTTGGATACAAACAACTTAGGAAATTATTCTAAAAAATATGCCTGGTTCCACCCTCAAGGAACTACTATTATAGCATCTTTAATTACTACAGGGTGTGCTCCATCCTATGGTAGAATGAATCCTGGACTGAAATATCTGCAGAGAGAATTAAGCATCAGAGGATGAAAATGTGAAACGGCAGATGATAATTAAAGGGAGAAACGTTTCCAGGAAGAGGTGGTGTCAAAGTGCAAAAGGCACATCCAAAGTCAAATATTCACAGAAATTGATGAGAATCAAGATTATTATTGTCAATAATTGACGCTGTGAAGTATGTTAGCCAGTTACTAAACGTTGTACAATATAGCACAGCTAGATCAATTTTAAAGAAAACTCACATGAAATGTACATTTTGAATACTCATGCTGTGTTTATCAAGATATTTATGCTATGCGTTTGGTACTTAGAAGACTCAACAAATAACCTTAATTATCCTGGGGTCTTGATTAAATAAATGGGTTTAAGGAAGTTACATATAAGAACCTGATAAAATAGTATGTTGTTGTTTTTAAGTGCCGTCGAGCCACAGGCGACTCATAGCGACCCTATGAATGAAAGTCCTGGACACCTCCTGATTAACTTTAGTCCTTTCTCTAGGTTCACAGGGTTTCTGGAGGCAAGTTATTGTGGAAGTGGATGCCACTCCTGCTTCCAAGCTTGTTTTAATCGGGAAGCTCCACCAAACACTGTCCACCATGGGTAACCATTATCTTATTTGACACATCAGTGTCACAGTGCATCACAGCAACCACGAGTTACCTCTGTACAGCAAGTGGACATACCAGGGTTACAAGACCTAGAAGAATGCAATATAAAAAATTCAGATATACCATGAAAATAACTATGCATTTTATGTTCTCAAAAAATGGGTTATGTACTGGGAAGGAGTATATAGAAATTTATTGGAAATGCATTAAAGAGCGAATTACTGAAAATAAAAGTATAACAAGTAGATATAAATCATATAACCAATAAGATTTTAAAACTTCTCCAACATAAACAAAAAAGATTAAAACAGGGAAAAAAGATATGAAAACATTTACAGTACATAAGATAAATATTTTTGTCCTGATTTAAAAATATTTATTAGAATAAAGAACACTTAAGCCTAAGAGTTAAATTGTAATAGGACGTATAATTAATGCTTAATTTTGTTATTGAAAAAAAAGACATAAGCAATTGTTAATGTGTTTAATCTAGTAGTAGGAAAAAAAAAGAATAAACCCTGGTGGTGCAGTGGTTAAAGTGTCTTATGTTTAGTAAAAAAAGTGAGTGGTTGGAATGAATTATCAATCCTATCACTTGAAGGTGTGGCAGTGTGCTTCCATAAACATTGCAGCTTCGGAAATCTTTTGAGCAGTTTTACAGAATAGACTTGACGTCGTTGGGTTTGGGTTTGCAAATAAAAATATCACACACACTCTCTCTCTCTCAGCCCAACTGGTGAAGACAGAGGAAATGGTCAAAACTGTCAGTGTACAAGGTACAGGTTAAAAAATAAAATAAAATAAAAATCACTGCCATCAAGCTGAACTTACTCGTGGCTGACCCTCCAGCAGGTTTTCTGAGGAGATCACGTGTCTACCTTACACAGAGCTGCTCGGGGATTTGAGCCACCAGAGAGGTGTTGCCCCTGGATTAGCAGAGCTACTCCTTTAGGGGGACGAGGCCACCAGAGGTCTCTCACAGCGGACATAGTGGCCAGTTTATTTGCCATATTTATCAATAGTTTTCATTCACTTATTTCAACTTTCAGATCACAACCTAAGTAATCAAACAGAAATTCAGGGGAGTAAATATTTTCAAAGACAATTACATGGTTTTAAAGCCTTCAGTATGGTTAGGGGGAAAAGAGTGACTTTGTGTAAGTGATTTTATGCAGGCAAAAGATACATACAAAAACATCATCGCTAGGTTGAAAAACATCTGAAAAGAATCTTTAGAAGTACAAGAGTGGCTATGGTATCACTTAAAAAGATTTGGAATCATCTACAAAATGGGTTCAGGTAGCTTTTATAATTGGAAGATAATATAAAAATGTCTAAAGTTACATATTTTACAACCTAATGGAACAAAAGCTCACAGTCAAAAAACATCCTAAATAGGACTGACATGGAGGATAGGAGGAGAATATGAAAAGAATGGATAATGGATACAACACTGCATTGGAACAGATGAGAAGAATGATCTGAAAGGAATATATGATTAGGTGCTGTATCAAAAAACATCCAAATAGGACTGACATGGAGGTTAGGAGGAGAATAGGAAAAGAATGGATAATGGATACAACACTGCATTGGAACAGATGAGAAGAATGATCTGAAAGGAATATATGATTAGGTGCTGTATTTATAAGGACAATCTGGAACAAGAGGTGCATTGCAAAGTGGACCAGGGAAGGGGATAGGGAGGAGGAAGGAAGAAAATGTAACAATGAATCATTTAAAAAAAAAAAAAACAACCACCAAGAAATAAAAATTCATAAAGCATCTTAACAGAAGCACTTTGATAACTTGTTATCAGTGAATGATGGAAACTAAGACTATAGATTGAAGGCAGTACAATGAATCCGACCTTATGCATGTTGTCATTTTTAGGTACCATCGCCTCAGCCTGTCTCCTAGCAACTCCAAACACAACACAACAAAACGGTTGGCAGTTCCGTTCCATCTTCAGTCATTGCCAAGTTTGAGCTCACTATTGCAGATGTCGTGTCAATCCATCTCATTGCGCTAGCATCAATCTTAATTACTCTAAAGCAATTGTGTTTTTGCCAGGCCACAGGTATGTAAATTAGTTCCTTCCATGCTTTATTTCCACTGTGCTGAGAGGCCACGAAGCTGATGGCTGCAGTGTGTCCAGTTGGTTATCTGGCCAGTGGGCTATCCACTCCTCTTAGTGTTGGTGGGGACACAGAAAGGAGAGGGTTTTGAAAAAAAATTCAAAATTACTTGTGTTATATGGATGTTATGAAAGAGTTCTCCAAACTATTCCACCAAGTATTTATTTTTACCATAATTGTTTTGTTGTCTATTATTTCAGGTAAAAAGAATTTTCAGGGGTGGTTGGACACCCATATTATCACTACCCGGGTCAATACCTTTATTACCTCTACCCTGGTCAAAAGTAAGTTCTTGCCAGAATCTCCTCCACTTCTATTTTTCTTCTTTCCTCAAAAGGCAACATTTAATGATAATGTTAATTTAATGTTAATGCTTTTGCTTTTCTTTACAGTGTTATCAGTTTTGTATTTAGAAAGAACATCCTTACTTTTGTGTTACTATATGTTTTCTTTTCTTTATATTTGTATGTTCAAGCATATTGATGTGTTAAGAGTAGCCCATTCATTTTCATGACCTATGTCACAGTTTATCTATTTTACTGTTGGATACTTGCATCCTCTAATTTTTAAACAAATAAAACTATCATTAATGTGTGTATGCCTGCGTGCACGTGGACGTGCATGAGCACAAGTGTTTGCACGCATGCACGTTATTCTTGGGAATATTCCATGGTAGAATTGCGATGTGCTAGTGTATGAATAGGGGAGCTCTAGCAGCCTAATAGTAAGAAGCTGGGCTGCAATAGTAAAGGCATGTGGTTTGAATCCCCCAGCTGTTCTGCTGGAGAAGTATGGGCAATCTTCTCCTGTTGTATTTACTGTCTCTGAAAATCCACTGGAGGGTCGGCTATGAGTTGGTTCTGACTTCATGGCTACACAAGAACGGCAGCAGCATACAAAGATCTAGTAATAACACATTCACTGGATGGTATGTTTTAAAAATGGTTCTACAATTTTATTATATCTCTGCCATAAGCACATTTATGACTTTTTAAATGACTTATCCAACAGTCTTATAATTTGATTAAAAAATAATTCTATGTCTAAAAGAACCATTCAACTTTGGAACCACTCAGTGGCACAAATCATTAAGCACGATCTATTGACTAAAAAGTTGGTGATTCAAAGCCACCCAGGAAAAAACCCTCCAAGAATGCCAGGAATCAATTGAGTCAGTGGCATTAGAGTTTATTCATATTTATAGATTTATTTCTAGGTACTTGGAAGTTCCCAACAGGTTCTCTTTAAAGATTTCATTTTCTGAATGTTTATTAAAGGGGGCTCTGGTAGCGTAGTTCATAGGGAGTTGCATGGAGAACTGAGAAGCTATGTCTCTCTGGTGGTTCAAATCCACAAGTGGTTCTTCTGGAGAAATATGAGAAACATCTTTCTGTGTAAGGTACAGCCTCCTGAACTATCTCCCATAGGGTTAAGTGTGACTTATTTCCAACTTAAGAGAAATCAGCTAAATTGAGCTTGAATATTTTTTTCTTTGTGCATTGAATCCATTTAAGAAAATTTCCTTCACATGCAAACTTTGTAATAAAAATCTTGTGTGAGGTTACATGAAGTCACCATAAATTTATGTTAACTCCATGGTAACCAGAAACAACAGCAATCTTACTAGAGCTTTACTCATAATTCATAATTTGCTTGTGAATCTCCATGCAATTCCTGTATGCAGATGACATGTCATTACTTGTTGAAAAGGACATATCTGATGCATTTACGGAGCCTTCAGTGTGTATCTTCTCAAGTCCTTGTTGTGCTATCTGAACTGACCTACCATTGGATTTCCACAGTTATAAATGTCACAGGAGGAGACTGCCAATCTTTCTGTTGTGGAGTCACTGGTATATCTGAGCCACCAGGGATGTTCAGCTTTTACATTAGCAGCACAAATCCCCACAGATTCCTCTGTATTGATTACATCGCATGATAGAGAAAACAAAAATACTCACAGCTGGTCCAATAAACAACACTGAGACATGCAGAGAAAAGATCAAATTGTCAAGGAATTAATTTCATTTGGAATAACCAACAATTACGTAAGCAGCAGACAAGAAACCGAATGGCATATTCCTTGAGGCAGATAAGCTGCTTAAGAACCTTCCAAAGGTTTAAAAAGCAAAGATGCCACTTTACATAAGATGAACCTGACAACAATCACCAGCACCATGAAATGCCACAACAGACGAATTTGTCTTGGGGAAGTTATAATGAGGAGACTCCTTAAAAGTAAGGGTGGGAAAATTTTATCTTATCCACTTTGGGCACGTTTTCAGGACGATTCTAATCCCTAGAAAAAGAAGTCATAGTTGGTAAAGTTGTTGTTAGGTGCCATGGAGTTGAGCACGATTCATGAGATAAAAAAAAAAAACCACAAAACTCCCCTTATGGACTCATGGACTAACACAGTAGTTACGACAATGAGCTGAATTCAAACTGTGACGATGGCAGGGGACCGGACAGAGTTCTCTCCTGTCAGACACAAGGTCATTTTGAGTGTGAGCTGTCTCCACGACACCTACCAGTCATGTTATCTGAAGTTGACAATAGGTTACATTACGAAGTTTTTCTCTCTGTTCCTCTTGTCTTTTGAGACCTCAAGCCTTCCAGCCAAGATTTCTTTTCCTCCACCTGATGTAATTTTTTTTTTTTACTGAAATTTGTTAGTGATAAACAGTCTGTTAGTTTGACTTAGCATTATCCCTAGAGAAATGACAATAGTTACAGAACAGAGTTCAGATCTTTTGTTCATATGGTCGCTATGAATTGTACTCGACTTGACATCCCTTAACAAGAATAATCATTATTTTACTGTTTTTTAACCTCATACTTTTGCCAGGCATGGAATTTTAGTTTGTCAGTAATTGTTTAATTTTGCCCATTGGAGTAAATATTCCCTCTCTTCTGGCTTTCATTATTGTATTTGAGAAGTCCTTAGCTGTCTAACCGGTAAAAGGTCATATTTATTTCAAAAGTGTGGGAAGCTAGATTTCTGTTGCTAAGTGTTCAGATCACATCCTACTGTTATCCAGAATTTACCTCGTCATGGGTTTAGAGAAAATCAGAACAACAGGAGGTTAATTATGAAGGATTTGCAACAACTATACATTTAAAAATTGAGTAATACTTAAAGTACAAAATGCTTGTTTGCTTAAGAAGTCCTCAGGCTTGAAATTCAGTTACACACATTGCTCTCATGAATAAACCTATTACTCATAAGACGACGTGTCCGCTCTTGTATTAGGATGTCGGCAAGTCTGTTATTGTTTTGAAAGTATATGCCACTAGTTTTTTTGGAATCAATTCAACTACACTCTACAGTAAAACCTTCTGGAAATCCACGAGTAAGAAGAGTCTTTAATGTTTTTTTGTTTTCTGTTCTGTCCCATAGACTCCTGGGCCAATAGGGCAGACAGCATCAGCTCTTGGGTTGATGTGAAATGCTTCCTCCACATTGCATGCTGCGTCATGTACACATTTCCTGTGAGAAGTTAAAAATGACTAAGGACATTCCCTCATTCCCCTATTCCCCCAGGTTCTGGTGAGCTAAAAGATACTCATCAGAAACCAAGGTCTAAAAAAAAAAAGGCTTTTACTAGCCAGAGGCATAACATCCTGTCCTAAGATTTTTAACTAGGATAATCCTTGGCTCTCAAAATTAAAGTTATTTAAATAGCTTTAGCTCCTGTTTTGGTCTTTCGTTCTAGGAACGTCATTTTTCTAAGTTTTTCTTTGGTGTGTTTTTCCTTACACATCTCCCTAGAGCAGAGATTTCAATTCTATGGTGGGTTTTGTTCGCTATTCACCTCAATTTGCCGTGATCCAGTAATCTTAAAATGATCTTAACTTTGTGCAGCTTTGAAGTGAGTCATCGTCATAATCCTTCGGTTTGCTTAGCTGTAGGATTTTACGATATTCATGATCAAGGTGTGGCTTTGTGGGTTTCTTTAGAAGCAAAACTTAAATGCCTAACCTATGAGGAATCAAATTTTGGTGATTTCAAGTAAGAGAGATATAATAAAGAGGGTGAGAATGTCTTGTATCTGCCCAGAAGGTGACAGTCACCTCACAGATGAGATCATTTTCTAGACACTACTTCTTGAAGGAAGTGGATCTTTCTGTTGTATTTAACAGTGATTGTGTACTTTCTGCTTGAATTTGCAATTTTTTCCCCTTGAAAGCAGATGGCTTAGTTTGTACCATCAACACTGGGAAAAAAATATACAATTATTAATTATCCTTCAATCTAGTATTTCCTTACTTGCAATTTATGAAAGTTAACACAGACGTTTTGGGAGTTTCATCTGTGATCCTGACGTTCTTGGGATGGCTGGAAAACAAGGGGAATATGCTGTGAATGGCCAACAAAATGAAGCTGAGCTGGTGAGTATTAGAAATCCGCTTACCTGTGTGTATGACCAATGCTTATACCTTCAACACTTAATTTTTAACATATAATTGAAAAAAGTTTAGCTGCTTTCTTATGTTTGCTATTATGGAGTGAGTAAAACCTAGACTGTAATGATTAGCTATTCTAAGTATTGAAGGATTTATTAGGTAGATCAAGTAGTGCTTCCCTGTCATTTGGAAAGTGTCAAAGAAATATATATAACCTAAAGTCTGACATTTATATGATAGACTTTAAAAATAAGACCCCACAAGTCAAGAAATTCAGTAGATAGTTAAAGATGTTTATGACAGAGATTGTCAATGTTACATATATATGTCTATTTATTTTTGATCCTATGAATGTTTCTTCTTTTTGCCTCCTGCTTCCTCCTGACCTGTGGCAAATTGTGTTGAAAGCAAAAACTTCTAGAACATAGCTTGTGTTCTATCCAGAAACTTAATGTCTGTTATGTTACTTTACTAATATACAGATTATGATTCTTAAAACCATTGGAACAAAGTTAAGAAAGGTTTAATTCATCATTCAACTAAATTATTTCCTTTTAGAATAAAGACATTTTAATTTTAGGGTTTACATCAGAGTTAAAATTTGATATGCAGCTTTCTTAAATATGGTCTTTCAGTTCTAATAAATTATTTTTTTAAATGCTAAACTAATACGTGTAGTGTTGACAAAAAAATTTTTATAGCTAATTTGAAGTCAGGGAGTAGGTTATAAAAGATAGAGACAACTTAGATAAACAAAAATGAAGATAGGTTATGATTTTAAAATTTATACACAAAATTAAGACTTCATTGGTGGTCAGTTTGAGGACACAATAATTAGGCCCCTAATTCATATTTAGTGGGCAGGAAGTTGCACTGCCAACTCAAAAGTAAGTGGTTTGAAATAACAGCATCACTGTGGGAGAAAGACGGGCAGTCTCTTCCCATGTGTGCCTCTGAAAACCTGCTGGAAGGTCAGTTATGAGGCTGTTGCAACTAGATGACACTTTCTAGCTTTAACATTATACACACATCATTTTAGAAATCTTATTAGCACAATAGATAAAACATTTACCTATTAACTGAAAGGCTGGTGGTTTGAACTCACTACTTCTCCATGGGGGATAAATACGGCAGCTTACTTTCATAAAGGTTTACAGCTTTGGAAACCTGATAGATCAGTTCTACTATGCACTTTGGGGTTGCTGTGACATGGAATCCACTCAACAGAAACTGCATATTTCATTTGCAGAAAGCAAAGCTGTAACTTAATTTTTAAATACGCCAATGTTTGCTTATTTGAGACACTTAAGTCTCTTCTTTCTGTTTAAAAATATCTCCCATTTAGTCATAAAACTGTGGAGAATGTGTTTATGTAATGTAAATATTTAATATAAAAGAAGCATTAAATATTCATTTATGCTGGAATTGTAAGACCAAGATACATAAAATGCAGTAGTGGTCACTGAATGAATGACATGGACCAACCGGAAATCAATGGCATTTATGTATCAAGATACAGGATAACATTTCACATTCATACTTGATGTTTCAGTTATATCAAGAAACACTCTTTCAAAGAAAGACTTCTTTTTGGTATAGCAAATTACCACATATTATTTGAGGTTGTTATATAAGGTTTAGTTTCAATTTCTCTTTCTAAGAATATCTGGATTGAAGACAAAAACAAAAACAAAAAAAAAAAGAAACTGCATATTTCATCGGATTTGCTTCTCTTTTCTACAATATATTAAAGATAATTTATGGTGTTTCCTTACAAGGTCAAAATACTTATTCTGTTTAGTCCACTAAGTCAAATAATTAACTGCTTTTATTTTTTTAAAATTATCTAAATCTTTCCCCCCAGTAGTTTATTTACACAACTTGAATACAAATTCAAATTCTTTCAATTTCCCTCGCCTCCCCACCCATCAAATTGTACAACCCAATGATGAATCCCCCGCTCCCACTGCATATCCATAGCCCTCTGCTTCCAAGCTCTCCCACCCCTCCTGGATCCTTATACTCATTCTATAATAATGGTTTTAGACAATATTTATCCTTGTGGGACAGGGTTAGTTCACTCAGCATTATGCTTTCCAGTCCCTCCCAAGTTAAGTAATAATTTACAAAGTTATTGCTCCTGCATGCTGCATAGTATTCCATTGTGTGAATGTACCATAATTTCTCAATCCATTCGTCTGTGGTTGGACATTTGGGCTGTTTCCATGTTCTTGAGATGGTGACTAATGCTGCTATGAACACTGGTGTACAAATATAACTGCTTTTAAAAGCTTATAAAAGAAACTTCTATTGTTGGACATTTGGAGCTTCTATGTTTTTGCATTCTGACAAACATGTCATTTCTTTTAGTCCCTCAAAAGTGACATAAAAAGAAATTTATTTTATTAAAAACACTGTTATTTTAAAAAACCTCTTATGTGAATATCATATGCTTAATACAGAAGAATTCACTTCTGTTAAGTCTAACCCACACATAGCAACCTTATAGGATAGAGTAGAAAGGGTATCTATGGGGTTTTCAGGAATGTAGTAGCATAAATTCAGATCTGTTGTTCATAGGGTCATTATGAGTCTTACTGGACTCAATGGCACTTAACATCAATAATCTGTGGAGTCGGATGACCCCATCTTTCTTCTGTAGAGCCACTAGAGGGGCTGAACAACCAACTTTTTGTTCAGCTGGCAAATGCTTAACCATTGTACCATCAGATCTCTTGGAAATACCATAAATGGTCATTGAATTAAAATCCTTCACCTCACAGACGAGGAAGGAAGAAGAATCTAGTTGCTCGTGAAATCAATGTTGTAATATGATTACTGTAGAACCTTTGGAAAAATACAGAAAACTATAGCTAATAAAACATGCAGAACCACCACTCTCAGAGGAAACCATTGTGAATATTTTGGTCTCTTTCTGTCCGACTTTTAAAAATAAAAGTAGGTTATACTATCAACTTTTAAACATTATTAATTCCTCACTAGTATTTCACTCTGTAAAGACCGTGGAATACTTCATGGATGATGTTAAGAATATTTCATGGATGATGTTAAGATGGACACATAAAGAACTGTCTCCTCTGACTGACTGAATTGAAGGCTTACACTCATGAAACTGCATAAGAGACCATGTATTTAAGCTTTCTTTTTATGCTTCAATGTAGTTTCAAGGTTTTCTTCAAAGAAGTCTTTTACGGTTAATGCCAAGTTTATGACTACATATTCTACATTTGTTGCTATAATGAATAGCAATTGCTAACACATATACACACATAATTGCTGCTTCGTATATATTTAATATTTTATAATGGCTCGGTTTAATTTGGTCCCATTCATTTTGTTAGGCTAAATTGTTCATTATCAGATTCTTTCAGTGGATGAAGAAAAAGATAATTTTATCTTCATATTTCCATTATTCAAATGCAGTGGTTAGAACTTCCAGAAAAACACTACTTTATCATACTTGTAGGAACTAGTTATTACTTCACCTGATTTTGATATACCTCCAATCTCACAGTGTTAAATATAATAACGCTCATTGTTTCTGATTGCCACGTTTAAAAATTATTTTTTTATCCTCAGTTTATTAAATACATTTATTTATATGCGGTTAGGACTAAATGTTAAAATTTATTAATTTAATAGATTTCTAAGAGCGATTTAAGAAAGTAATTTTCTTCTTTGGCCATTTCATGTAAAAGATTTAGCAGTATCTCATATCATAGTTATCTCAAGTTTTTTTAATGAAATAAATGTCTCACTTTACATTTAAAGTTTGAACAAATGCATTTATTATTGTTTTTGTTTTCCTATGTCTTCAGGAACACAAATGCATAAAATAAAAATGAACTTACGTGAATACAATGTGTATTAAATAACCAAAAAACCATGATCTAAGAGAACCTGAACTTGAGAGAACCATGTAATGATTGGCTTGATTCCCAAATAATCAGCAATATATTCTAACAAAATAAGTAAGAACTCATTGAATTGAGTAGTTTTAACTACTAGCCACTCTGCAGGATGAGGGTATCTGATTCCATACAAATGGTCCATGAATTGATCAAAGAAGAAAACGAAAATAAGTATCTCAATGGATGTCTAAGAGTGATTAATAAACTTCAGCATTTAGTCTTGACCATTAATAAACATATCTTAATAAACTAAGAATAGATGAATGATTCCTATAAGTGACAAAGTATGTGCTACCTCAAAGACAAAGACTGATGTCATATTTAAAAAACCAAAGATCAGGCGATGACATTCAAACCAGTAGAAGTGATGAATTGCTTCTATGTTCTTGAAGAAATGTTCATCTTCCTTAATAAATGTATTGATCATTATTTTTATATTTTTTAAGCAGTTGCCCATAAATCCATACTCTTCAAAAGAAGGTACTCCGTGTAGTTGCAGACTGCACACAGTTACCCTGCAACCACAGTGGGTAAGTTTGGAGGGCTGCGTGAGGTAGGAGTTTTCAGTTATACTTTGGAATGAGGGCAGAATGGCACACAATGACTTCATGCACCATCACCCACTCTGGCCTCCACTGTCCATTCCCTGCTTTACTTGTTTTTCTTCTTCCCCACATTTATTCCATACTCCAGTCCCCAACATCCTGTAAACTCTCGTGGTACAGTCCTCCGTTTACCAGCAATGCCTTCTCTTCATTAAGGTCCTCATCCATGTCAAAAGAATTTATATTTTTAAAATTTTTTTCCTAAGCCCAATGAAATTCCTCTTATTTAAGTTTAAAAGATACAATTTTATTTAATAAATAACTTTTCTAGAGTAAAATCTTGAGCTATAATTGAGAAATGGAAATTAACAGGACAAAAAGCAACTCCCTTATTATTTACAACCACCCAAAGTTAACCAGCTGGAAGAGATTGACATTTCATTATTTCTCTAAGCGGTGTGAGTTAATAGATAAATGAATTTATACTGCCATTCAGTTGTTCCTCTTGTTTTAGGTGTTGCCGAGTCAGTTTCAGCTCACAGTGACCTTATGCCCAGTGAATTTAAACTCAGCCTGATTCTGAACTATACTCACAATTCCAACCATGCTGGCTCCCACTGTCGCAGTCTCTGTGCCAATCCATCCCAAGGAGAGCCTTCCTCCCGTCACTTATCCTTTGCTCTACAAGGCATCTCTAGGGACTGAAACCTGCAGAGAACATGTCCAAATCCCATGAGACAAGGAGGCATGGTTCTTATACTTCCTCCAACATAGTTTGTTCTTCTTAAAGTTGACAGTATTTGTTTAGTCAATAATCATCAACACTGTCATACAAAGGCCTCAATTCTCCTTTGTCCTTGTTCATCATGCAAACTTCACGTGACTATGAGGTGATTGACATCAGTATGCATGGTTTGCTTTAGGCTCACATTATAAAGTGTCTTCTTTGCTTTTTAATACTTGAAAGTGATCTTCAGCAGATTTTTCCAACGTACTGTTTGATTTCTTGATTGCTGCTTTCATGGGTGTTCATCAGAGACCTACATAAAATGAATCGATTATGCTGATAATTTTACCTGTTACCACGATGTTGTCCAGTTGGAAGGATTTTTAGTTTCTTTAGGTTGAGATGTCATCCATATTTAAGTTTAAATCATTTTTGTTCACTAATGCCCTAAAATATCAATCTTTAAGCACTTCATTTCATTGTTGACAACTTCTCATTTTCTTAGATTCATAGTGTATACTTTCCATGTTCTGATCACTGATGGATATTTGCATCTCTTTTTTTTGGCATTTTAAGTCATACAAGATCAGCAAATGAATGTTCTGAAAACCTTATTATACTCACATCATTATAGTTAACTTTACTGTGAAAAGGCGTTTCCTCTACTTAAAATGTTTCTTCCAACCTGAGGGTCACATTTGCTAGCACTGTGTCTGTCAGACAACGCTCTGTTGCTATCCATCAATGTTTCACTGGTCAATTTTTTAGAAGTATATCACTAAGTTGGTCTTTGCAATAACTTGTTATGCATCAGAGCTGGACAATGACCAGGGAGGATAGAAGGAGAATTGATGCTTTTGAGCTTTGGTGTTGGAGAAGAGTGCTGAAAGTGTCATAGACTGCTAAGAGAACAAACAGATTCATCCTGGAGAGGGTTAAGCCGGGCTGCTTCTTGGAGGCAAGGATTCTGAGGCTTCGTCTGACATACTTTGGTCATGTTGTAAGGAGAGACCGGTCCTTGGAGAAGGACATCATGCTTGGGAGGGTGGAGGGAAAGCGCAGGAGGGGAAGGCCCTCTGGGAGATGGATTGATTCGGTGACTGGGGCAATCGGGATGAGTGTGTTGGAGACAATGAGATTGGCACAGGATAGAGCAGAGTTTAGAGCTGTTGTACATAGGGTCGCTATGAGTCGCAAGTGACTCGGTGGCACATAACAATAACAACAACAACATCACTAAGTTAAGTCTGACTTCAATAGTCTGATTTAGCTTGGAAGCTCTACTAATGCTTGCCCACCTTGGGGGACCCTGCTAGTATTTCTAGTAGTTTAAATACAGTGCCATAGCTTCTAACATCATAGCAGCAGGCAAGCCAGCACAGGACAACAAAAAGCCAGATGAGTAGTGGATCAAGATATTAGCAACTGAGAATAACTTAATGTAAAATTTTCTTAGGTAACATGTAAGATGAAGTCTCATACTTTAATAAAAAGTTTAACTGAAAAAAAGTACTTTTCTCATTACAGATTTGTGGATAATATGTGAGTAGAGTGTATGTGTGTATGTGAGAGAGAAAAAAAATTGAAAAATGGTGGACCTTGAATGAAAGCATTTCGATGTAAAGCAAAGGATTATTCTCATTCTAGTTAAAATCAGTCACCTACATCACTACTATGTAATTTGTTGATATTTTCACTCTAATACCTTTGCAGGTAACAGGAAAACCATGGTCTCTCTGGAAAATGTTTCTGGTGTGTCTCTTGGCCAGTCTCATCGCCACAGCACTTGTGGCTCTGGTCTTGTATTTCGTTCACTTTGCCATCCTCAGCAACAACACCACCGTAATCGTTCACGCAGATGGAAAGTCTAGCAATGTTTCCTGCATCTCGGGCTCTTCCTCGTCTCCTCCCCCAGTGACCCTGCCTGGAATCCAGACCACCCCTACGACCAAACAAAACTCCACGGAGACACTTCCATCTCCTGGGGAGTCAAACAAAACCACACCATCGGACCATGAAGTCATCATTGATTATGAAGAATAGGTTTGACCCTTCCTCAGCTCAGCTCAGCTCAGCTCAACGCCTTTGCCACAAAATGAGGCAGAACCAAGGTGTTCTTACCCCCTTTGCCTTGTAGATCCAAGATAATTGGCTTCCTTAACTCTTCCCTATCTTTTTTGTTCGATGGCCTTCTGTATGGTAATAACCCATCTCACCAATGTCCATATGCTTAGAAAAGAAGAACTCCAACCGAGCCTGCAGGATTCATTCAGGATATGGTGTATAAACAATATTCCTTCACCTCTTCTGCATAACCACCGCTGTTATCATTAAGGAAAACTTCCACCGCTGGAGAGAGCACTGGGTCCATCTCTTCATTTTCCTAAACAATGGTCCAAATGCCACTGGAATGGTATGATCCATTCCAATCACGACTGATGACATATCAGCATTCATATGTTTTACTATTTTTATGTCAGAGAAAAATGCAAATATTCAAAGTGATCTGTTTGTTAAATACATACTATGCATTACAGACAAGTCCCTTTTACTGGGGAATTCAGAAATGAGGGGAGAATGCTGAAGATTGAGATAAACAAAGAAAGCTTCAGAAAAAAAAAATTAGCAAGTTCCAAATGGGTGGAGATTTGAGTTTAGGTAGAAATAAAGAGGGAGATGAGAGATCTGTGGCTGCCTAATGGGATTCTACACAAAAGCACTCAAACACTTCAAATGCAGGAGGTGATACATTCGTTAAATATCTACATCTTTTCCCTGATTTGTCAATATTATTATCCCAACATTATCTACATATTTTATATTTTGACTTTTGTCTGAAATATTGTAATGTAAGTTTTGAACTTTTCACTCATTCCTATTTTACTTTGAGGTCACATTATTAATAGTTTTCTGTGAACATATTTTTACTATTAAAAGTGTCAGATATTAAAAAAGAGCACAAGGGCATGAGGGAGAGAAATAAAGAAAGAAATTGGTCCCAAGAAACGAACAGGCCTTTATTGCATGGTCAGAGAGGGACGCCAAGTGACCCAGCGACATGGCATGCAGTTTGGGGGGTGTCCTTTTTATAAGGGTCCTGGGGAGGACTAAGATGGTACTTCTCGGGATTTGGTGTGTTAATTAAGTTAGGTTTTCTCTTTTTTTGTTTTTTCAAGTTCGGACTCTTATCAGGATCCATTGTCTGGTCTGGTCTTTGATGTGACCAGCTCAGGTGTTACCAAGTTTCTCAGGAAGTGATCAAGCTTGGGGGACAGTGGGGCAACTGTCATATTTTTCCTTCACAAAGTATTAATATTTTTGGCAGTTATTATACAGGTAGCATCAGGATTGGAGGTAGTGTCATCAACAACCTATCTTATGTAGATGACACAACCTTGCATGCTGAAATTCAAGAAGACTTGAAACACTTGCTTCAGAAGGTCAAGGACTGTTGTCTTCAATAGGGGTTGAAATTTAATATCAAGAATACAAAGATTCTCACCACTGGGCCAATTGACAGCACCGTGATAGAGGGAGAAGAGATTGAGGTTGTTAACAATTACAGCTTGTTCAGCTCCACAATCAACACAGTCAGTCAGGAAATCAAAAGACGAATTGCACTGGGAAAACCTGGTGTAATGGACCTCACCAGAGTCCTGAAAAGCAATGATGTCAGTCTACAGTAAGGTGCACCTAATCCAGGCCATGGGCTTAGCATTTATTTGCTATGCATCAGAGAGCTGGACAATGACTAAGGAAGACAGAAGAAGAATCAATGCCTTTAAATTGTAATGCTGGAGAAGAGTCTTGAACATACCACGGACTGCAAGGAATACAAATAGGTCTGTCTTGAAAAGGGTGAAAGCAAGTCTGTCTTTGGAGGCTAGAATTTTAAAGCTCCATCTCACATACTTTGGCCACCTGATCAGGAGAGACCTGTCCTTGGAGAAGGATATCATGCTCAGAAGAGTGGAGGGACAGTGCAGGAGAGAAAGACCCTGGATGAGATGGATGGATATAGTAACTGGGGCAATGGGTTTGTGTGTGTCAGAATTAATGAGACTGGCTCAGGACAGGGAAGGGTTCAGAGCCACTGTACATAGGGTGTCTATGGGTTGTAGGCAACCTGAAGGCACATAACATCATTTAAATTGAAAAGAACAGGAGAATTAAATTAGGAAAATTAAATTAAACTTCCTCTGCACTCTCACAACTCCCTAACTCAATAAAAGGCAGGTAAACGTGGTGCCCCTGCAAAGGGGAGCTCTTTACCTAAAGCCTAAGCCCAGTGAGCGAAGCTTGTTGCTCTGTGCTATTGAGCCACGTCCAAGTCATCGTCACTCTACCTACAATGCAACAAAACGCTGTTCAATCCTGCTCCACCTTCAAAACAGCTGCTGTGTTTGAGCCCATCGTTGACGCCCCTCTCACAACTTACCGTGCTGAGAAAACACTGAGGTCCCCTGTTCCCAGTTTGTATCTCTTACCTTACAACCTGTTAGAGAGTCTCCGTGGGTTCAAAGGTTGCAGTTTTGATATCTGAGAGCTTGTATTCCGTAAGTTAGCATGGTCCTTGAGGCCTTGCTGTGAATTTGTTGAGGTGCTTTTCTGTTGATTTAACACACCTCAGGTGAGAGAAGAAAACTATCCCGGAGGGTTCTCTTAATGATAACATGGTTCTGCAAAAGGGAGAAAAAAATGGAGATTTAAAAAAAAAGTATTTATGGGCAATTAATATTACTTTCTCAGACATGGTTACTATTTAAGTCTTTGAAGAGTATTTTTAAATAACGTGAGCATTATTTGGTAGTAGAGCTTAAGAATGAGAAAAGATGTTATACAAATATTATATAGGAAATTTACCAAGTCCTATATAAGATCAGTAAGAGCAAAGGAATTACGTGAATTTTATCCAAGTGTAATACAAAAAAGGATGCATTTACTAATGCTTTTGGCCTAAATACTTGTGAAGAACCAAATTTAAATATATTAGATCAAATGTGCTTTCTTATAACAACTAAATTTTGTTGTGATATGTAAATAAAAGATAAAATAAAAAAAAGGTCTGAAGTAAATGCACTGCTGATTTTTCTTTCTCCATTTCTCCTCGTCCCTGGTAGCCATCAAGAATACTTCTGTGTGCAAACTTCTTGTTAAACCTTTCATAAAAATCAGTAACACATAACTACAACATACCTCAAAGTAAAGCACAAAGTAGATTAACACAAGGAGAAATGAGAATGATTGTGTATAGCAATGAATATCATTCTTTCTAGCTGCACTGTTGATGCAGCTTTGCTCTGAGGTGTAAGTGGTTTGTATGAAATACTCTAAGGAGAAGTGTTTCCCTATGGGCTTCTTCTATATTTGCAACCACCCTAAATGGGACCCACTATTGTGGAGTTGTTTTTGACTCATGGTGACCCTATAGGACAGAATAGAATTGCCGTTAAAAGACATGCACTAATGGCTTCAGGGTTGGAAACAGAATGTTAAGATCATCTGAAACCTACACTCTTTTGTCTCATTGTATTGTATCCTTAGCACATGGTTTCTAAATGACTGCAGAAGCTCCAGTCATTGTTTCTGTATTTATTCCAAAGGACCAGATAAAAGAAGGCTGAAGGTCTTGATTCTTTCTACTAGAGGTATGTCTCAGAAATTGCAAACAGTACTTCCATTGAATCCTACTAACAGAAATTTATCAGCCAGCGACATCTAATTCAAGACAGGCTGGGCAATGTACTGGTTGATCTACATACTTGTGTAGCCAGTTAAAACTGGTCTGTATCTAAATAAAACAATTCCCCCCCCCAAAAAAAAAAATAAAACTAGGAGAATGGGCAACAAATTAAAATCTAAAAATCTATAAAGGAAAAAGTAAACATTTCTCTCCAAATTCCTAATTTCTTCATGAACATCAGGTGCCCTGAAAAATTCTTTTCTAAACATGCTGATGACTGGAACGTTCTAACAGTGTCCACTCACCATGAGTCAGCTGTGATCAGTTACTACACTACAGTGAGCTGGTCTCAGGTGTCAAGCACCATGGCTGAGGAGTCAGGTTTATCTGGCACAGGTGAGCATTCGAGTCCATCCCTTCCTGGAAGGAGCAGGATCCCTCTTATGCTTTCATGCATCGGCAAAGAACCCAGCCCTGGGGCTGGCTGAGAACAACAACAAGGCAGGCGTTTGAGGTGGTTAGCCACCAAACACTCACCAAGATGTAAGTGGGGAAGGACTTTGAGAGCTTACTACTCCACGCTCTTGTTCTTTATTTTTTGACTAAAGAACGGAAGCCCCCACCGCCTTGGCAACACTGTTGAGTCCCTGACAGCATAAGCAGGTTCGTCTGTGTTTTCTTGCTTGATGGGGCATTTGCGGCAAAGCTTCAAGGAGAACTTTGGTGCTCAGCAGGAAGATGGAACCTTCACACTTCACATCTTTCCGTGTGGAGTTTCTTTGTATTCATTTGTTTAACTTTTATTAGTTCTGTTGTGGTGTACCATCTAGTTGGAACTGACAGCTGACCATCTATCAGTTTTTCAGAGGCAGTAAACTCCTAGAACCCATTCTCTCCTCTGGTGCAGGTTGCTTTGTCAAGGTGATGTGTCTGTAAAGAAGTTTACGATCCCAGATCTAAGTGATGTTTCAGTGGAGAGAAAATGTGGACTATAGAGAAATTCTGAATAATCATCTGACGTGTGGAGATGGAAAGACTTCTGGCAACAGGGCTGTTACCAAATGCAAGGGGTTCTTTCCGTAGTCAATTGCCAATAAAACAAATGGATTGCAATATTCATACACACTTCATTACGGAACTTGATTACACATCTGAGAGGACAGCGAGTTGACTTCAAAGACTGCCTCCCTGTCCGGGAGTGGTCATTAGGCTTTTATACCAGGATGAGACACCAGCTCACTTAACAATGCACTTTGGGTTAGTAAAGTAACAGAATTTCTACATTTGAAAAAGAAAACATTCACACACAGATACTAGTCAGTAAACAGGCAACCTTTAAACTAGTTAACATATAGCTGGGAAAAACAGATTTTGGAAAGATAAGAGTTAATTCAGTATACCTCCCACCCCCCATGGTAAACAGGCAGATTAAGTTACAATTTACTTATGACTGGGGAAAACAGCTTCAAAGAGGTAACCTCTGATGTAGGTGAGGCATCTCCTCTCCTGGAAAACAGATTAAACTACATGACTAAAGAAAGGAAACTAAGAATTCCAAGGCCAAGTGACTAGTTTTGCAGGTTGGAGAAAATTGATGTCTGTTTTATAACTATAGTTTTATAACTAATACATATATAGAGAATTCTGAACTTATTAATATCACCCCATCAGGGCTCAGAACCTGTCCAAGGTACAACACTGCAACTTTCTCTTCAAACAGACAAGTTACCCTGCGTTGTTCATTAACCCCAACTTTCCACTAGTGCATTTTATTTTCATTTATCTGCTTAAGCAAGCATAAAGACCTGAATAAAGTGTTGAGGGTATGGTTATGTCCGTGAGTAGTACAACAACTCCATAGAGGTGGCTGTTTCTGATCTCGTTTCACAAGTTGTTGTTGTTGTGTGCTCTTTGGAGTTGGGACCAACCCATAGCTGACCCTCCAGAGGGGTTTTCAGAGGGAATACATTTCATGGAAGGGAGAGAGAATCGAGATTAGACTCAGGAGTCTCAGGTTGATGCCTGTAAGGTAAAACCTATCTTCATCCTTTAAACGCGTTACCAATTCTGACCCAGCCACAGCTCTTTCTACTTCTTTCCTGGGTCCCATAATTCAGTGTGGTAGCCAAACTCTCAGACAAAATTATTATGAAGACTTATGAGAGAAAGAACACGTTGAATTTCAGGAACCATTAAGAAAACTGTTGGTAGGTCAGGACACCCTCTATTCAACCAGAACCACAGGCCAGCCTCTCATTGACGCTTGGCCTTGCTTGATCAAGTGTTACAAAGCTTTTAACATGATGCCCTAAAGTGCATTCCCACCCCTCAACAAGTCTGCTACTTGAATGCATTCAGCATTCTTGCTTTGTGAGCTGGGAAGCTGATTGCCCTGACTCCCTTAGTCCCTGTGGCCTGGTTCTGTGGCCACTCTGCCTCAGCTGCAGCTTCTAACCGCCCTTCTGGTGTCACAGCTGTCTGTCTTCTAGTTCAAGGACATTGAGCCAAGGGATTTCAAATACAAATGACGTTCTGGTTTTCTGCCTTTTTCTTATGGTAGTGAGATCTCCATGCTTTCCCTGTGAGATAGCTCTTTTTAAATCTAGTGGGATGGGAAAGTGGACTAACCTCCATGCTAGCACTCTACACACCTTATTTCATCGTCTACTATGAAGGTACCATGTACCTTATTAACATTCTTTGCTGCTGTTATGTACCTTCAAGTTGGAACTGGCCCATCGTTGACCTTCCAGTGGTTTATCAGAAGGAATAAGTCATGAATGAGACTCCTACACAACAGCTGGTGGATTTGAACTGCATGCCTTCAAGGGTTGACAGTGCAGCTTCTCACCATTAGGCTACCAGAGCACCCGTTATTTAGCCATCTAGTAGACCCCACTCATGGGAGAAGGATGGACAATCTCCTCCCATGTAATTAACTGCCTCTGAAAATCTGCTGGACGGTCAGCCATCAGGTGATTCTGACTCCATGGTTCACAACATTAAAATCCACTGGTGGGGAGCTCTAGTGGCCTAGTGGTAAGGAATTGCATTGGCAACCTAAAGTTATGTTGTTCAAATCCACTATTTACTCCACAGAAGAAAAATAGACAATCTCCTTCTGTGTGATTAACAGCCTCTGAAAACGCTCTGGAGGGTCAGCTATGAGTCAGTTCCGACTTGATGGTACAATAAAAACAGCAGTGACCTCAAACACTTGCAATTGCATCGCCCCAACCAGTCATTCGGTGGGAGTTCTGAAGACTATGGCTTGAAGAGCTATCTTACTCACTACTCATCAGTTCTTGACTACAAAGTGAAAGGTTGGAGAGGGTTGAGTGCCCTTGGAGGAGCCTTGGCAGAAAAGCTTAATGATCTGCTTCCCAAAAAGTCAGCCACCAAACCCCCTAAAGAGCACAACTCTGCTCTAACACATGCAACTGTTGTGGGTTGATATTAACTCAAAGATAGATGTTGTGGTTGTGAATAGTCCCAGAGTCCCCTATGCATCGAAGCGACCCTATGAATAGCCCCTGCATCCACTGTACATCGAAGAGACCCTATGAATAGCCCGAGTCCACTGTACATTGAAGAGACCCTGTGAATAACAGATCAGAACCTTACCCTGTCCTGCGCCATCTTCAGTCTTGAGTTTGAGAGTCATGAGAGGTGTTTCCAAAATTAGCAAAGATCTCATTCTTTCTTGAGGCAAATGACACTAAAGGAAGGTTAATGACAATTGGATGTTTCTTGGACGTGCATGCTGTTTCCTTTTGGCCTCCTACAACTGGAGCTTAATGGACCAGCTGACCGTGAAAGGTTTCCTATCCCTCAGACATTCAGAAAGAACACAGACCGGCTGGGCCAGGCATCCAACTTTGGGTGAGCTGGGTGTAGGTCTCTAGGCTCCACTGAATCAAAGAAAGTCCAAATTCTCATGCAGTGTGAAATAACTCCCTCCCATGCCTTGGAGGCCCTTCCAGTTTCAACCTCCGTGCTCTCCCCTTGACCACCACCAAAGGCTCCATGGAACTTCCTTGGAATTGAAACATAAGAGCTCTTTTCCACCAAGTGGTCATTTTGTTTGACTGGCCCCATCCTGACTTTCACCTGGCTGATTGAAATAGTCTGTGAGGAGCTGTGCGGCTAAACCAAAGGCAGTGCCTCTCAGGTGGTTCAAATCCACTCAGCTGCTCCACGGGAGAAAGATGGGTAAGCTCCTCCCACGCTATTTACAGCCTCTGAAAACCCAATGGAGGGTCGTTTAGGAGCTGGTTCTGACTCAAAAGCAATGACTAATTACGATGTACTCTGCAAGAAGTCTTTCCTGACCCTTTCACTTATGAAGTATCTTGGTTATGACTGGCTAACAGCATCCTGTTTATGAAGAATAACTGTCCTAAGTGTAGGAGTTTGGCTTTGCTTGGCTATGTTCCTAACTCACCTGCCTGTACTAAGTGCTAATTGGTGACTCCACGTGTGCAGAGTATTATCCGCTCCAGTGTTTTCAGGGCTGTGACCTGGAAGTAGATCACCAGATCGTGGTCTAGGCACCTCTGAGGGGGTCAGAACAGCCAAACATTATAATAGCAGTTTAGCTCTTAAGCATATACCCTCCCACCCCAGGCTGCCTACCAAATATTATCATTTTCAGAACATCCATTGAATGTTAATATTTGTATAGATGGGTTATGGTGGGAAGAGTTAATCACTTAGAAGATTTAGAAATATTCAATCAGGGTTTAAAAAAATGTAAGTAAAATTAAAACATCCCAACTAAAAGTGAGTGTATCTTGATTAGAAAAAAAACCCCAGATTTGCTCAGTTGATAAATTATTTTACATCTCTCTGGAGACTAAGGTGCATCTGATACAGGCCATGGTCTTTGCAAACTCTTGTTATGCATCAGAGAGTTGGACAATGACTAGGGAGGATAGAAAGAGAATTGATGCCTTTGAGCTGTGGTGCTGGAGAAGAGTATTGAATGTTCCATGGACTGGTAAGAAAACAAATGGATTCATCCTGGAGAGGGTTAAACCAGGCTGCTCCTTGGAGGCAAGGATTTTGAGGCTTCATCTGACATACTTTGGACATGTTGTAAGGAGGGACTGGTCCTTGGAGAGGGACATCATGCTTGGGAGGGTGGAGGGACAGTGCAGGAGGGGAAGGCTCTCTATGAGGTGGATTGATTCAGTGACTGGGGTAATTGAGATGGGTGTGTCAGTGGCAGTGTGATTGGCATAGGACAGAGCAGAGTTTAGGGCTGTTGTACATAGGGTCGGTATGAGTCGCAAGTGACTCAACGGCACATCAACCCAACAACACACACACAATAACAACAACAACAACAGATAAATTATAAAGATACATATTTGTTCCCCTTTTTCCCTCCAACCTCACTTGTCCAAACAGGAACGATACTGTTAGCAATAAGCTATATTTACTTCTGTTCAGTGCGAGTTCAGAGGGGAAGATTCTGTTTACATTTTATTCTGTCAATTGCTTTTCTAAAAACAATGGAAATTTCTAAGCAGCATATCTCAGTAGCTGTGGGGAGACCTCTGGTGGATGATAAGTGGAAAGCATGGGATAGAGTCCTTTTCCTATAACAATAGTGAACATTTTTTAAAAAAAATATTATTTTTATATACTGGTTTACTTACAAAGTTCATATACATTGTTTTTCTCACCAGATCTTTCCCCTTTCTTTTACCCACCCCTCTCTCCACCCATCAAATTGTGCAACCCTATGATTAAGCACTCCACGCCCAACCTATTCTCACCCCTCTGCTTCCCTCCTAGTCTTGGATCCTTGTACACGATCTACAATAATGGTCAGATTTATTTTTTTTTAAAGAAGAATGAAATGATTAAAAACAATTGACTATTTACTGATACATTTTCATTAGTAACTAGTAACAGATACAACAATCATCTGTAGTCTGTTTGGCTAATAGTCACATAAAGTCCACTCCGAGATACCAGTCACCCTGCAGGACACAGTAGAACTGACTGTAGGGTTTCCAAAGCTGGGACTCTTTAGCCACTGCCCCATGTTTCTTCTGAGAACCTTGTGAGCTTGACTCTTTAAGCTTTCTATTAGCCACTCATTGCTGACCACTGGGCAAAGAGGGCTTCTATCTACTAAGGATGCGTCATGACAGGGAGGAAAGATCGACGTTATCAGCGATTTTACCTTATTTGGACGCACAGTCAACACCCTTGGTAGCTGATCTCTTAAGATTAGGGGATGTGTTGCATTGTCAAAGTCCAGAACAGCAATGATGTAATTTCAAAGACCAAAGTGCACCTTTTTTCATAGTCTTTTTCAATCAGCAGCTTTGCATCTGAGAACTGGACAATGAGTAAGGATGGCAGACGAATTGATGCCTTTGAGCTGTGGTGTTAGAGAAGAGTACTGAACATCTCACGGGCTGCTAAAAGAAACAGATAATGTCTTGCAGCCAGAGCGCTCCTTAGAGGAAAGGGTGCTGAAGCCTTGTCTCACATACTCTGGACAAGTTGGTAGGACAAGCTATTCCTTGGAAGAAGACATCATGTTTGGAAAGACAGAATCAGAAAAAAGAGAGGAAGACCCTCGATGAGATGGATTGACACAGTGACCTCAACAATTGATTCTGCTGTGTCAGAGATGCCAAGGATGGCACAGGGTAAGACGGGGTTCAGGTCTGCTGTTCATAGGATCACTATAAATCAAACTTGACTATATAGCACCTAACAACTGTGACAATAACATGGCATTAAATTCATTGACTTGAAGTTATATGCACAATACTTGGCCTAAAAGATTCTTTCCTTAAATGTTATGAAGCAACAGACACTGAATAGAAGAACCCTAGGGTATCATTTTAAAGGCTTTATGTAAATGAAACAGGCACTTTGGAAATAGACCTGGCTGCTTTCAGTCAGCTAATCTTACTACTACGGGAATCTGGAAGCCCTAGAGTGCTACATTCTGGAGCAGCGTAGGAGATGCCCAGGGCCAAACACCTCAGAGGGTACTAGCAAGTTCTCTCAGAGAAGGTTGCCACAGATAGACAGTCATAAAAGCAATCAGTGTCAGACTTACCAGTGAAAAAAGAAATGCAAACAAGCAAGTACAGCAGGCTTGTTCCGAGTCGGACAGTGGGTCCCCTCTGATGAGTGAGAAGGGATGTTGATGTAGGGCTGAGTACTCGCATTTATGCGGTTTTCTCCTTAATCTCGACTTTTGCACTGAGTGACTTTTCCTGATTGGTGGTGATTCCTGCTTCCGTAGGGATCGACTGCTGATGCCTTCATGGTTGTTGGAGTTGCAGTGCTCCCCAAAGGTAATGGTGCCTCTGGTTCTGGGTAGGAACTATGGAGTGGGAAAAGGGAGTTCATCCCAAATTTTGGCAGTTGCTGCTAGCCCTAATTCTGTTTTCCTGCCTCTCCCCTGAACCCCCATCTCTATGTTCCCTTTGTTCTCTCTGACCCTAAAAGTGAGGTGTTTACACTCTCAGCTGCTAACCTGAGCCCTCAATCAGCCACACTGAGGAAAATGGGCAATTTCCTCCCACGTTACTTACAGTTTCTGAAACCTCTCTTGAAGGTCAACCCTAAGTCAGTCGGTTCTGATTCAATGGTACATATCAACACCATCTAGGTAATCTGTATTATCCAAAGCATTTTAACTTTTGCTATGTACCTTAGAAGCTATTTGTTGGGAACTTATGCACCTTTGACACACTTGTGTGATAAGAAAGAGAATATTGGTAGGACCACAAATTGAGTTTTGAATTCTAAAGAGAGGACTATTGTCTTTGTAGTTTACATAATAATAATGTTTTCCTTCACTAATTCAGAATATAAAAACACTCACTCAAAATCCCCTACACGTCCCAAACTCTGTCCTGTTCATTTCCAAGTCTAGTCTTAGATACTTGGAAATCAATTATTTGCTTGATATTCTTAACTGTGTACTTTTGCTTACATGCTGCATGTACATTTGCATAAGAAAGAATAATAAGAATAAAACTGATCCGTTAAAAAAATACAGCCTAGGAGACCCTGTGAGACTCTTCTGTTCTCTTGTAAAGGGTCTTTATAAGCTGAAACGGACTCAGCGACCCACAGTAACAACAACGTGGCCTAGGACGGCTTGATAAAGTATTCAGTAGGAAGCTGAGGAAATTCAAAGTCTGTGGAGCTCTGACTCAGCTTCCTGCTTGTTCTGCGTGTTGAGTGCCTCCGGGTTCTTCCACGACAACTTGCTCCAAAAATGCAATCATGGACACACAGAGCCCCTTTGTTATCCTCCAGAAATTGTTTCTCTGTAGCTTGCTGTCGCAATGGCCTGTTCCTTGGGATGTAAAGGACGCCATTAAACATCTCCCGCTTGTCTGGCATTACACCACAGAAAACACCCTCAATCTCATTCGTGTTAACACCTCAGAGCACAAGGGATGGCTTTACGAAAGTTGTCAGGATTTTGTACCACAGACTAAGACTCTAGATAAGAAGTAAATGAGAGCAGCTTTTAATTTTTGACTCATGTACTTTTAACTTGTTAGTTAAATTTGTGTCTACTTTGGACATGTTGTGAGGAGAGACCAGTCCTTGGAGAAGTACATCATGCTTGAGGGGGGAGGGACGGTGCAGGAGAGGAAGGCCCTCTGTGAGGTGGATTGATTCAGTGACTAGGATAATCTGGATGGGAGTGTCAGAGGCAGTGTGATTGGCACAGGACAGAGCAGAGTTTAGGGCTGTTGTACATAGGGTCGCTATGAGTCGCAAGCAACTCGACAGCACATAACAACAACAACAACAGGCTACAACAGTTCCATGATGCATCTTCAAGGATATGAACATGTATGGCTAAGCACAGTTGATAACAGTGCATCTAAATCCCTAAATCAATCTCCAAAATAGTCTACGTGTTTCCTATTGCCAAAAGGGCCCTTTAAAGTAGTGAGAGAAGATCTTCACCCTGAAACCTACAGCGTCCCTTTTCAGCAGGAAAAAGCTAAGAGAATACGCCATTCCCTTTTCCTTATGAATCAAGGTGAAATCTCTCTCAGGGAGGAGTGATAGGGAATGGCAAAGGATACACTGACAAAGGAGATTAATCAGAATTGGTTTTGACAAGCACTGTGGCAATGGGACAATTAAAACAGACATTGGGGGGAGGAGGGAAGGAAAAACGGAGAAAATAGTGCAACAATGCATGAATGGAAATCCCAAATCTCTGTAAATGTTCATTAAAATTAATAAAATAAAATTCAAAAAAAATTTTAAAAAAAGAAGTAAATGAGAGCATATCAGAGTATAGAAGGCATATGTTGTGATTGTGTGAAGTATTTACAGTGCCAGACACACAATGAACATGTGAGAGGTGTTTCCATTATTATTGTTATTATTACTTACTCTGAACGAAAGTGATCTTAGGTACAGAGCTTCAGGCCTTGATCAAAAAATATTTGTAAGGGGAGCTCTAGTGGCCTAGTGGCAAGAAGCCGTACTTCAATCCCAAAGGTACACGGTTCGAATCCACCAGCTGCTCTGCCGGAGAAGGAGGGACAATTTCCTCCTGTACCAGTCAGATCTGATTTGACGGTACACACAAAAAATAATAAAATAAAATAAAAAATGTTTGTAGCGGGAAGAACATGACTTAATACTAATTCAGTGGGTGATCAGAAAGCAATACAGTAATCCAGAAAGGGACAGTTCGTAATGGGGTAGATAATAAGGTTCATTCCTGAAATGGTAGCATTTTAGGATATGAAGGATGTTAATTTGTTCTATAAGCTGCAAGAATGTGTTGCCTTCTCCTCCCAACACAAAAAGATTTTTATTTGGAAAAAAAAAGTCCAACTGGCAGTAAAGTCAAAGAAATAATCCCTTGTCCTAGATTGACCCATTTTCTTTGCCTTTGCATTCTCTGGCTTAGCCATTTGCAAGTAAGCTAGAGGTCTTCTAACATTCCACAGCTTCATATGTCAGCATGCGTCTTCTCTATCACAACCTCATTATTTTACCCAGAAAAAAATGAAAAATACTGGCATAATGTCAACTAAAATCCATATTCAGTCTCCCCTTCAATGATCAAAGACATTTTCCCATAGATTTTCTTTTTGGTCCAGGAAACAATCAATAATCGAAGCTTTGGTGGTCAATGAAATTGTCTCTTCATTTTCAGATAAGGCACAGTGAAATAGAGGCGCTTGATATCATTACCTACATGTGGAAGGATGGGCACCCCATCAATCCTTAAATGAACCATTGTGAGGAATCAACAAATCCTTGGAGCATAAGTTGAGAGTGTTCTCCTAGCAAATCCAAATAGAAAATTAAAGCAATTACTCATGTAGTTCACTTTTTACAAGAAAGAAGTATTTCATGTTCGTTTCCTGATAATTGAAGAGGTAAAGAGGACCAGAAGGGAGGGGGACAAATGATTACTTTTCCTTTCATTATCTGCCTAATTGCTTTTATTCACCAAGATGCTTTGTCATCGGCAATCTGGACCTAGCATTACATTGGGAATACAGGTGGCCTGCTGGTACATAATGCTTTTCTATGTTGTGTGGTTAATTTGGAATAGTGAGAAACGTAGAGACCTATTTCATGTCTTTACATGCGGTTTTGTTTGAAGCTCATAGATCACCTCTCCTTGGAAATAATTAGATTAAGTAATAATTCTTTGCAGCTGCTAAGTTATTAGCCAAATGCTCGCCAAATGGGATCTCTCATTAGAACTCTTGAGCAGGTAATCTTTTTTGATAAATGAACTTATAATTTTCATACCCATTTATCCAATGCCGAGATATCTCTTTTATATTGGTTTCTAATGTCTTGGCACATAGGGTGCTATATACGATTTTCCCTTCTAAAGGATGTAAATTCATTACTGACACTTGATTAAACTGTTTTACCAAGTGGCACAAGAATTCACAAGGAAATAGACCCTGAGAGTAGTGATACTTTATGCATCAACACTCAGATATGTCTTCTGATTTTAACTTCAAAGGAAAGTCACTTCTGATGAATAGCTTGATATCCTCACCACTATATAAATCCAAATGATAATTGTTAACCGTGTAAAAATAGTTTGCATATCCTTATTTAACCAGAGCTGCTGAATAGAAGTGAAAATGAAGGTAAAAATCAAAGCAGGTGGAAGTATTCACGTTGTCTCTGCGTCGGAGCCAGATTGTCTCAGTAGCTAAACTGCTCCCTGAGAGCAATTTAGACACTTTGGGAGGGCGCAGTGCTTTTCCTGATGAACTAAGAGAATTCCAATGTCTTCCCTCATCACAAGTAGAAAAGTATCATCTCATTTGCAGGAGTTAATAAATACACCTGCAGCAACTTCAGTTTTTCCTTCATTAAAAGACAGTGTTGAAATTGGAATCCTCATACACTGCTGATGGGGATATAAAATGGTGCAGATGCTTTGGAAAACAATCTGGCAATTCCTAAAAAAAGGTGAACTTTAGAGTCATTGTATGCTCCAGAAATTCCACTCCTAGGAATATACTCAAGAGAAATGACAACATACATCCAGATAAAAAATTGTATGTGAATATTTATATTAATATCTCAACTGAAAGAAAAAAACAACCTTTAGGTTTAATAGCAGAACTCCCTACAGACTATGCCACCACAGTGACCCATTAGTAGTAGTAGTAGTAGTAGTAGTAGTAGTAGTACTAGTAGTAGTATACACCATAGAAATATTTGGAAGCAACTCATTAACTTGATGCTCATTAACTGATGATTAGTAACTAAAACCCAGTCTTTTCAATGCATTGGAACAGTTTTTCAGCAATAAAAAAAATAATGAAGTACCAACACAAGCTGTAATGTTTGTGGGCATTGAAAAAATCCTAAGTTAAAGAAGTAACTCACACACCAAAAAGTCTTATTTCATTATTGTCCTTATATGAAATGTCTCTAGTAGACAGTTCTGTTAAAGACCCTCTACCAACTTTCTCAACTTGCAAATCTCTATGAAAGGAGACAACCCATCTTTCTGCCAAGGAATGACTTATGGACATGAACTGTTAAGTTTTAGGCTAGCAGTGTGATACTTTATGCAGTATGCCACCAAGGTTTCTTTAGTGATTGCTTAAGGTTAGGAGAGTTGAAGAGAGGTAGTTACTTATAATGAATATGAAATTTCTTTTCAAAGTGATGACAATGTTCACATGTTATTCAACTACACATATGGAAAATAAACCCAATTCTAATCAGGTAAATGCAAATGAAGACCCAATGAGATACTGCTACATTACTCTTGGAAGGGTTAAGATGGAAACGATGATATTAAGTTAGGACTAAACTAGAAAAGAGGATATTAATCGTTGGAGAAGACATAGAATCCATGTACTCATGATGGAATGTAAGTTGTTCCAACCAGTTTGGAAAAGTGGTATAATCTATAGAAGTTTACTAAATGCATCATATCACCTATAACCAAGCAATTTAACTCTTGGAAAATCATCTGATGAGTTCTAGAGGATAAGTAATATAAACCCAACAATAATAAGATACTACTACTGTGTTCTGGAATAACTTTTTAAGCATTCTGCTTTAAATAGAAGGGCTGCTCCTTCAAACTCAACCAACAGCTCTGTAGAGAAAGAACAAATGACTTACTTCCTTGAAGATTACAGTCAAGAAGATACTGAGGTCATTCTGCTCTACTTTGTCTGTAGATAAATGAGTTGGAATTCACTTAGTCACACCCAGCAACACTAACGTGCTATATTTAGTAACACACATAAATCTCACAAAATAATGTTGAACCGGTAAGCCCTGCCCCCAAAGAGCACAGCCTATCTGCTTTCACTCATAGGACATTCTTATGAGGTAAAAGTACGCTCCAGTGTTCAAAGTCGGAGTTATGCGCCAGTTCACTCACTTTCATTGACACTTGTTCCCATCTGTCCGCTGGAATTGTGCCTTGTCCTCCTGGAATCTATCTGCTGTGGATGCAGTACCTACTGCACCATGTATCCTAAACCTAGCACCAATCTTAATGCCGTTTAGAGAAAAAATGTCATTCAGCCCATAATACAGCCTTCACTGGGCTTTTTTGGCTATGAGCACAGCAGTCCACGCTGTCCTAATCCTATCCCGAGCTCTCTGGTTCCTCCCACTGTTGCCAGGATCTGATAAAGACCTGTGCAAAAGCGAATGACCCAAAGGAGATGGATGACACACGCCCCAAGCACAGGGATGCTAACACATTTCAGAGGACAAAATATCTGGCACTCTGTGGTTGCAAATCATATTTTCTCCTTTCTCCCTTCTGATTGACTGTTCTAAGGCATAGAGTTCTATAGAAACTTTCTGGAAACGTTCCAGATGTTGGAACAGACATCTGCATTTCTGTACAAAAACATTACGATCTTGATCCTTTGCTCTCTTGTATTTGTTCCCTCCTTTTCTTTCCTCATTTCCCTTTGCCTTCACTTTCACTACCTTGAGACTGGACCTCTCAAAGTAGCTTTGCCTTACATGTGATCTCTTAGCAAAGTTGGCTAAGAAAACAGTTATTTTTTGGCACAACTGTTATTTGGAAAGGACACAGGTTGAGTCTTCAGGGAGGTTGATGAATAATATACCTGTTGACCTAGGAGGGTACGCAGTGTTTGCTCCTTGAGAACTCATTGAACTGTATGTTTATTTGTGTGTATATGTATGCATTCTTTTGTTTGTTGTCTTTCCCATTTAAGACATTAGGAAAAAAAGAATCCACAACATAATATTTTCTAACCTGCCATGGAGTCAACTATTAGATTGGAGCAAGGAAGCAATGGGAAGGGAATTAGAAAGGTATTTAGTAGATTAAGTACAGCTTTGTTTAGTACCAAGACTCTTAAAAGCTTACCTGTTCCCCGATCCCTGTTAATGTAATGTTTCCTCTGTTACACAGGTAAGTTGATAGAAGCTCAGGAAAGAACATGAGATCCTGTCACTAGCAGATTTTCAAAACAGAGGGCAGCTGGAATCCTGGCTGGACCAAATGGTTCCATTTTATTGTTTCGTAATTATCACCCTTCAGAAGTCGCAAGCATTCAAGAATCCTGGTCAAAATTCAATAATCAATTTCTTGGTAGCAATTGATTTGATGGGTGTTGTGCCCAAAGCTGTTCAATAAAGACCTTCTTGTTCAGGAATATTTGTGAGCAATGCCTATATGAGAGTGAAAATAGTTGATGCTCTAAAAATATAAAATATTCTGTCAGGTGTATAACCAGATTCGATGGCTATGATGTTTGGTAAGTTTCCTATTCATAGTTCTTCTCGTTGATTGGGAAGTTCTGGTGGCTGGTCTGTAGGGTGCTGTGCTGCTGACTCAGAGGCTGGACTTGTCTGGCAGTTCAAATCCACCAGACTTTCCATGACCGAGAGATAGAGAATCTTGTGTAATTTACAGCCTTGGAAACTTTATAGAGGTCAATAGATTGGTGGCCACTTCTTTTTTTTAAGATTTTCTCATTGGTTAGACCTTATGGCTCATTAACAATACTTCTTTCTCTTCTTAAAGAACAATGTAAAAGAACCTTTACAATCCCCATTAAACCCCAATCATCAAGCACATAAAGCATGACCCTAATGACTTCAAACAATAGATACAGGCAATCTTCTTGCTTTTACTACAAAATCCCAGTGACTTCTTATCACTTATCTCACTCTTGTATTATTGTTGTTAAAACCACCCTAAATTCTTGGCTGTTGAGTTGAAACCAACTCATAATTGAGCCTCCAGTGAGATTTTGGAGGCTGGCAATCACATACTAAGAGTTTGCTCATTTTTCCCCCTTTTTTCTTGAGGAACATTTGAAGGATTCAAATCACAAGAGAGGCACCCCATGGAGGGGTTCACAACACAACTCCCTATGAACCACACCACAAGAGTTCCCTATTGTTATTTCTGTTATGTGCTGAACTGAGTTAAGGCCATGTTGTTGTTATGTGCCATCGAGTCAAATACGACCATAGTGACCCTCTGAAAAATGGCTTTGAAACTTGCCCTATTCTAAGCCAACCTCACCTTCCCTGACACTACTGAGTCTACTGCCATAGTTAGTGCCCTCGAGTCCATTTTGACAAATAGCAATCCTACAAACACAGATCAAAATCTTGCTCTCACCTGCATTGTCCTCATAATTCTCCACCTTGTCTTGCTCAAGTCCATTGTTACATGGCTGAATCAAGCCATCAGCTCTTTGAGAAATTTCTGCTCTTTAGCCGAATCTTCGTCTTTCCCAGAATGATGTGTTGCCCAAAGTATGTGAAACAGTTTCTTAGCCTCTAGGAGCACCAGGCTGCACTTCCTCCAAGAGAGATTTGTCCTCTGGTCAGTCTGTTCAATATTCTTCACCAGCACAAACTCAAACACATCAATTCTTTCTCCATTATCTTTATTTATTACTCAACTTTCACATGCATACGAGGCAACTGAGAGCATGTGGCTTGGATCAACTACACTTAAGTGTTGAACCTAACCACATGACTCTTTAGCACTTTGGAGAAGTTCTCGACAGCAGATTTCCTCAATGCAATTACATCTTTTGATTTCTTGACTATTGCTACCATGGTTATTGATCATGAAACCAGGTAAAATGAAATAATTGACAATTCCAATCATTTCTCTATCATGATGTTTCCTATTAGTGCAGTGGTGAAGGGTTTTGCATACTCAATGTTGAGGTATAAATCATATTGAAGGTAGTAATCTTTGATCTTCTTCACTGAATGCTTCAAGTCTTCTCTACTTTTATGTAAGTACGTTTGTATCATCTGCACAATGTAGCTGCCTTTTATAAAATTAGATATTCTAGAGATGACCATGCTGTAGTTGGTGATTGCCAATGTCTTTTTTTATTATTATTATTTTTGTGCGCGTGTACGGTCAAATCAGATCTGACTGGTACAGGAGGAGATTGCCCCCCCTTCCCCGGCAGAGCATCTGGTGGATTCGAACCGTGGACCTCTGGGATTGTAGTTGCAGCTTCTTGCCACTAGGCCACCAGAGCTCCCCAAGTGATTGCCAATGTCTTGAAGTAAAAAAAAGTACAGAATCCACAATAAAGAGGCTGATTTTTTTTCTTCCCCTTTTTTTCTGTATTTTATTAATTTTCATAAACATTTACAGAGATTTTGGGTTTCCATTCATTCATTGTTGCACTATTCTCTCTACCCTCCTCCCAGTTTGTTCTTGTCCAAATGCCACAGTGCTTGTCAAAGCCAGTTCTGATTAATGTTTGTCAGTGTGTCCTTTGCCATTCCCTATCACTCTTCCCTGAGAGAGACTTCACCCTGAGTCATAAGGAAAAGGGGATGGCGTATTCTCTTAGCTACTTCCTGCTGAAAAGGGACGCTGTGGGTTTCAGGGTGAAGATCTTCTCTCACTACTCTAAAGGGCCCCTTTGGCAGTAGGAAACACATAGACTATTATGGAGATTGATTTTGGAATTTAGATGCACTCTTATTGATTGTGCTTGGCCGTACATGTTCATATCCTTGAAGATGTATCATGGGGGTGTTGCAACCTAGAAGACACAAATTTGACTAACAAGTTATAAGTACATGAGTCCAGTAATTATGTAAAGTAGAAGAGCGCGTGCCTTCATCATTGCAAAGCTGTGTAGGGGAGCTCTGAGAAAAGGATTTTTAAAAGATTAGAGGAAGATTACAAGCAGTAAGAAAGAGGAAAGAAGGGGAAATTGGTATCTCATCTTCTGCCTGAGGTTATTAGACTCTACACAAAGAGAAATAGGACACAAGAGACAGAGCAGAACCTATGGACAGTCAGCATCCATGCTGTCGGTCAGGGTGGATGAGGGTGTTTGTACGGAAGAGCAGTCTGATGGTAATTGAACTAGTGCAGGACTCCTGGGATCCTAACAAATGCTTGAGAAGGGATGCACAATTCAGGGAGACATTATATGAAGAATTGAGGGTAAGAGGCTCTAAAGTCAAAGTGATTACATTAAATGTGCCCCATCAGTACACAACAAACTCGGGACTAAAGCTTCAAGAACACTTCCTTCAAAGCCCTGTCTTGCCTGATTCTGCATTTTGTGGCTGACCACACACCAGCTTCCATACAAATTAGTAAACTATTTCTATAAGGTGATATATGACTGGACTTTTATATACTATTTCCTCCAGTCCATGGTCTTCACAATTACTTGTTATACTTCAGAGAGTTGGACAATGTCTAAGGATGACAGAAGAAGAATAGATGCCTTCGAGTTGTGGTGCTGGAGAAGAGTCTTGAACATATTACGGACTGCCAAGAAAACAAATAGGTCTGTCTTGGAAAGGGTGAAACCAAGTTTCTCCTTGGAGGTTAGGATTTTGAAGCTCTGTCTCCCATACTTTGGGCACGTGGCCAGGAGAGACTGGTCCTTGGAGAAGGACATCACGCTCAGAAGGGTGGAGGGACAGCGCAGGAGAGGAAGACCCTGGAGGAGATGGATTGGAACAGTAACTGGGGCAACGGGGTTGGTGTGTCAGAATTAGTGAGACTGGCTCAGGACAGGGCAGGGTTCATATAGGCTGTGCATAGGGTCAACTATGGGTGGCAGGTGACTCGATAGGACACAACAAGAACAACAATAACAACACAATTAGTTTCCATCTGAAGTGAAGCTCTGAATATAGAAATCCTGAGTTTTGCAGTTGTTAGGTACCACTGAGATGACTTTTGCTAGGAAGAACAGAGTAGAACTCCCTCATAGGGGTTTCTGGCTATTATCTTTGCAGGAGCAGATTGCCAAGGCTTTTCCCTGCAGCTCTTCTGTGGATTCTAATCACTAACTTTTGGTCAGCTGGCAAATGCTTAACCATTGAGCCACCTCCCTGTGTTATTTTACCTGCTTCTAATTTTACGTGACTAATCCAGGCTGGTTTCAGAAGGGGTCGTGGTACTAGAGATATTGTAGCTGATGTTAGATGGATCTTGGCTGAAAGCAGGGA
>NW_006399853.1:7920026-7954955 GCF_000299155.1 Elephantulus edwardii
ACTGGGATAATTGGGATGGGAGTGTCAGAGACAGTGCGATTGGCACAGGACAGAGCGGAGTTTAGGGCTGTTGTACATAGGGTCGCTATGAGTCGCAGGCTACTCGACGGCACATAACAACAACAACAACAACAACAACAACAACAACAATCCCAACACTCGGCAAGGATTGACTTGATTTTCAGGCTAATATAAACTAAGGAAATCACTTTCAGGGTCACTTGAACCTACCTAGCCTTGGTCAAGGGTAATTATGATTTGACCCTGTCAAAATGTGTACAAATAGGAGTTCCTAGTATTCTTTTTGGGAGCCCTGGTGTCTTAGCAGTAAGGAATTGTGCTGCCAACACAAAGGAATGTGGTTTGAATCCACCAGCAGCTCCGTGGGAAGAAGATGAGCAATCCCCTCCCATGGTGTTTACTGCTTCAGAAAGTTCACTGGAAGGTCAATGGTGCGTCAGTTCTCACTTGATGGTACTCAACAACAGCAACTCTTCCTTTAGCTCTGTGTGTGTGTGTGAGAGAGAGAAAGAGAGAGAGAGAGACTTGGTAGGTTTGTGTATGTTGTTTCTGTGTAGCACAATATCTTCTTATAAAGACCGGACAGCTCCAAGACCTGGTCAGATTACTAATTCTTTAATAGAATCCATAACGTATTTAAGTATTGTAACCTGAATTTGCTCTTCAATTTTTTCCAGCTTGAGAAATGCCGAGTAAGTTTGTCCCTTTTGATTTTCTAACACTCTGCTTTGTCTTCCTGAGCTGCCATCTAAAATCTTCTGTTCAGTGCCTTAATTTCTTTATCTCTTCCCTTTTATCATTTGTGTTGCCGGGTTAAATCTAGCCACTTGCTCTGTGTCTGTCAAATGATTGTCTGACTCCCATTTCTTGGATAGTTAACTACCAAACAATACTTTAAATATCACCTTATGCACCATAAGGGTCTCTGATACTCGCTCTGTCTGACTGCTACAACTGGGACATCCGTCATCAGGATTCCTGGTTTACTTTCCTGACCTGACAATAAAGTCATGGCCAGAAAGATTTTGGCAGTTGCTTAGTGCCATCTAGTGGGTAGTTGGTTGTGAACAAAACATCTCATAGTTGATTTAACCCCAAAGGCTTGCTCCATTTTATTAATGTTTAAATTATCACTGAATGTAAAACAAAACCAAAAGCAAGATTACTGGACTTATGGAGCCTGGTTGAAACTCCCAGATGAGAGTATGGTCCTTAGATGCCCTTCAACTAAAGACCCACCCTTAGGGATCACCTTTCAGCTGAACAAAAGCCCTGTCGGATGTACTTTGGGCATGTGATCGGAAGGAATCAGTCCCTGAAAAAACTATATCATGCTTCATAAAGTAAGGGGTCCAGAAAAAAAAAAAAGACAGACCTTCAACCAGATGGCTGCTACCAATTCTTTTTGGTACAGTGACTCTGTGAACTCCTTCCATCTTTTTTTTCTTTTTTTTCTGCTTCCTGGACTATTCAATATTGTTCCCATAGCATCTTTAATTATTGCAACTGAATTTGTTCTTTAGTTCCTTCACTTAAAAAATGCTAAGCAAGTTCATTCCCTTAAATGTTTTGAACCCAGCTTTTTGCACATTTCATTATAATATCTTGTTTTATCTTCCGCACTGCCCTTTGAAATCTTCTGTTCAGCTCCTTAATGTCTTGATTTCTTCCCTTTGCTTTGGCTTCTGTGTGCTCTAGTGCAGTATTCAGAGTCTTTTTTGACACCCGTCTCGGTCTTTTCTTCCTCCTCTGTCTTTGTAATGACCTTTTGCATTCCTCCCAGCCGATATTCCTGATAACCTCCCATGGTTCATCTGATATTTGTTCATTAGTGTTCAAGGCCTTAAACCTGTTTCTGAGATGGTTTTGAAATTCAGATGGGATAGAGTCAAGGTCAAATTTTGATTCCTATGGGTTGTGTCTTAGTTTGGAGACTGCTGAAACTTGCTCACCATTGAACAATTTTGCCAGCATTGAAACACTGGTGGCCCAGCTTCCAGAATCACAATATGTAAACCACCACAGTAGAACACACTGACAGATTTGACAGAGGTGGGCATACCCAATATCAGTCCCCTAGTCTGGTTCCCGTGGACCCAATGCCTCCTCACAGTGACCCTGTGTGTGACAGAGCAGAACTCTGCTCCCCCGGATTTGTGACAGCTGATTGTTCAGAAGCAGATCACACCATACCTTTCTTTCTAGGATCCTCAAGGTAGATTTGAACCTACTACCATCAACAACTAAGTGCATTAATCTTCTGCACCATCCAAGGACTCCCCACCAGTTGCTGAATGGTATCTTTCTTTTGCAATGTGCTGTCATTTGCTATTTAGTTGATTCTAACTCATGGAAGCTGAATGTGTTCAGAGTAGAATCTCTCTATCAGTTTTCAGCACTGTGACTTCTTGGAACTCTATCTCCAGGTCTCTAAGGCTACCAGCCTTTTTGCTTTTGGTCAAGTTCTTAATCATTTGTGCTACTCAGAGACCTTTGAACTGCATTAAAAGTAGCAGCATTTTATTTTGCTTTGTTTTTGTGATACTGATAGAAATTGTGTCTTAAAAGTAAAAAAAGAATTAAAAAATTCCCCCCATAAATTATTACTCTATAATTGTTTTAGGGAATCTTAAATCTTTTCTCCTTCCCTAGCAGTAGATAATACAATCCCAGGCCCCATAGGGAATCTTGGTTGCCAAGTGATGCTTTCAGAGGGTTCCAAGAGCAACATTTGTATTTGTGTGCACGGTCACTGGGCCTTCACATCACCGCCAGCATGTGCACAGTCCATCTTCCCAGCTGAAATGTGGAGAGAGACCACAGATTGGCCATGGGTGGCTTGGTTAGCCAAGGATGAAATAGTGTTTCCTCCTCCGTGGAAAATTTCCACTTCCCAGGCTCAGCATTTGGAGCCCTAAGACAAGAACATTTATTTCACAGCAGTGGGCACTTAACTTCTCAGGCTGTGTTTTTATTCATGTAGGCTTGTCATTGGATGGGCCCCCAAACTCTCTTAAAAGCATTTCTGCAGAAAGGAACAATACAACCTTGGCAGAGCAAAAGCCAATATATTTATTCTTTTTGAGACATATGCTTAATATCTCGCATATGAGGTTTTCCTTGATTCATTCCCTTAAAAGTTTCTACCCCTTCTTCTCAATTTCCATCCAGTCTCATGTATTTCTCATGTCACTTGATACCCAACATTGTCTTTATGTCTTTGTGAAATACAATCTGCAGCCTCATCAAACACTTGTTGTTGTTATGTGCCGTCGTGTTGTTTGCGACTCATAGCGACCCTATGTACAACAGCCCTAAACCCTGCTCTATCCTGTGCCAATCGCATTGCCTCTGACACGCCAATCCCGATTACCTCAGTCACTGAATCAATCCACCTCATAGAGCATCTTCCCCTTCTGTGCTGTCCCTCTACTCTACCCAGCATGATGTCCCTCTCTAAAGACCTGTCTCTCCTTACAACATGTCCAAAGTATGTCAGACGAAGCCTCAGAATCCTTGCCTCCAAGGAGTAGCCTGGTTTAACCCTCTCTAGGATGAATCTGTTTGTCTTCTTGGCAGTCCATGGTACATTCAATACTCTTCTCCAGCACCACAGCTCAAAGGCGTCAATTCTCCTTCTATCCTCCCTAGTCATTGTCCAACTCTCTGATGCATAGCAAGTGATTGCAAAAACCATGGCCTGTATCAGATGGACCTCAGTCTCTAAAGAGACACCGTTGCTCTTGAGTACTTTAGAGAGGTCCCTAACAGCAGACTTTCCCATCGCAATTCATTTTTTGATTAAACACTTAGGCTGTGAATTTAGGGGCATCATGATTTGAATCCTTACTGAGACAACCATGAGCTATGTGACTTTGGTAATGCTTCTTAACCCTGTTACTTCCTCTTTCAAATAGAAATGATGTAATGTAGACCTGAGAGTAGGCCTGGGGCACCTAGCACAGAACAATTTCCATGTACCTATTACTGGAGCTCTGGTGGCCTCGTGGCAAGATTGAAACTGTGCTGCAGTCTCAAAGGTTTGTGGTTCGAATCTACCAGCTGCTCCGCAAAGACAGACAGACAATCACCTCCTGTGCGATTAACTGCCTCTGAAAATTCATATGGTCAGTTCCAACTTGATGGTATATGACCACAACATTAGTTGTTACTACTGTTATCTTTCCAGTTACTCTCTAAGCTTTTGTAATAACCCATGATGTAACATAACATCTCACTCAATGTATTGTTGCTGCGTGTCTTTGAGTCAGTTCTCACTCTTGGTGACCTAATATTAGAACATGACAGAGCAGAACTACCTCATGGTGTTTCCCAGCCTCTAATCTTAGGGGCAGATTGTCAGATCTTTTTTCCTGGGTAGCTAGCTGTTGGGCAGATTTGGATTGCTGAGATCATTGAAAGAACACAAGGGCCTTCCTCCAGAGCTGATGTAGAGAGCGAGCCTCCTCTAGACCAGTGCTCTGAACTGGACTTTCAGCTTTCTAAACTGGGAATAAACAAATGCTTGTAAAAGCCACCCAACTGTGGCACTGCTGTCTTTAGCTGCAGCCTAACATGTTTAATCAGACGTGGTCTAACAAAGTCAGATTATTTGACCCTTTTAAAGTCTAATTTGTTGATCCCATGCCTAATCCAATAATCGTGTGCTAATCAGCTATTAAATCAGCTGACAACACAAACCTCAGAGAACTAGGGAGGTCAATTGGTCACATTGGGCTGCTTAAAAATCTCTCACAAACCAGGCCACCTGAAACCTTTAAATACTCTGTTCCCATACCTCTTGTTTTGGGTTTTCTTTTAGATTTTGCTGATATTCAGTTTTGAAATGGGAAGTTCTTTTTATATTTTTTAGCGCTAAGGCTGTGTCCCAAATTCACCCGGCCCAGAATCCACCTCTATATGGGTTTAAGGGGAGAAGAAAGAAAACAGGAAAGAAAATGTGCTGAGCAGCCTTTAAATTCTTTTACTGATAGGAAAATATTTACAAATATTTTACACATATTTTATAGGAATCTAATATTTTTTAAAAGTCTGATCAGTATGCCATATTTTTTTAAATGGATAAGACAAAAAGAAAGTTTTAATTCTGTAGTAGTATTGTGCATACAAAATCAAAATGAGCAATAAAAAAATATTATGGGGAAAGTACATTCTAAGCAAGAGAAAGTTATAGAAAAATATTGGAAAATAATGATTGTATCAAAGTATTTCAATTTTAGCATGGCAAAAGAAAAAACAAATTAGTTACAGCTAGTAAGCATAATACCAACATATAGGAAATACGGAATTCTGGTGGTAGAATGCTAACCAAAAGATTGAAGGTTCGAACCCACCAGCTGCTCCATGAGAAAACTGTGGATGGTCTCCTCCCATTAAGATTTACAATCTCAGAAATCCAGCTGAGGGTGGCTAGGAGTCAAAATCAGTTGGAATGGAGGGGAAAAGCACATTTAAATAGTATTTATATATATTTAAAAGAATTAACTGGAAGGGAGGGAAGAAACATTTTTAAGTATTATTTACATCTATTTCAAGATGGCAGCAGGAGTGGCATCCACTTCTGAAATAGCTTGCCTCTGGAAACCCTATGAACCTGGAGAAAGGATGAAAGTTACACAAGTGTCCAGGTCTTTTGTTCATCGGATCACTGAGTCACCTACAACTCGATGGCATTTAACAACAACAACAACAACAGTGGCTCATTAGGAAAAGGAGATGGCAGTCAGTTTCCTTAAAGATGACACTCTGGGAAACCAGATGTGGTAGTTTGAGTCTGTCTTGTGGGATCTTTAGGTTGGCAGTGCAACTCCTTGTCACTAAACCACCAGAGTGTTAGGGAATCGACCCCTTTGAACTGTGGTCTGGGTAAAGAGTATGGAATATACATACACGGACTGCCAAAAGGACAAAGTTATCTGGAAAGAAGTGCAACCAAAGTACAAGGATGGTGATTGTATGTCACTTACATTGGAGAAATTTTCAGGAGGAACCAGCCCTTGGAGAGAGACATGCTGCGAAAGGGAGAAGGGTGGCAAGAGAGAAAGAGACTTAGTGACTTAAAGACTGACACAGGGACTGTAACGAGGAGGCTCGAGCTGACAGAAGATGACACAAGAGTCATGAGGAGTGAAGCGTGAGATTCAGATCAGTTGCCAGGAGTTGTGGTCGACTTGACGGCACTCAACAATAATAACAATTCTATGCTGCGTTATTATATTCGTGTGTTTATGTTGGTATTTGCATATGACTAAAACACTGAAAGGATATGTACCAAACTCTTGGTAGTGATTTTCTCTAGAATGGCTCAAAAGGGATATTTTATCCCTTCTTGTATGTAATTCTTCCCTAGCTTGAATGTTTTACGATGAATATTTGCTGCTTTCATCGTCAATGAAAACAGCAGGACTACTACCTCATGACTCATGCGAATGACTAGATGATCAATTCTAAAATTTATTTTAATGAACCAAAGGAAATGTGCCTTTTCGTTTCTCTTCTTGAAAATAAATATTCATATAATTCTATTACAGATTAATGGATATAGGTTTTATGTAAAATCTTTTAGAAAGATCATGTGTCCTGGCCTTTGGTTCTAGGGTAAACTTACACTTCTTCTCTGAGGGAAGGAAACCTGGGAAACCACAAGGATAAATCTTTTGGTGGTAAACATGTATGTAAGTCTAGGAGGACTTATCAGCTCGTGAATGGGCTCATATATTCCTAATTCAATCTAGGATTTTTTTAAAAAAAAAAATCAAATTATCCAGCTCAGTTTGTGTTATCATCATCTTCTGTACTTTCATTTGAGACAAAAAGTTCTTTCTAGAGAAAGCTGAAAACCAGATCTCCAAGTATCCTCAGGACATAGGAAAAATGTAAGACAACAGTTGACAAATTCTGAAAATTCCAGAAAATTCTAGAAAAGTGAATTTACAAAAAGTTAAACCTCAAAGCTACCATCTCTTCGTGTGTAAAACAATCAGTTCCTTCTACGGCAAACCAAATAACCTAGAAGATGGTCTTTCCTTTGAAAAAGAAAACTTAGTTTCTTAGTCTAGTTTATCACTCCTTGCAAATATCCCAAGAAAATGTCCAAAAACAACCCTTATCTATCTTCATATGCATTTCATATGTCATGAATTATGGGGAGGGGGAATCTACAAAAAGGGTGGGGTTAAAAAAAAATTTTTTTGTAAATTATGCTCTTTGTGCCTACCTACCCCTGGATGGATTTAATGGGCTTGGCTCTCCTCCATTTTATCTGAGAGAAGTACTACAACCCCGCTGGAGTGCATGCGATGGGAGATCGGGCTGTGAGCACATCAACACCTCCAGACCTCCCCCGGTTATTGAGCAATATAGTTTTCTACATTGTTCAATGCCTATATTCAATGCTGAATAGCGCTGTTGAGCTCTAAATGCTCACAGCACAGAAAATAATCTCTTAAAACCAGGCCAGAGGGACAGAAAGCAGCCAGTAGGTGTCTCTGTAGTGCTTCAGTTGGGCCAATGTTCTTGTATGATTAGCCACAGATATCTGTGGGCTCAGAAACGCAATGAGAGGAGAATTTGCATCTTTTATTATGAGTGGGGGTGGGGGGAACACATGCTTTAGAAATACAGCAGAAGCCTTCAGCACTGTTTTGTATCCTATCTGAAAATATATCAACATCTGCATGCCTGATCTCATCTAAATAATCAAGTGTGCTTTACTCAAATAATGCACATATTTGTGTAAGCTGGTCACATTCAGAATATCAGAAGTCTATCTCCAGGTGAAAGATAGTTATCCTGAGAAAAGATACCTATTGCCCCCGTACAATTCCAATCCTTGAAGAGTTCTTGAAGGAAACAGGTCCTCACAAAGAGTGCAAGCATAGCATTCCTAGGTAATACAAACGATAGCATCCTCACTGCTAACCAGGGTCAAGTTCATCCAGAAGAAGAAAGGGCTGGCTATGTAAAATCTACATTGAAAACAGAGTCACTGAAGACTTTGTGGAGCACACCTCTACCCTGACATGAGTGGAGTCTCTGGGAGTCTGATCTGCCTCAATCGTCACTCTTTTTTATTTTTATGTTGGAGTATGGGAGCATTTCTGCATAGCTGAGTACATGTTTTGTGGGGTAATTACATGGTGCTGAAGACCCCCGGTCTACCTACACAATCCATTCTGAACACTTCAAGGTTAAGCACTTAGATTATTTCACTAACACTAAAGCAATCAGCATGTATTCATTTCGTAAATTGAATATTTGCGAAGCATTCATTACAGAAGATGACTTGCTGGCTCTTCGTTAATGAAAATGGAAAAACAAAATGGATATACTTTAAACAAGGAGTATGTTTCTGACAGAAAGACTCAATTTATTTCTCCAAGTGCTTATGTATTTACAAAAAGATATCTATATCTTTAAAGGATTCCTGTAGTGACCCTTTTGGGAGTATAAATTGGTTTTCTCATTCTTTAGTCAAACAGTTAATGATCCCTTAACCTGTCTAGACTTTAAGTGTAATTTTTTTTTTTTGTCAGTGTGAATTTTAAAAACAATTTACTTATTCAGTGATGATTTGTTGGCTGTTTTACCTTACAGAGAATGCACTTAAAAACCACACTTAGATTTTTCACCAGAAAATGGTCAGACAAAAAATTTCATAACTTCACGATAGAAATAATCAACTAATTTACTGGAAAAATTTGCTAACATTAGTTTAATTAAATGATAAAAATAATTTGGGATGTACAGCTACAATATCTATTGCCCTAAAACGAAAAAAATTATTTTTATTGTTGATAGTATATACAGAAGGGCATATATCGGTTCCATATTTTCTGTAAGCACAACTTAATGTTGAACAAATTCTAGTTTTACAAGCAGGTGTGACATATAATACAGAGAGCGCCTTTGTGTCATTTGCCCAGCTAGTAAACATTTATATATAATATAAAACTATAATATAGTACAAAAAACTGTGGTATTACCAATGCTTTTAAGTTTTTCTAATTTTAATTGCATGTGTATGTGCAAGCCACAGACGTCTGAAACTAATCAGATAAGAAACACAATTCATCGTTCCGTATCGCTTAATCAGCTGTGTGGTTTGTGCAACTACCATCATAGTAAAGACATTTACAAGTTGCAAAACTCAGGGACACTTCCTTTTATAATCTCACCTCTATCCTTTTCACAGTTCTCCTCCTCCTGATAATGACGAATCATTATGATCCTCAATCGGTTTCCAAAGCTATAAATCTTTAAGGGACATATGTTGTTATAGTTAAGTCAAGTATGACTTATGGACAACAGACCTGAACACTATCCTGTTCTCATCATCTCGGAAAAACTTGAACCCATTGCTGCAGTCACTATGTCAATCCATCTCATTGGGGGTGGGGGTCCTATCGCTCCTTCACTGACCCTTCATCCTTCCAAATAAAATGTCCCTCACCAAGAAATAGTCTTCCTAGCAATGTGCCCAAAAGCTATGAGACGAAGCTTGGTCATCTTGGCCACCAAGGAGCACTCTGGCTGTACCTTCTCCAAGACATGTTTATTTGTTCTTTTGGTAGTCTGTGTGACATTCAGTACTCCTCTCCAACCCCACAACTCAAGGGCATCAATTCGTATTCTGTTCTCCTTAATCATTGCTCAGCTTTCTGATGTGTAATTGAGAAGACCATGGCCTAAATCAGGTGTACGTTAGCCTTCCACCTGACATAATTGTTCTTAAGTATTTTGGAGGGATCTCTGACAGTACACTTGTTCAACGCAGTAAGTTTTCTGACTTCCTGAGTGCTGGTACCAAAGGTGTGGATTGTTAATTCAGGAAAGATGGAATAATTTCCAGCCTCATTGGTCTTTCCTCAGATTTTATGTTGACTGTTGGTTCCGTGGTGAAGTCCTTTGTTTTCTTGGTATTGAGATGCATTCCACACTGAGAGCTGTAGTTATTGATATTCTGCAGCAGGTCTTCTATGTCCTCCTCACTTTCATGTTTGAGGAAGTTTGTATCATATGCATGAGGCAGGTTGTTGATAAGCCTTCCTCCAATTCTGATGCCACATTCCTCTTCATAGAGTCTAGTTTCATGAATTATTTGGTTAACATACAGATTGAATAGATACAGAGAAAAGTCACATCCCTGACACACACTTTTCATGATTTAAAATCATGTCATGTTCCTTTGATCCATTCAGACAACTGCTTCTTGATCTAAGTATAGATTTCTCGTGAGCACAATAAAATGTTCTGAAAGTCTCATTCTTCTCAATGTTAACCACAATCTGTTATGATCCACACAGTCAAATGCCTTTAAGAAAAATATTTACTTTTCCCTCCCTATGTTGTGTACCGTCCAATCAGATCCAGCTGACACTGGAGATTTCCCCTTCTTCTCTAGTGGAGCATCTGGTGGATTTGAACCCCACACTTTCAGGATTGCAGCACAGCTTCTGCCACTAGGCCATCAAACCTGCTCAAATTCCTTTTCATAGTCAATAAAACACAAATAAAAATTCTCCTGATATTCTCTGTTTTTTTTCGCCAGGATCTTCCAACATCTGCAACAATATGCCTAGTGCCATGACCTCTTCTAAACCCCATTTGAACTTCTGACAATTCCCTGTCAATATACTGTTCTAGCCAATTTTGGACAATCTTCAGCAATATTTTGCTTTCATGTGATGTTAATAATATTGTTCTGTAATGGAAACAAATATGGGTTTCTTCCAGTCAATGAGCCAGCCTGCTATCCTCCAACTTTTCTGGTAAGGACTGGTGAGTACATCTAGGACTGCATCTGTTTACTGAAACACATCAGTTGGTAGACTATCAATTCCTGGTGCCTTATTTTTTGTCAGAGCCTTCAGTGCAGCCTGAACTCTACCCTTCTTTACCATGGGCTCTTGTTCATATGGTACTTCCTGAAGTTTTCTTTTTCAACCAACAATCTACCTATGAATCTTCTTGTTGTTGAGTACCTTGAGTTGGAACTGACCCATAGCTGACCCTGCAGCATGTTTTCGGAGGGGGTTAAACACACAAGAAGAGCTTCATTCTTCTCCCATAGAGCAGCTGGTGGATTTGAACCATGCACCTTTGAGATTGCAGTGCAGATCAGTGAAAAGGCATGATATTTTTGTTCTCAGTGGAACATGTATGTTTTACTGCCAGTATTTAAAAAATATAATGTTGTTGTTAGGTGTCCTAGAGTCAATTATGACTCATAGTGACCCCAGGAACAACAGATCTGAACCCTCTCCTATCCTTTGCCATCCTCATAATTTCTGACATATTTGAGCTCTTTACAGCAGTTGCTGTTTCAATTCATCTTATTGAAGGTCCTCTTATCTGCTGACCTCCTGCCTTTCTAAGCATGATATCCTTTTCCAAGGAATGACTCATCCTAACATCATTCCCAAAGTATGTGAAATGAAACTTCTCTATCCTTGTCTCTAAGAAACACTCTGCTTGGAGTTTCTCTAAGACTTACCTGTTCTCTTGGCAGTCTATGGGATATTCAGTCCTCTTCTCCAGCACCATAACTCAAAGGGATTGAGTCTTCCTTATGTCCAGCTCTCAGATGCATAATAAGTGACTGTAATGACCATGACCTACATCAGGTATACCTTAGTCTTTAAATGAACATCATTGATCCTCAGTATTTTAGAGATGCCCCTGACAGCATACCTTCCCAATGCAATAGATCTCCTGATCTTCTGACTGCTGGTGCCAAGGATGTTGACTATGGCTCACTTAGAATTTCCCCCATAGCATCCATTAGTATTGAAACTCAAGGCTTGAATTTGTTTTTTAATTCTATTGGCATGAGAAATGCCAGATGAGTTCTTCCCTTCTTATTCTTCAACTCCAGCACCTTGTGTATCCTGTTATAAGGCTTTGATTTATCTTCTTGAGCTGCCCTATGAAATCTTCTGTTCATCTCCTTTACTTCAGTATCTCTTCCCTTTGTTTTTGCTTCTTGATGTTCTAGTGTAGCTTTCAGAGTATCATCTGACATCCACTTTGACATATCCTGTTTTTGTAATGATTTTTCCTCTCCATGGATGATATCCTTGAAATCATCCCACAACTCCTCTACTCTTTGATCATTAGTGTTAAATGTCTCAAACCTATTCTTAAGATGATTTTTAAATTCAGGGAGATAGACTCTAGGTTGTATGCACACATAAAGATGGATGAAGGGAAAGGTGGTATCTAATAAGAGGTTGCCCAGAAGAGGACCCCTAAATAAATGGAAGACAGAGAGAGGTACATAAAGGTAAGTGGGAATTAATAAAAAACTTCATTGAAAACAATAAAATAAAAATGTGAAAAGCCTTGAGTGGTTGGTCATGAGGCTAAATTAGACATCTTCTAAGAAAGGAGGTAAATCAGAGGTAAACATGAGAGATATAAAAAAAAGGAGTCTTTCCAGAGAAGAGAACCACTACAAATGTTGAGGCTTCAGATCTATTCTCCCAAAAGAAAACAAATAAAATTTTTTTTTTGAAAAAATTTTCCCCATTGACTACTGAGTAAGGAGCTGCTCTATAAAGGCAGGTAATTTTAATTCATCAGCTGCTCTTCCAGACAAAGATGGACAATCACTTCTCATACAGTTTATAGTCTTTGAAAATTTGTTAGAGGGTCAGATGTGAATTGGTTTCCACTTGACAGCAGTGAGTATTCTGAGAGTGTGTAAGAAAGTGATGTTTATACTACACAGGACTCTGTCAAGTGTACAGTGTTATGCTGTTGTTGTCAGACGCCACCAGGTCTGCTTTGAATCATAGGAACCCTGTGAACAACTCACCTGAATCTTGCTCCCTCCTCACGATCTCCACCACGCTCAAGTCAATTGTGGCAGACATTGTGCCAATCCATCTAGATGGGGGTCTTCCTCTGTTTCACTGACCCATGAATTTCCCAAATATGATGTGTTTTTTAAAGGACAGATGCCACAAGGAAACATGCCCAAAGTTTGTGCAACAGCATTATGAAAAAGCTTGAAAGATTGTAAGAATCACGAAAATATAACACGGAGAAGGGAAGTGAATGCATGCTGTTGAAAATGGTGCTTGTAAGTGTTGCTCTGCGCAAGGTTACCACAGACCTTTAATTAAAAGCAAAAAAGGCAACATTTGTGAGTGCAATAAAATGAGATATGGCTGTATAAACCAAGAGGAAACATTTCAGGTCTTGTGCAGTTCAGTAGCCTGACAACTCCCAAGAATCCAAGCCGCAATTCAGATCCTTAGGAAGAATGAACATCAAACTGAGGCTGAATAAAAACACATAAAATAACTCATCCATTGGAGAGAAAGCTAATGCACGGTAAAACTGCTTCCCCAGATGGGTTGCATAGCAACCAGACAGGGCTTCAGAAGCAGGAAAGGTCTAAAGCAAAAAGGAATTAGGTCGGTGATGATGGAGTATCAAGGAATTTGTACAACAGAATTTTTGAGGACAATCACTCAACAGCAAAGCCCTGGTGCTATAAATATCATCATAACTTACAGCAGTAAAGAGATCTACCTGCTGAAATGTCTTGCCACACACTCAGAGCTTCAGAATAAAGTAGGTTATTGATGTCATGGCTTTATTTACGTAAAAATATTCTTGTTGCTTCCACAATACAGCTGGGTTTTTTATTTTATTGTATGCATATATATATATCTTTTTTTAGAATACAACTGTTTTTGAAAAAAAATATGAGGACAAATTAAGACTTGATGGATTCACTTGGAGATTCTTGCTTCCAATCTTAGATAAACTTGGTATTCTTTGCCTCATGAGCTAGATGAATTACAAAAAAATGAAATGTTAGATATTTAAAACAGTTCTTCATACATATACATTCACAAACACAAAAATACACACACGGGTGCCCAAGCACTCACACACACATCTATATTCACTTTTGTGCTATCTCTTCAGTACATATTTAATGGTTTCTCATTATGCATACATGTGCATAAGACCTCTTTGTAGAAATGTAAAACAGTATAGACTGAGGAAGATTATAATGTAACTATGGGAATAGAGAGTAGATAGATGAAACACTGTGTATGAGGGAGCAAGAGACAAGTATAAAATGAATTTGTGTTTCCAACTTTTTACAAAAGCCTGTTTGTATTTTGTTTAGGACGAATGTTGATAGCAAATTGGTTTTACATTCAATTATCATACAGAATTTGTTTCCTGATAGGATTGTAATCCACCCAATGTCACAGCACACTACCGACTTCCTCCATGTGTTTCCTTGATCCACCTGTCCTTCATCCCCGCCCCTTCCTGGCTTTTTAGCCTTATCCTTGTATAAATGCTGACCTTTTGATCTGCGAGGTCAGTTGTTCTAAGGAGTGGATACTTCCGTGGTGTTATTGCTCATCTTAGACAAACTCAAATTCATTGCCATCAAGTTGATCTGACTGGTAGATCTCCTCCCTCAGTTTTCGGAGACTGTAAATTGTAACAGGAAGAGACTGCCCATCTTTCTCCCAGAGCTGCTAGTGACTTCAAATCATCACAGACACTCTACCTTTGAGTTTGCGGTGCAACTCTCTATGGATGAGGTCACTAGAGCTCTCCCTGTTCACCTCATACTCCTGTTTATCTTTCAACTATAAGTTAAATCACAGGGAATAAATTGAGTTCCCAGCCTGAACGATGCCTGTGGGGCCATAGTCTAGGAGTTCCACTAGAACAATAAGCCTGATCTTTTTTCAATTATTTTGAATGTGTGTGTGTGTGTGTGTGTGTGTGTGTGTTTTTTGAGGGAAAACTTCCAGCATAAATTTGTTTTACATTCAACCATTCATTTATCTTTTCTTTTGTGATATTGGCAATCTACGTTCATTAGACTCTGTGCCTTCTTCCTACTTTTTGCCTTGTTTTCTCATTTCACTTTGAGTTGGAGTCCACTTGGTGACACCTAACAACAACAAGAAGTTAAATTAAGGTGTAAGACTGTATTCGGTTCATTCTCATGCCATAAGCCCTCAGTGCTACTGTGCAAACTTCTTTGTGTCAGTGCTTCGCAGAATGACAAAATCTCATTTCTACCCATCAAAGCTCAGCAAACCCTCCAATTCTGTAGGATGGTGGGGTGAATACATTGCATGTTCCACACTCAGATACCACCTGGAAGGCCCATGCACAGTAATGTCCACTTTAGCAACATCAGAAACACAACGTGATTGAGGGCCCTCTAAATATGATCTTATTTGATAATATAATATTATAATGGAATATCCCAATATCCCACCTGCTTTGTAGTTAAAAGTTCTTTATCATCTGACTCCATCATTCCTGTTATTTCTGTACACAATTTCCAATTCACAAAGCTCATCCCTTTGTTTTCTGATTAATATCTGTGTCTTTCCACTTTGTGAAAATGCTGCTCTCCATCACTGTCATCACTTCCTGTTGTTTCTTCATCTTCTGTTTCAAAGTAAATTTCACTTTTCCCTACTCCCTGAAGTCTTCCTGTTTCCATGTGAGCCCATCACATCTACTTCTGATCTTTGATTTCTGCAGATGCCTGCGAGAGTCTAAATCACTCTATTATTCACTTAGTGATTTAAAACTTAAAATTCACTGCTGTTAAGTCAGAACCAACTCACAGCAGACCCTCCATTAAGTTTCCAGGAGTATACATTAGATCGAAGAAGCTGGTTCCTCATTTTCCTGAAGAGCCACTCACAGCTCAGAATTATAGAAAAGCGATTCCCTAAGAATTACACTGCCAGAGCGCCTGCACTGCATAATTTACTGGTATTTATTTTTATAAAATTTCTTCATGAATTTTTTTCTTCATTTAAAATTTAGTCTTGTCAATGGTATTCTAATATTTTCTATTTGACATAACGTGTATTACAGAAGAACTACTTAACATCTATATCTATCTATCATCTCTCTCTCTCAATATATAGAAATCAGAATCTATGGAAACTAGAAAATGCCATAATATATTTTCATATTTAACTTTTTTCTATATAAAAATATTAGCAAATGTTTTTTACACATATAACTGAACTCGTGAGGAATTGCTTTTCATGAGTCAGTTACTGAAAAATGCAATCTAAAAGACAGATGGTCAATGCTTTGCGGTGTGTTTGAAAAGCATTTATAAAGATTTCATTTAAAGACTTAGGAGAATGAACCTGAACCTGTATGTGCGTTATCTGACGAGGAACATATTCTATACTGCAGGTAAAGAGTGGAGCTGCAGCAGGTATGCATCTTTGGAAAGAGAGTGGTAAAAATTATTTGAATGTTTTCCTCTATGGATTATTTTTATCTCCTTCGAAAATAAAAATGGTGTTAAAAATTATTTATAGAGATGATAAACCTTAGTTGCAATGAGGTGCATTAGTGCATCAAAGAAGGCTACTTGTGTGAGGAGAGAAATTAACCAAAAGAGGAAATAGAGATTCCATCCAATGAGAACTTAGTAGACAAGCAACATGCTGTAGGATCAGGAGCTGTCAATGTAATTACTTATTTTATATGGCATAGTGCTTTTCCAGAGAGAGCTCAGGGTATACCTGAGGCTAAAAACTGGGTCTCTAACTGAGTCTTACATCCTCTGTGTAGTCATCCGAAAAAATGAAGAATGAAGTACTAACAATTACACAGATAGTATCAACATACAAACAAGAGGGAAAGAAATGAATTCAGGATGTGAGCAAGCCTGTGACTCAATATCAAAATGAAAGAAACAAGAAGAAATGCAAAAGATTAAAAAACATACCTGTAAGTCTCCAGCCTCAAAAATTTCTCTCAAATTACTGCAGAAGTTTACTTCACTGACATGTAATGAAGCAATTTCTCATTCAGAAATGGTTGCTTTCAAACATCTTGGTCCAATAAAAGGCAGTCTGAATATTTTGAAAATATTATGCAGAATCAAAACAACTATGAGACATCATTTCACCTCAACAATAGCAAAGTTCAACAGGACAACAAGCAACAAATGCTGGCGAGGTTGTGGAGAAATTGGAAATCTTATTCACTGCTAGTGTCAGTGCTAAATGGTGCAACACTATGGAAGGCTGTCTGGAGCTTTCTCAAAAAGTTGGAAATAGACATACCATTTGACCCAGTAATTCCATTACTGGGAATATGTTGTTATTGTTAATTGCCATCGAGTTGAGCATGACTCATAGTGACCCTATGAACAAAAGGCCTGGAGCCTTTCTATAAATATCGTCATTTATCAAAGTTCCTAGAGTTTCCAGAGGCATGTTGTTTAGGAAGTGGATACCACTCCTACTTCCAAATGTTTAGTTCCTTAAAACTGCAAAATACACTATAGGTTACACTTCATATCATCTCTTTTCAAGTATCTATTGAATGTGTTTTACACTGGATGTATTATGGTTGTCTTGTGTCCCTTTTCCCCCTTTGTAGAATCCAGCTGCTCCACACATCTTCCCAAACTAGATACCCACTGGGAATATACTCTAAAGAAGTCAGAACCACAACTCAAACAGATATATGCACACCCATGTTTATTGCTGTGTTATTCACAATAGCAAAGAGATAGAAACAACCCAAACGCCCAACATGAATAGACAGAAATACTTTGGTTCATTCACACAATGGAATATTATGCAGCATTGGAAAAAAATGAACTCATAAAACATTGCACAGCATAGGGGAGACTTTCCTCAGTAAATTATGCACAAAAGAACCCATGGAGATCATTTGTGTCACATAGTATTTTAAGAGAATATTCTAAAAATAACAACAAGGGGGGGAAATCCAAGTATTGAAACTCATGCAATTCAGAGCTTGTTAATGTAACGGTCAACTCTATAAAATACGTAGTTACTTAAGGTAAATTCTCTGAGATCAGGAGTACAGGGACCCTTTACTTCTTACATAAAGTAATGTTTAGTGAGTTATTAATACTTATTAAGTTAACTAATTATGTGAATGGATGGATGATGGATAAACAAATGGAAAAGAATGGCAATCTCAAAACAAATTTTGTATGTTCTATGAGAGTTCTTTTCCATGACAAATAGTTCTCATAGAAAGAAGAGGACTTGATATTAGATTGTAAAACTATAGACAGTCAAAGATGAGATATGAGAGATCTTTGGAGAAATGGAGGAAATAATTTGGCTATAGCTACATTGTGGTGATATATGTGAACATGACTTTTTTTTTTCTTCTTCTGAAGAACCTGTTTTATTTATTTATTTTTAATACTGGTTTATTTACAAAGTTCACATACACTGTTTTTCACACCAGATCTTTTCCTTTTGCTTCATGCATCTCTCCTTCTACTCTTCGAATTGTGTGACCCTATGATTAACCACCCGCATCCCCCATGAACATGATTCTGGAAAGTAAACTCCCACAGCTCTTTATGAGGGAATGTTGTGAGTATTGGTCAGGAAGATGGGCTCAGATCAGTTTTTAAAAGACTTTGCATGCTACCTTGAAGACATTTGAATGCTGGAGAATTACTGAGTGTTCATGAGCAGAAAGAAATTGTGTGTGGGGAAAAAATGGTAATTTAAGATGATGAATTAGAAAATGCACAGGATGGACTGGACCATTTAGGGTACTGGATTGCTGGAGGTGCTCTTTCAATAATGAATACTCATATGGTAAATTTCTGATTTCAATGCTGACAAGTGGGGGAAATAAGGAGAATAAATGCAACAAATATGCTGTTTTGTGTCATTGAGTTAATTCTAACTCAAAGTGACCATAGAGGATGGTAGAATGGCTCCCCAGTGTTTCCAAAGCTGAAAGCATTATGGGAATGGATTGCCAGGTGTTTGTCCCATGAAATAATTGTTGGGTTCAAAGTGGCCACCTTTTGGCAAGCCACCAAACACTCAATAGTTGCACTGCTAGGAATTCTTCCAAGAACTATAATATCTGGGAAATCAAGAAAATCAGTACCATTTATATTCAACCAATGAAGAGAATAATGGAAATAATCTTTGTTAAAACATTGAATATAACTTACACTGGTAGCATTTTACTGTCATCATAACAACTTGAAGTGAAAAAAAGGAATATAATTTAAAAAAATTAATTGACATGGTAAAAAAGAATAAAGTTATTTTGCTAGTTGACTTCAGTGACTCTTAAGTACTGTTTTAAGACTCTGTATCTTATTCAGCCAAACTAAAAACCAAACCAGATGGTTATGTCCTCTGTAGCTTTATACGCTTTGCAAATTGTTATGTAATCAGACTTGATTCTTACATTACTTGAATGTTTATGCGGACTAAATAATATAAAAGTTTAAAATCTCCTTGAGTCTTAAAAAAAAAATCTGTGAACTGCCAAACAAACCCCCACAGAGGATTAACAAGGAGACAAAATTCAAGAAAAAAAGATTGATTTCTTTCAGTAAAGTTTGTCTTTCAGCAGATTCTTTTTGTTTCTTTGGGAAAATGAGAAAGAGGAAATTGATAAGAAGAAAATATAAAGACAGCGTGTTTAAAATACAAGCTCACACAGTGAGCTTTATAGATTGAGCTTCCTTAATCTAGTAACTCTTTCCAATTTAACCCTGAAGGCAATTTGGACCCTTCAGGGTCCTCCTTTATATTCTATGCAGTTGTCAGTAACAGGCATATCATCTTAATTGTTAGGGTAATGAATGTTGATCTGAAGATATGAAAAAAAATACAGTTTTTGTTAAAGAAGTCTATATTTTATACCTACACCTATTCACTGTTCTTTTAACTTGTATAGTTAAGTGACATTGCAGTTCATTTACAAGTACTGAAGTAGTATCCAATTTTGTGGTGCAAACAGGACTGATATATCCACTACAATCTTAGCCATCTTCACAATTTCACGATGTCTTATGACTACATTCATTGTGGCAATCCATCTCTTTGAGAATCATCCTCTCTCTCTCTGGTGATTTGCTTTGCTAAGCTTAGTGTCCTTCTTCATGAACTGGTTCCTTCCTTTAGTATGTCCAAAATAAATGAGACAAAGTCTTGCACTCTCTTTTCTAAGGATTATTCTGGTTCTACTTCTAAGACAGATTTGTTTGTTTGTTCTGGCAGTCTATAGCATATTCAATATTGTGTACTCACATTATGTTTCGAATGCATGAGTTCTTCTTTATCCTGTTGTTGTTGTTAATTGCTGCCGAACCTATGAATGAAAGACCTGAATGCTTGTATAACTTTCAACCTTTCTCCAGGTTCATAGGTTTTCCGGAGGCAAGCTATTTCGGAAGTGGATGCCACTCCTGCTTCCAAGCTTGTTTTAATCGGGGAGCTCCACCAAACACTGTCCACCATGGGAAGCCATTCTCACATTTGATATATCAGTGTCACAGTGTTCAGCTTCACAGCAACCACGAGTTATCTTTGTACAGGGAGTGGACAGACCATGTTTATATGACCTAGAAGAATGTTTCACCAAAAACAATGTAAAACAGGTCTGAGGGCCCCAGACCCAAGGGCCCTTCAGTATTTTACAATTCCGGCATGCCCAAATGCTGGCTGACTTGCACCAGAGACCCCCAATTCATCTGGAAAGTCCCTTCTGTTGGTACCCACTTGGGACGAAAAGAAAGCCACAAGATCACCGAGCTCTCCATATGTGTGTGTGTCCCTCTTCAAGACGCATGAGGCCCTCTAAAAGTCCAGGTGGGATGGAGACTCACAGCACGCTAGAACTCACCCCCAGCCTACAGGCATGGACAAACACTGCAGTATTTTACAGTTCTGGCAAGCCCAAATGCCGCCAGATTCGGCACCAGAGACCCTCAATTCATCCGGAAAGTCCCTTCTGCTGACACCCACTTAGGACGAAAGAAAGCCACAAAAGGTAAATGTAACTGTAATGTGATACCATAAAAAAACAGCCAGGATGGCCAAATGTGAATGATTAAAAATACCAAATGTTGACACAAATGGAGAATAAGCTGAACTCTGCTAGGGCTACTTTCTTGGCTTCTGAACTCACTGGGATTGGGCTGAAATCCTTGTCTTTACTTAGCCATCCCATGAGACTCTAAGCCAAGATCTCACACTTGACAGAAGTCTTTGATGAGTCTGAGTTCCGCATCAGCTTCACTTCTCCCACACGTTTTTTATTGAACCCCTTGATTCTATTGGCCCCTTTCACCTCTGAATCAACACAGCGTTTCTTTCAGAGCCATTTGTTTCATATCGTTACTCAATTTTAGGAACATAAATAAGAAGAAGTAGCTTTAATAGATCTGTTATTGCAAAATTATTCTGGAAATTTCTTGGAATAAAAGGGAAGGGAGTCTGAGGAAGGGATTACAACTATTAGGAACCCACACAACCTCCAGTACACTTAGCATTACTGCCCCCTCGTTCACCACTGTTTTGTTGTTGCGTACTGTCAAGCTGTAGTAAACCCATAGCTGACCCTCCAGCAGGTTTTCAAAGGCAGTTTAATGTCACAGGAGGAGATTGCTCATACTTCTCCACAGAGCAGCTGGTGGATTCGAGCCACATGCCTTCAGGATCACAACATATCTTCTTACCACTCCAACCTTAATACTTTTAACACCTCCTTCTTTAAGGTTATTTTTGTGTCTTACAATATATGTACCTTTCAGTACCCAGAGAGAAAACATTGCTAGAAAAGAGCTTCTTAAGATTTAATCTAGAAGGTTCTTTGAGAAGTATGGCTGAAAATCAGCCAGATAAGATGCTCTGTCAGTTCTGTGATAGCCACACTACCCCTAACAGAATATCTTCCCTAAAGTAAACAACCGTTGTTGTGAAGTGCCATTGAGTCAGTTTAAGCTCTTAAAGACCTTATATGACATGTATAAATTCCCATAGACAGTAATCTTCAAGGACGTAGATGAAACTGTTATTGTTAGGTGCTGGTGAGCATATTCTGTCTCATAGTGATCCTATGGACAACATATAGCATCATCCGATGCCATTCTCTCAACTTCCACGGCACTCAAGGCTATTGTTGTAGACCTTATGTCAACGTATCTTATTGAGGGTCTCTAACTCTTTCTATGACCCTCCCTCTACCTATCAAAATACGATGTCCTTTTCCAAGCTCTGGCTTCCTTTTACAACAAGCCAAAATATGTGACATCAATTCTCACCATCTTTGCTTCAAAGGAACATTCTGGATCCAAGTAATTTTTTTTAAAGACATCCATAGTATATTCAACCCTCTTCACCAAGGACATAGTTCAAAAGCATCAATTTTTCTTCCTTCTTTCTTATTAATTTTCTAATTTTCACAAGTACATGAAGCAATTGAAAATATCATTATTTGGTTTAGATGCACTTTAGTTTTTAAAAAGAAAGGATAATTGAGAGTGTGAAAATTTTATCAAAGTCACTGTTACTTAATTTTGAGAAGGAAAAAAATCACACATTTTATCAACAGACAGGAATCTGTGTAAAAAGTGTGAGTTTATATAATATGGGGAATATGCATAATGAAATTAGGTGATATATATATTTTAATTTGGTATTTTTTTAATTTTGTTTCTTTTTTAAAAAAAATTATACTGGCTTACTTACAAAGTTCATAAAGTTTGTATTGTTTTTCACACCTGATCTCACATTTTGAATTCTTATAATTAAACAGAGTTGATCTTACTCTTTCTGACTGGAGGTGGCACCTTATTTGAGATTCAAACAATGATTACCATAATCATGTAAATTAATTAGATATTTGTAATTAAGCATAATAAGTGATTACTTCCTGGTAGGTATTTTTGGGGCCAACAGAGTCAATCAAATACTTGTTAGGAAGTGCTTTGGATAACTTTAATTAGCATACTCCCTTTGAGAAAGAACATGATGAAACATCTCAGGGGACTTTGAAGGTCCCTCCCTTGGTTAATCTGAGCGAAGTGTCATCCTAAAGTTTACTAGATACATAATACCTTTCTAATTAGAAAGATTTAGACTACTCTGCATGATAATTACTATACGGTGAGGTCCAATAATGAACGGTAAAGATCTATGATTGTAGCTGTACAGGTTTTAAAAATAACGAGTAGCCTTTGGGGTATTTGGAATGACATCTTCCATGTTCCAGAAAGTATTTATTTCATAGTGAACTACTAAAAACATTATTACTTCTGTTCAGTTAAATTCAATTCAATAAACATATGAATACTTACAATTTGTTAGCCATTGAATCCACCAGAGAGAGAGAGACAGAGACAGAGATAGAAAGAGAGAAAACCTGCTAATTGCATGAACAATATCCATTCTATTCTTCTTTCTGCTACTAGAATCCACAATATATTGGGAATAGCAATAGTCTCAGCTGTCCTAAGGTGCCTGTGAGTCAACCAAGACTCATAACAACCCTACGAACAACAGACCAAAACCTTCTCAGTTCCTATGCTGTCCTCAATATCTCCACTACGCTCACCATTGTCACATTCATCTCATTGAAGGTCTTCCTCTCTTTTATTACGCTCTACTTTTCCAGGTGTGAGGTTCTTTTCCAAGCTAGAACACTACATTCTCAATTCTCACTTTCATGTCCATATAAATAATGACCACCTTCTTCTCAAAAAGATTTGAGAAAAGGTTCTTGAATTGGTTTAGGAAAATACTTTAATGAGGATAAAGACATTAACTCATGAACTTGATGAACTTTGCCATTATCCTGAGATACAGGAGCTCCTTTGGTCATTTTTTGAATTCAGGATGAAGCTCACACCATAGGTAGAAATGCTGACAGCTAGAAATGGGCTCTGTTGATGATAACACAGAGCTTTCGTGACATGTCTGCACTCTCTAACTCCATGTTTTTGATATATTTGAGAGAAGTATTTCTCTTTTTTGTTATATTCATGAAGTCGTACTAGTGTAAAGGAAGTCCAAAGGCTAGTCATTGCAGAATTAGAGAAACAATAGAACTGACACAGAGACATATGGAGGAGAGGAAAGACAGACAATATATGAAGATGTGTTTATGAGTAAATAAATATAATGAATTGTCTACAGCTACAGAAATGTAGAGAGAAACTGAACAGAAATAAACATAATCAAGACCCTGTTTGGTCCCAGAGTCTGTGAGAAAATTAATTTCTGCCTTTTAAAGCAACCCACTAATAAATTTTATTTATGCCTTATTATTATAATTGACTCATAGCTGATCCTGGGGTGTGTTTTCAGAGGCTGTGAACTGGATGGGAGGAGATTGCCAATTCCCCCCCCCCCCCGAGGAGCAGCTGTAGGATTCACATCATTGGCCTTTGGGTTGGTGGTGCACCTCTTTACCTGTTAGACCACTAGGCCCCTCTAAAGGCAGCACTAGGAAACTAAATCAGAAGGTAAAGAAGAGTACACAGAGGAGAGAGAACATACTGAAAAAGGAAAGGCTTTACAGCTGGAAGAAATGCAGAGTCAGAAGGAAGGATCAACTGCATCATGACAAAGGCCTGAAAATGGTCAAGGCCTATGGTCAAGGCCATAGCACGTCATTGACTATTGTGATTAAAAGAGTAATAACTGCTGAGAGAAAATGACCAAAAGGAGTTGGTGAAAATGTATATGGAGAGGGTATAGATTTTATTTTGATAAGTAGTTTGGTTTAATGTTGTCATTAGGTGCGGTCAAGTTGAGTATAACTCATAGCCACCCTATGAAAAAAAGACCTGAACCTTGTCCTGTCCTGTGCCATCCTCATTAATTCTGACACATTAGCCTTTGACAGACCCTCATCTTGGTTTCGTAGGAGCACAACCAGATGTTCTGGGGTTCCCATTCTTTTGAAGGTGAGCAATAAGCATAGTGGCTGTCATATGCAATTCTTCTAAATTTATGGAAAATAAACCCTAAGTTTTAATGCCCAAAATAAGATGTATGATTTGACCCAACAATTTCTTTCTTAGGTGATTCAGTGACTAGGGTAATGGGGATACGTGTGTCAGAGATAATAAGATTAGCAAAGGATAGAGCAGGATTTAAGGTTATTGTACATAGGTTTGCTATGAGTTGCAGGCAAATCAACGGCACATAACAAAAACAACAACATGTATTTGTGAGCTATGATGAACTTAGCAGCAAAATATTGTCAAAAGTCAAAATGTTCTAAACAGTCAAAATGACCAAGAGGCAGTCGTCAGAACAGAGCAGGGTAACACTGCATGGTTCAAAATTGGGAAGGGTGTACGCCAGGGATGCATCCTGTCTCCATACCTTTTCAACCTGTATGCAGAGCAGATTATCCAAGAGGCTGGGCTCTACGAGGAGAAGCGTGGCATTAGGATTGGTGGACGATCTGTCAACAATCTGCGTTATGCAGATGACACAACCTTGCTTGCTGAAACTGAGGAGGACCTCATGCACTTACTGCAGAGGGTCAAGGACTGCAGCCTTCAATATGGACTGAGGCTCAATGTCCAGAAGGCAAAAAGTCTCACCACTGGACCAATTGGTATCATAAGGATGGATGGCGAAGAGATTGAGATTGTTCACAGCTTCAGTTTACTCGGCTCCACAGTCAACACTCTTGACACCAGTAGCCAGGAAATCTAAAAACGTATTGCGATGGGAAAGACTGTGGTTAGGGACCTCTCTAAAGTACTCAAGAGCAATGGTGTCTCTCTGGAGACTAAGGTCCACCTGATACAGGCCATGGTCTTTGCAATCACTTGTTATGCATCAGAGAGTTAGACAATGACTAGGGAGGATAGAAGGAGAATTGACGCCTTTGAGCTGTGGTGCTGAAGAAGAGTATTGAATGTACCATGGACTGCCAAGAAAACAAACAGATTCAACCTAGAGAGGATTAAACCAGGCTGCTCCTTGTAGCAAGGATTCTGGGGCTTCGTCTGACATACTTTGGACATGTTGTAAGGAGAGACAGGTCTTTAGAGAGGGACATCATGCTGGGTAGAGTAGAGGGACAGCGCAGGAGGGGAAGACCCTCTATGAGGTGGATTGATTCAGTGACTGGGGTAATCGGGATGGGTGTGTCAGAGGCAATGAGACTGGCACAGGATAGAGCACGGTTTAGGGCTGTTGTGCATAGGGTCGCTATGAGTCGCAAATGACTCGACGACACATAACAACAACAACAATTATCTCTGTCAGAGAAAGCTTGCATGTGGCTATGATGTTGAATAGATTTCAGCTGAGTTTCTAGACCAAGACAGACTAGGAAGAAAAGGAAGATTGACTTATACTTCACTTCTTAGCCAAAAGGAGCTCTATGGATCATGCAGATTTAATTTACACTTGATTATAAAGAGAACATTCAACTCTGGGACATTTGCTGTTGCATATTTCGCTCTACTGAGCATAGAATCACCATGATTCAGGGGCTCACCTGGCAGAAACTAAGAGCAACAAGAAGTTAATTGAGGAGATATAGATATATTGTTAAATTAGAATGTTACATAGGCATAAACAGTGGTTTTGCTTTTGCTACAACAGCACAATTAGTGTTGGACAATGACGAAGGAAGATAGAGGAAGAATTGATGCCTTTGAGCTGTGGTGCTGGAGAAGAGTGTTGAGTATACTATGGACTGCTGGGAGAACAAACAGGCTCTTACTAGAAAGGGTGAAACCAGGCTGCTCCTTGGAGGCAAGGGTTCTGAGGCTTCGTCTGACCTACTTTGCAGATGTTGCAAGGAGGGACCAGTTCTTGGAGAGGTATTGTGCTTGGAAGCATGGAGGGACAACAATACGAGAGAGGAAGAAACCCAATGAGATGGATTCACTCAGTGACTGAGGTAGTGGGGGTAGATGGGTTAGAAACAATGAGATTGGCTCAAGATAGAGCAGAGTGCAGAGTTGTTGTACGTAGAGTCACTATGAGTTACAAGTGACTCAACAGAACATAACAACAACATCACGGTCATACAAATAGTTTACAACTACCATGAATTTTTAAAATAAGACACGAGTTATATGACATTTTGCAAACCACACAACCCACTTACACATCAGTTTCCTATGTGTGCTGTGCACATGTTATATGTATGCATGCTGTTTACATGAGAAAAATACAGCACCTAACTTGGCTTTTGTGATGAGGAAGTAGCCCTAACGATGTGTAAATCAATGACCATGACTGCGTGCCAGCAACAACTGCTCGCACAACTGGGTTGTGGGATGGATTTGACTCACAGGCCGTAGTTTTCTAATTCTTATCTCTGAAGAGTATAAAATGAATTAGAACTTCACTAAATGAAAAAGGACTCGTTTTAAAATTTTACATCCAGTACTTGTATATGTAAGTACACCGATTTGTGATTGAAATCTGAATTTTGGCATCCAAGTGAGCTTTCTTTTCTCTGTAATGTCTGTCTTTATTATAAAATTTGCTGTAATAATCATATATTACTTATTTTTGTAATCAGGATGAAAAATGCTCTTTTATAAAAATACATTTTCAGTGAGAGGAGCAATGAGGAATTATAAATAGGGATGGCACACTAAATTATAATTCTAAACCAAAAACTCAGAGTTCTTCATGAAAAATTGGAAAATTCCACTGATGGATGAATTCTGAATTAATGGGACAGAACATAAAAAGGCCTGTCTATGAGCTATGCTTGTTTGAGTATCTATAGTCACAGCATGACTAATCTGCTCTTGCTAAGACAGACAAGGTCAAGTTTATCATGACTGTCTTCCTAACAAGTTAGGAAGATTTTGCCTGTAGGACTGGTATTGGTACTTCTTGCTTGCTGTGGTCATCCTCAACTACTCTCATCTTCTCTTACATGCTCTTATGTGATGTTTCCCCTTCTATTTTGCATTTGTTCCATGTTTTGTCCAGATATGCTATTGTAATATCTTAATACATACTGATTTGTCTTTGCAGAATAGGGTTTTCTTTCTTCATCACTCAAGAGTACATTAGTTACCAGATGGCACAAATTTCTTTGTCAAAGGTGAAGAAAATTTGAAGCACTTACTGAAGAAGTTCAAAGACTATAAACTGCAATGTGGATTACATCTCAACAGCAAGAAGACAAAAATCTTCGTCTAGACCAACAGTCCAATATTTAGTGCTGGATGAAGAAAAGACTGAAGTTGTCAGTGATTTCATTTTATTTGGGCTTAGAATCAACACACGTGGTAATAATAGTCAAGAAATCAAAAGATGTGTTGTACTGGGAAAATCTTCTGTGAAGGATCTCTTTGAAGTGCAAAAGTACAAGGATATCAGTTTAAGGACTAACGTGTGGCTGTTGCAACCCATAGGATTTTCAATTGTTTTCTTTTTTTACATTTTATTTTAATGAAAGTTTACAGAGACTTTGGACTTGGTGGACAATGAGGAAGAGTGAATCCTTTGAATTGTTGTGTTGGAGAAGAGTACAGACTACCCAACTCAGGGATTGCCAGAAGAATAAACAAATCTGTCTTGGAAAAGGTATAGCCAGGTGTTAATTAGAAGCAAGGATGCTTTGAGTCATAGTTAACTCAATAACACCTAACAATAACAGAGCAACTCCAACTCATAGTAACCACACAGGGATAGGAGCTCTGCTGTATACAGTGTCTTGGGCTGAAATCTTTATGAGAGGGTATCATCAAGTCTTTGCTCTTGTGAAGCCACCAATAAGTTCCCACTGAAGGGTTCAATCCCTGTCAACAATTAGGTTGCCTTTAACTACTGTGCCAGTAGACCACCTTTAAGGAATATAGGATTTGCTTTGTTTTCATAACGACTCCTCCTTGAACAATTAGTAGAATGTTATTTTTGTTATGTATCCTTGAGTCAGAACTGACTCAGCTGGTCCTCTAGCAGGTTTTCAGGGGCACAGGAGGAGATTGCCTAGCCTTCTACCTCGAACAGCTGATGGATTTAAACAGCGTGCCTTTGGGTGGGCAGCATAAGTCTTTACTCTTAATACTCATGTTAATTCAAACGTTATCTCATCTAATACTTAACAGGACACATGCACTGTGGGATGAAATGCTATCTGATCCTGCACTATTTCCACAGTAGGCAAAAATTCACATAAGAAAGTGAGACTAAGTACAGGCTTGTACAACAGCTGTATTTGTTAGGGTGCCTGACTGCCCCAGGATTCACTAGCGTGTGAGTACAAATATGGCCATATAAAATCAACATACTCAATTTCATATGATCTCCATGGCAGTTTACTCATCTAAGAATCCTAGTCCTCTACAATCTAAGAATCCTAGTCCTCTACAACCCCCTTCACCTGAACAAACCCAACCCACTGTCGGTGAGTCGATTCCATCTCACAGTAACCCCATGGCACAGAGAAGAACGGCCCTCTAAGATTTCCAGGGCTGTAAATCTTGACCAGAGCAGTCTTCACGTCTCTCCCTCATGGTGTGGCTCCTGAGATTGAAATACCAAATCTTTGGTACAGCAGCTGGATGCTTTATCACAGCACCAGGCATCTTCAAGAGCCAAAAATTAGTTTCTCATTGCCACCATGGCTTCTGGGAGACAGAAACCAAAGACACATGATGCCAGCCCCCACTTTTGCCAGCTGTTCACCTGTAGAGTTCCCCTGTGGCTTTGGCAGCCACCAGATCTCACAGATCTGCAAATTCCACTGTGCGAGTTAAGCCGCCTGCCATGGTGGAGAACAGTGCCTACCCAACTCAGATTTGTGTGGGGCCCGAATGTTTTACAGCGCTTGCAACGTGCATCAGTCCCAGCCACAAAGCTTTGCATGGGAACCCCTGTGGCTCTTCACCCCTCAAGTCCTGTTGCAAGTTTCCTCCTGATGTTATGATAGACCTTTCTCAGAAATCTTACTTTTCCTCTCTCTACGTGCTATCGTGGCCATAAATGTATGTGAAGGTGTTTCTGAGTCCTTCATCTACCTACTTCATGTTGGGTGTTGCCATGTCATTTTTGACTCCAAGTAGCCCAGGTGACAGAGAGTTTAACTGTCCCATGAGGATTTCTAGACCTTTCTTCTGGGAAATGCTGGATGGATTCCAAATGTAGCCCTTTCCGTTAGCAGACAAGTGCCTTAATCCGCACGACTTCTTCTAGACCTGTTACAGCTGCCGTACCTCACAAGGTACAAGCTGTTCCTTTCGACTCCCAAAGACAATCACCTTTGGGGACATCCAGTGCTCTCCTGTTGGCAATATGCCAACATGAGGTTTGGATGCCAGGCCCGCAGCACCTGCCTACCTACACTTGACCTGCATTAGTGCTTTATTCTGGCTGCTGATGTTATCCGACACTAACAATAACTTTAGGGAGTTCTGATGGCCTACTGATAGGGTCAAATTAAAGACACATAACAAACAACAATAATATTAACTTTACGTATCCTGGTCCTCTCCAAGCAAACCTGGCTATTCCAACCACACCTCAGCTGTTGAAATGAAACAAACAAAAACAATCGGTATTGCATTGTCAAAAATCAGCTTTCCAACTCCACACCATATTGATAACCTTAAAGCACACAAGCCCCTCAAAAAGATACCCCTTGATTTATATTGTTTTCTTATAGCAAATATTTTCTACTTTACTGTGAATGTTTGATTGATTGTTGTTGTTGTGTGTCAGGGAGTCTGAACTGCCTCATAGCTGACCCTCCCGTGGGTTTTCAGAGGCAGTTTAACACATGGGAACAGATTGCCTATCCTTCTTCAGTGGAGCAGCTGGTGGATTTGAACCAGTTGCCTTTGGGATTGCAGCACAGCTCTTACCACTAGATCACCAGAGCTTCCTAATGTAATTGATTATACACACATACTAAATTTTTTCCTTCTGTATAATAAGCTCCTTAGAGTCTCAAATATAATTAGCAGAGTCCCTCAAGTGAAACAGTTGCTCAGAGACTACATTGAATTCAGTAATTTAAGAGACTAAGTTCTCCCCTTATTCTCGATTGTGTCACGTCTTAGCTTATTGTCTTTGGTTGTTTCCAGATATATTTACTGAGGTGTTACTGTGTGTAGGAAGCCCTGGTGGCACAGTACAAATGTTGGGTTGTTAACCAGAAGAAGTCAGTAGTTGGAACCCAAAAGTTGCTCTATGGGGAAAAGATACGGGAGCCTGCTTTGTAAAGATCGCATTCTTGAAAAACTTACAGGGCAGTTTTACTCTGTCCCATAGGGTCGCCCTGAGTGAGAATCCACTCAATGGCAGGCTTGGTTCACCAAGTCCTAGGCGGGCTCAGTCCGCAGGAGGGACGGGCACTCTCCTCCTGTGCAATTAACTGCCTTTGAAAACCCACCAGAGGGCCCACCTGAGGGTCGGTTCTGACTTGACAGTACACAACAACAAGGTGGCCTAAGCAGCGTTAGGAGCCCTCTTTAGGTGGCCTAGTGGTAAAACACTGCAATCCTGAAGGTGCACAGTTCAAATCCACCAGCTGCTCTGTGGAAGGAGGATGGGAAGTCTCCTCCCATGTGATTAACCGCTTCTGAAAACTCGCTGAGGGATCAGCTGTGGGTCACTTCTGACTTTATGGCACACAATTACAATAACAACTACGACAACAGATGACCTAGTGCTAAGAAGCTGCGCCTTAAGGCACTCATTTTGAGTCCACCAGCTGTGCCTCCGAAGAAAGCTGACAAATCTTCTTCCGTGAGATTTACAGCCTCTGAAAACCTGCTGGAGGGTCAGCAAAGAGTCGGTTCTGACTGGATAGCACACAACAACAACAACAACAAGCAGTCCTCCAGGGGCTCTCCATGCAAACTAAGCACAGCAGATTTGCTCAACCAGCACATGTAACTGGGTGCAGTTCGATAATAACTAAAGAAAAGGAGGAGTAAGTGCAACGAATACAAACAAAAGGAGTAAATGGGTAGAGGCATATGGAGGGTGGTGTTTAAGTGGAGGTTTTTTAATGTGCATTTCGGATCCTATAGAATAAGCTTCTAGAAATCTCCATTCTCCTTGGTTTTGAGTTTATCTGAGTTTTTCTTTTTTAATTGAAATATGATAAACATGGAGCTTGTAGGTCTTTCACAACCTTTCCCCCCCCCCCCGCCAAATTATAAAGCAAAGGTACCTCACACTCAGGAGTCTCTGACCTCTCCATTCTGTCTAAATTTTAAGGTGGAAACAGACACCAAAACCAAAAAAAATGAATACGATACATCCGTGCATAAGACACATGCGTAAACTGCGTTTCTTTCTAATTTCTCTCGCTGGCTTTTGCATGGTCAACAAACATCTTTGATTGAAAGAAGACTAGGTGATCTAGAACTTCAGATGGTGGAGGATGTTTCTGTATCTGATTCCAAGCCTAACCAACCCCGACTGCCCTGCTTGGCAAGGTCACACCTGGGAGTCCCAGGTGGCGGGCACTAGGAGAAGGGGAGGGAATGCGCGGGGCGGGCCCCAGGCCGTACCTTCTTGCTGGGCGGCGGCCGGCACTAGGACCGCCCCGACGCCGCGCTGGCCCGCCTGTCAGTGGTGGAGCCCGAGCTCCGGCTGCTGTTACACAAGCGGGCAGAGGCAGAGCTCAGCATCCCTCCTTCCCTCCGCGGGCCACTGCAAGGTATTTGCTTGCTCTTTATCATTCAGCTCCTTTACGCCATCCATGTGCCTTTAGCTTTCACTTGATCCGATGCTTCACAGTGCGACCCAGCACTTCAGCGGGTTACTCTCTCCTTTCTGTTCATTTTCACAGCTGATGGAAGCAACAGTGCCATAAAGAAATGGGCTAGACATTTCCAGAGGCTGCAATCTGGAGACACTGGGAGGTGTGAGTATACACTGGTCTCTAACACGCGGGGTCTCTAACATGCGGGCGGGATTAGCTGCGTCTCTTGACCTTCTCCTCATTGAGGAAGACAATGTAACATGCCATCTGCATGATTTCATTCACCAAGCTGCAGCAACTAGACCAAGGAGCTAACCGCTAATGACGGGCCTGAAACTCCACTTTTGAGTGCTTGTGGTTCCATTCTAGGCTGCGGCTTTGCAAGAGTGGAGAGGCTGGATTTTTTTTTTTCTTCCCCAATAGACTTTTGCTGGGAAAAGTAGGTTTTGCTTAGGGCTACCCACTGTTTGCTGGGTTCCTGTTTTCTGTCCTTCCCAAGCATTGCTGTGCTAAGGTGGAGGAGTGTATTTCTGTTTGCTTTATATCTACAGTCCAAACACCCTTCTCATAAATGCAATTAGTTGACTGCCAGAGAGCTGTTAAAGCCATTCAAAATCTCCCAGCGGAAAACCAACGAGGAAAACCTGCTGTGTTTTCTCCTGAGCGGCACTCTACCCAGAACCACTGGTCGGTAGCTTGCACACAGCAACATACAAATTAATAGCCTAAGAGTCCATTTCCCTACTCGACAATACTTTTGGTTATATGTATTAAGAAAGTAATTTGTTCCTAGACAATCTAAATGAATATGCCCTTTAAGAGAATATTAGACATTCTCTCTAAATACTTGCAAGTATGAATCAATTGAAGATGCTTCTTTAGGGCCTAGATGCTAATTCTGTGCACCAGAAGCTCCTTGAAAACTTCAAAGCCTCGGGGAATTGTTAGTGCGATTATTATCCCAATAGAAAATGGTTTAATATTCTTAGAATATTAAATATTAGTAATATTTAACATTAATATTATACATGGAGGTGTAATTGATTATTGTATTAATAATACAATAATAATAATAATAATTGTGAATAGAAGGTTGAATGATGTTCATAGTTGATGGGGAATGTTGGAAGGAGCTTGGTATAATCTTGGCTATTAAAGATAAGCAGTGCCATTAAAATGTATTTCAGGAGAGAACACACCACCAAATTCAGATGACAGTAGGCATCAATATTGATAACATGGCTTTAGTGAAAGCCTTCTCTTAGAGAATGTTCTAAAAGTTCTTCAATGATACAAAAACATAGGCACATTTTTAGTAACACTATGGGTTCGAGTTTGGAAGCAGGAGTGGCATCCACTTCCGCAATAGCTTGCTTCTGGAAATCCTATGAACCTGGAGAAAGGAGGAACGTTATATAGGAGGTGTCCAGGACTTTCGTTCATAGGGTTGCTATCCGTCGCCTGCGACTCGACAGCACTTAACAACACAACAACAACAACAACAACAACAACAACAACAACAATAACAACACTGGGCTCAACTATGGTCAGAATGACAAAGGATAGGGCAAGGCTCTGATCTATATTGTTCGTGGTGTGGCTATGAATCCTGGTGTTTACTGTAGAGTCAGAACCGACCCATAGCTGAGCTTCCAGTGGGTATTCAGAGGCAGTTAATCACACAGGAGGGGATTGCCCATCCTTCTCCCCCGGAGCGGCTAGTGGCCTTGAACCGCGTGCCTTTGTAATTACAGCGCAGCTCCTTGCCACCAGAGCTCCCTAGCTATGAGTCCTAGTCAATTTGATAATACCTAACAACGACAGCAACCAAGTTCTGTTTTGAACATTCTGAACTGCTATTTGTTACATAAAATGTGAAAGGGAGCTTTAGTGGCCTAGTGGTAAGAAGCTGAATTACAGTCCCAAAGGCATGTGGTTCAAAACCACCAGCTGCTCCATGGCAGAAGGAAGGACAATCTCTTCCTCTGCAATTTACTGCCTCTGAAAACCTGCTAGAGGAACAGGAAGGGGTTGGTTCTAACTCCACTGCACACAACAACAACAACAACATATTTGTAAGCACAACTTTAAGTTGAGTTGCAATCTTTCATTTGGGGTTTCTTTGAGATGCAAGTGAATACAAGAAGTGACATATTAGTATTGTTGCTGTATAATGTCTTTCCTGCAGGTACCAATCCCTTCTAGGAAGCATTGCTTCTAGGGGGCATTATGGAAATGAAACTGAGATTAGCTGTAAAAGTCCAACGTCTTTTGAATGCAGGCCATTTTTTTTTCTTTTTAAAAAAATTTCTTTATTTTTCATTTCAATGAACATCTACAGAGATTTTGGAATTCCATTCATTCATTGTTGCATCCCTCTCCCCGACCCCC